>NC_092723.1:5164109-5529943 GCF_047496885.1 Scyliorhinus torazame
TAAGTGCTGCTCGACCTTGTTAGCGGGGGCCTGGCGAGCACGGTACCGGTGAATCAGCTGGCGAGCACGGTGCCGGTGAATCAGCTGGCGAGCACGGTACCGGTGAACCAGCTGGCGAGCACGGTACCGACGAACCAGCTGGCGAGCACGGTACCGGTGAATCAGCTGGCGAGCACGGTGCCGGTGAATCAGCTGGCGGGCACGGTACCGGTGAATCAGCTGGCGAGCACGGTGCCGGTGAATCAGCTGGCGAGCACGGTGCCGGTGAATCAGCTGGCGAGCACGGTACCGGTGAATCAGCTGGCGAGCACGGTGCCGGTGAATCAGCTGGCGAGCACGGTACCGGTGAATCAGCTGGCGAGCACGGTACCGGTGAATCAGCTGGCGAGCACGGTACCGGTGAATCAGCTGGCGAGCACGGTGCCGGTGAATCAGCTGGCGAGCACGGTACCGACGAAACAGCTGGCGAGCACGGTACCGGTGAATCAGCTGGCGAGCACGGTGCCGGTGAATCAGCTGGCGGGCACGGTACCGGTGAATCAGCTGGCGAGCACGGTACCGGTGAATCAGCTGGCGAGCACGGTACCGGTGAACCAGCTGGCGAGCACGGTACCGGTGAATCAGCTGGCGAGCACGGTGCCGGTGAATCAGCTGGCGAGCACGGTGCCGGTGAATCAGCTGGCGAGCACGGTGCCGGTGAATCAGCTGGCGAGCACGGTACCGGTGAATCAGCTGGCGAGCACGGTGCCGGTGAATCAGCTGGCGAGCACGGTACCGGTGAATCAGCTGGCGAGCACGGTACCGGTGAATCAGCTGGCGAGCACGGTACCGGTGAACCAGCTGGCGAGCACGGTACCGGCGAATCAGCTGGCGAGCCTTCATTTTCGGTGAGAAGCCCATCGGGGTCTCATTGAGTGGACCAATTAGCGTCGAATTGCGTTGTTGGCCTCACTGAGCCGGGCGCCGGGAGCTCGTGCAATTCCCGCTCGCTACCACACTTAGACATATTTCGAGAGATTCGCGCCCATAAAGTCTACAGTTTGTGTCTTTGGAAAGGAATTGCTGGGAGGATAAGTGTTCCCTTCCTTTGTGATTAATAGGAAGATAGGAACATGGGAATTAGGAGCAGAAGTCGGCAATTCAGCCCCTCCAGTCTGCTCCGCCAGTCAATCAGATCATGCCTGATCCCTTCCTGATCCTCTCTGTCAACGTAGAAAAGATAATTCCACACACATTTCAGACTCAATATCAATTTGTCTTTATTTGATAACGCAGGCGTCCATTTTAGAAAGATTCTCACTTTTTTGCTGACAACGTGACATTCTTCTTCTCCAATGATTAGAAATTGTATTTTATTTATTATGGATAGAATTTGATTAAAATATAAATGTGATTGAGCCTATGGGAGAACAGCATTCATTTTGACTTATTGGTTTTGATTGACAGGTCTGTCCGTTTTTGAAAAATGCTACCCTTAAATATATTGAAGATCAGAAGGTTCGTTATGCGTTCAAGGGTAATCAGTGGGTCGCATTTGATGATCGTGAGAGCTTCAAAACCAAAGTACGAGTTTTGAATTTACCTCCATAATTTCACACATATGCTCTAAGTATCCAGTTTACAGTTCATTAATAGTGTCTGAGATGTGTCGGGGCGCAGTGGTATTGTCACTGGACTAGTAATCCAGGGACATGTTCTGGGGACCAGGGTTCAAATCCCACCTCGGCAGATGGTAAAATTTGAATTCAACAAAAATCAAAAAGGCTATTGGTGACTATGAAACCATTGGTGATTGTCATAAAAATTCATCTGGTTCACTCATGTCTTTTAGGGACATAAATCTGTTGTCCTGACCTGGTCTGGCCGACATGGAACTCAATCCACACCAATGTCCTTGGGGATGGGCGATACATGTTGGCTCTGCGAGAATGAATAAAAAATTGTCACAGTTCAATAATTTCAATGGAGTTTTTATCAACCATCAGCTTAGAGGGTGGTAATATTCTTCACTGCCACAAAAACACTGATTGTCTTGTATCATTTAGGTACAAAATAAAGAGCAAGGCTAATGTTTCTCGGCTGCAGGAGAGGCTGAAGAAAATAAATTTTTTCAGGTGAAAGGGATTGTCCAGTGATGACTCTCTCAACTCTGAATGTGACATACATATTACAATAAAGGGACATCCAGCAGTTGATCCCCCTTCTCGTTCTCCACATTCATTTCAGGCTGTAAGACCCATTCCACACTCCATGTGATGTGATAGACCCATTCCATATTTCATTGTCTGCGATGACCACATTTGTATTTTGGATTGGATACAAAAATAGACTTTGCAGATCATTATTGGAATACGCTGCGGGCAACGGTAGCACAGTGGTTAGCACAGTTGCTCATAGCACCAGGGTCCCAGGTTCGATTCCCGGCTTGGGTCACTGTCTGTGTGGAGTCTGCACGTTCGCCCTGTGTCTGCGTGGGTTTCCCCCGGGTGCTCCGGTTTCCTCCCACAGTCCAAAGATGTGCAGGTTAGGTGGATTGGTCATGCTAAATTGCCCTTAGCGTCCAAAAAGTTTAGGTGGGGTTACTGGGTTACGGGGATAGGGTAGAGGTGTGGACTTAAATCCGGTGCCTTTTCCAAGGGCTGGTGCAGAGTTGATGGGCTGAAAGGCCTACTTCTGCACTGTAAATTCTGTGATCTATGAACAGGGTATAATATGGGGTGATAGATGGAAGCAGAGAGAGTGTAGGACCTCGGGAACATGTGTGACTACGGAACTGAGATTAAGGAAAATATATTTGTGTTGAACAGAAGAATACCCTCCACCATTACTTATTGAAGCAACAATAAGTATTCCTGATCAGCAAGAGAGTCAATCATTATTGTAAGCTGTGATGGACTGGCCTCTCTGCGGCCTGCGCCTGTAGTGGAATTCCCGATGTGGCGGCGAACCCAGCGGCAGGTAAAAAACAGGATTGGTGCACGTTACCAATGCTCCGTTCCCCCGCTGGCAGTGGCATCGAGGTCCGCAACCCTGCGCCAGCAGGAGGATGCAAATGAGTCAATGTAATGAGTCTGCATCCTCCCTTTTGCGCGGGGCGCCAACCTTGATGCCACCACCAACAGTAGACTGGAACATCGGAACCAACCCTGTTTCTTCCCCGACACTGGATTCTCCGCCATATCGGGAACTTTGTTACTGGTGGTGGGTGATGGGCGGTGCAGTTTCCTGCACGTGGTTTCCGCTTTCTATGATGTTACCATTGTCTCTGCCTGAGACATCAGCTGCAAGGGACAGGTGGGTTTTGAAGGAGTGATTTTTTTTCCCACTGTGTCTGGACTATTTAGCTTCCAGGCAGGAGTGAATGTTGCCGGGGTGGGGGGGGGGGGGGGGGGATCTCTGTCATGGGGGGGGGTCCCTGTTGTGAGATATATGTTTGGAGCAGCAGGTGTAAGGGAGAGGTGAGTCTATAAACAGTGTTTATTGACACTGTTTCTGTCTGTATTGCTCTTTAGCTTCCAGGGGTGACTAATGGGTATTGGGGGTCTCTGTTTTGGGGGGTTTCAGTTATGGCTGGTCTCTGTTATGAAGTATCTTTGTGATGGGGGATTGCTGAGATTGTGGTTCTCTAATATTGGGGGTTCCCTGCTCTGGGGGGCGTGCTCCTTGCTATGTGGTGTTCCCTGTTTTCGGGGTCTCTGATGGGGGTCTCTGATGTGGGGGGCTGGGTGAGGAGCTCTGGTGGGGTCTCTGATGGGGAATCTTATGTCTCTGGTAGGGGGTCTCTGTGAGGGGTCATGGGGATGTTGGGTCACCCTCATGCGTGCGTTCTGTAGTGGGGGGGGTGACGCAGAAATTCCCATGATGGAGGGGGGAAAGGATAGTCTCACTTGTCAGGGGTTGGCAGGATCTGCACTTCGAGGTGAAGAGGGGACCGCCACGGACCTAACAGGCCGCCTGCTCCGAATGTTGTCCCAATAGCAGTTTGTGACAGAATCCCTTGCGACCTCCACCATATATAAATTTACATGGCAAAGGACACTGAATCGCTTCTGGACACCCTCCCAATGCCAGGGCAAAACAGCTTTGCAGGAGAACAAAGAACCATAGAATTCCTACAGTGCAGAAGAAGGCCGTTTGGCCCATCAAGTCCGCACCAACCCTCTGAAAGAGCAGTCTACTGGTACACTGCTCCACAACCCCATCTCGACGTTTGGCTATTAAGGGGCAATTGATCATGGCTATCCCACCTAACCTGCACATCTGTGGACTGTGGGAGGAAACTGGAGCACCCGGAGGAAACCCACGCAGACACGGGGAGAAAAAGCAAACTCCACACAGACAGTCACCCAAGGCCTGAATTGAACCCGGGTCCCTGGATCTGTGAGGCAGCAGGGCTAAGCACTGCACCACCGTGCCGGGAGAACAGACGCCAGAATTCTCTGGTTAGTACAATTCATTTTCCCCACCGGCATCGCACTCGCTTCTGTGGGTTTCCGGGCGGAGTGGGATGGTTACAATGGGAAATCCCATTGACAACCAGTGGTCAGAGTCATTCCCGCTGCCGGAAAACGGTGCGCGGCAAAGAAACACGCAGCTCTGCCCATAGTCTCCTAAACAGAGAATTCTGCTCAATACGATTTCTGATCGAATTCATCTCTCGATGTTGGAGCTCGAGCTGCAGGTGGAACCTCTCGATGTTGAACTCAGGAGCTGCAGGTTCCAACCTGGAGAGACTCCACCTGCAGTTCCTGCTCCAACATCGAGAGACTCCGCCAGCAGCTCCAGGTGTCCGTGCCAGTAAGTCCTGATTTAATCTGGAACAGAGTGCAATCCTATTGGTGCCCGATTGATAGAGGCCGACTAGAAATGCAATATGACCCTCTGACATTCTCTGGGCCGATGGTGACCCACCATTATCCACCATGATGGTCGGGACGGCAGGTTTCCCAGGTCCGCTCACCACAAACCCAGCTATTCTGCCTGATATCTCACCGCTGCGGAGTCTAGAACCAGGGGACACAGTTTCAGAGAAAGTGGCAGATCATTTAGCACTGAGATGAGGATGAATTTCTTCACTCAGAGAGGAATTAATCTTTGATGTTGTCTCCTCCAGTGTTCCCTCTTCCAGTGTTTGTTCCTCCAGTATTCGTTCCTCCAGTGGCTTCTCTTCCTATTGGCTTGCTCCACCATTGATTTCTCCCCTCCAGTGTTCTCCCCTCCAGTGTTCTGTGAGCTCTCCTCCAGTGGGCCCTTCTCCAGTTGACTCTCTTCCAGTGGGCTCTCCTCCAGTGTTCTCTCCTCCAGTGTTCTCTCCTCCAGTGGGCTCTCCTCCAGGGCACTCTCTTCCAGTGCACTCTTCCATTGGGCTCTTCTCCAGTGATCATTCCTCCAGTGTTCTCTCCTCCAGTGGGCTATCCTCCAGTATTCTCAGGGCACTCTCTTGCAGTGCACTCTTCTTTTGGGTTCTCCTCCAGTGTCTCTCCTCCAGTGATGACTCCTCCAGTGGTCTCACCTTCAGTGCATTCTCCTCCAGTGTTCTTTCCTCCAATGTTCTCTCTTCCAGTGGGCTCTCCTCCAAGGCACTCTCTTCGAGTGGGCTCTCCTCCAGTGCACTCTCTTCCAGTGGGCTCTCCTCCAGTGTTCTCTCTTCCAGTGCGCTCTCTTCCAGTGGGCTCTCCTCCAGTGGGCTCTCCTCCAGTGTTCTCTCTTCCAGTGCGCTCTCTTCCAGTGGGCTCTCCTCCAGTGGGTGATCTTCCAGTGTTCTTTCCTCCAATTTTCCCTCCTCCTGTCGGCTCTCCTCCAGTGTTCTCTCCTCCAGTGGGTTCTTCTCCAATGTTCTTTGCTCCAGTGGTCTCACCTCCAGTGTTCTCCAGTGAGCTCACCTCCAGTGTTCTTTCTTCCAATGTTCTCTCCTCCTGGGGGCACTCCTCCAATGGGCTATCCTCCAGTGTTCTCTCCTGCAGTGGCATCTCCTCCAAAGCACTCTCTTCCGGTGGGTTCTCCTCGAGTGGGCTCTCCCCTACTGGGCTCTCCTCCAGTGTTCTCTCCCCCACTGGGCTCTCCTCCAGTGTTCTTTGCTCCAGTGGGCTCACCTCCAGTGTTCTCTCCCCACTGGGCTCTCCTCCAGTGGGCTCTCTTCCAGTGGGCTCTCTTCCAGTGGGCTCTCATCCACTGGGCTCTCCGCCACTGGGATTTCCTCTAGTATTCTATCCTCCAGTGAGCTGTGAAGGCTCAGTTGTTGAATAAGTTCAAGAGTGAGATCAGTAGATTTCTGCACATTGAAAACATCAACAGATACAGGGATAGTGCAAGAAAATGTGTTGAAGTGGAAGATCAGCCATGATCTCCTCAATATACTGGAGAGGACTCGAGGGGCCATTTCTGCCCCCAGTTCTTATGTTTGTTTATATCAACCATTTTATCTTTTGAAGGAAAAGGATTAAATCTTCAATAAAAAACTTTCTTTGACACATCCTGGTTCTATTTTTATGTCTATTTATCTGTAGGCTCAGTGGCTGAAGAGGAACAGATTTGGAGGTGCCATGTTGTGGGCCTTGGATCTGGATGATTACAATGGAACTTACTGCAATGAAGGGTCGTTTCCTTTGGCCAATACATTGAAGACTGCTCTTGGCGTCTGATTCTGGTAAATTATTATGTAGAACATAGAACATAGAACACACAGTGCAGAAGGAGGCCATTCAGCCCATTGAGTCATGTTACCAAACATGAACTGATTTCTATTGCTATAGTGTATAATATTTTAACAAAACATTGGTGCGATTTAACGGGCTTGTCGCGCCCGACTCAGTGATGTGTCAATGCCGTTGAATCTCGCGAGATTTGCAATCTTCGAAACACCCTTGTGAGGCTTAACAGAATCTTGTGACACGTCATGATTTGGATCTTGCCCTCACTGGGAGAGATCCAGATTAACATATTTAAGTGAACCATTCGGCTCACATAATGTCTGCGCCGTATTCCCCCTGGCGCCTGGGAACTAATGGCCTCGCCATGGTGCCGTTTTGCACTGATTTCCACAAACGTGTTCGAGGCATAATGGCACCTTGCGGGGGGGGGTGGGGGGGGTAGGTGTGCTCCCAGGCCATTGGAGAACCATTGGTGGTCAGGCTCTTGTTAGGGTGGCACCCCGAAACACCCCCATTGACAACTGGGCACCTGAGTAACACTGGCGGAATCCAAACTGAGCGTCCGTGAGCAGGTTATTGCTGAGTAAGTGCCACTTGATAGCACTGTTGATGATTCCTTCCATCACTTTGCTGATGATGGAGAGTAGACTGATAGGGCAGTAATTGGCTGGGTTAGAATTGTTCTGTTTCTTGTGCACTGGGCACATCTGGGCAATTTTCCACATTGCCGGGTAGATGCCAGTGTTGTAGCTGTACTGGAACAGCTTGGCTAGGGGTGCGACAAGTTCTGGAGCACAAACCTTCATTACTATTGCCGGAATACTGTCATGTTCCATAGCCTTTGCAGTATCCAGCTTCTTGGTCTATATTTTTTTATTAATTTACGGGATGTGTGTGTCGCTGGTTAGGCCGGCTTTTACTGCCCACACCCAGATGTCCTTCAGAAGGTGGGGGTGAGTTGCCTTCTTGAACCGCTGCAGTCATTGAGATGTAGGTACACCCACTGTGCTGTTTGGGAGGGATTTCAAGGTGCTTCCCCAGTATCTGTGAAGGAACGACGATATATTTCCAAGTCAGGGTCGTTTCCAAGTGGTGGAGTTCCCAGGTATCTGCTGCTCTTGTCCTTCTAGGTGGTGGTGGCTGTGGGTTTGAAAGGTGCTGTCAAAAGAACCTTGGTGAGTTACTCCAGTGCATCTTGTAAATGGTACACACAGTTGCCACTGTGTTCGTCGGTGGTAGGGGGTTTGAACGTTTGTGGAAGAGGGAGCAATTAAGCTAGTTGCTTTGTCCTGGATGGTGTCGAACTTCTTGAGTGTTCTTGAAATCAGATGGAGTGAATAGCATTGGCTGAAGACTGACATGTGTGATGCTGGGGACCTCTGGAGGAGACTGTGGTGGATCATCCACTAGACACCTGACTGAAGATTGTTGTGAATGCCGAAGCTTTGTCTTTTGTACAGATGTGCTGGCTCCTCCATCATTGAGGATGGGGATTTTGTGGAACCTCCTCCTCATGTGAGTTGTTTAATTGCCCATTACCATTCACAGCTACATGTAGCAGGACTGATGCATTGCTTGTGGAATTGCTTAGCTCTGTCCATTACGTGCTGCTTCTGCTGTTTGGCAACACCCGTAGTCCTGTGTTGTAGCTTCTCCAGGTTGGCACCTCATGTTCCGGTATGCCTGGTGTTGCTAAATTGCCTATTAATTAGATTTTTTTTTTTAAATTGCAAACATGGAGGAGTACTGATTGATTAGTTGATGGTAGATGGTACACGATAATCAGTGGGAGGTTTCCTTGTCCATGTTTAACCTGAATTAATGGGTCAATGTTTTTTTTCTCCATAAATTTCGAGTACTCAATTCCGTTTTTCCAATTAAGGGGCAATTTAGCGCGGCCAATCCACCTACCCTGCACATCTTTGGGTTGTGGGGGCGAAACCCACACAAACACGGGGAGAACGTGCAAACTCCACACGGACAGTGACCCAGGGCCGGGATCGAACCTGGGACCTCGGCGCCGTGAGGCAGCAGGGCTAACCACTGCGCCACCGTGCTGCCCAATGGGTCAATGTTGAGGACTCCCAGGGCAACTCCCTCCCGACTGTATAACACTGTGCTGGCCCCTCTGCTGGGGCAGTGTTGCTGGTGAGACAGGACATACCCAGGAATGATGACAGTGGTGTTTGGTACATTGTCAGCACGGTATGATTCTGTGAGTGTGACTATGTCAGGCTGTTGCTCGACTAGTCTGTGAGACAGCTCTCCCAACTTGGCACAAGCCCTCAGATGCTCGTAAGGAGGAATTTGCAGGGTCGGCAGTGCTGGCTTTCCTATTGTTGTTTCCGTTGCCAATGGTACAGCAGAGGTGGGGGCCCCCTGCTGTGATCCCCGCCCTATGACCTGGGTCCCTGTTGGCGAGCGTTTTCTGGGGCGACCGAGTCTGGATCGGCCTGGCTGCTGCTCAGGTGTCCTGGGTGATGTGGTGCTGCTCCATTCTGTCCGCTACCCTCCTGATGCACCAGGGACAAGAGGGGTGGGGGGGAGGGGGGGAGAACTCCGAGGTGCTGCAGTGTTCCAGCACCTCCCCTGCGGAAGTCACCGTTACGGGCCCCATCACCTCGTCCTCCATCGGACTGCCTGATGGCGTCCTGGCTAGTCCATGGCTCTGGGGTGCAAGGGGTGCCACCCCCTGAGGCTCCCCCCACCACCCACCTCTGCCAGTCCGAGAGGAATGCTCTGGTCTCTGCCAGGGTCTGCAAGCTCTTGGCCATGGAGCAAAGGCAGTGGATCATCGCCATCTGGGACAGCGCCACATCACACTGCGACTGTGCCACCAGCTCCTGGGTTTCTGTCACATCAGCCAGTGACTGTGCCATTTCCCTCTGGAACTAGGCCACCACCCTCTGTGTCTGTGTCACGCCGGCAAGTGCCTGGGGAATGCCGCTGACATTCCCAGCCGTGGCCTTCTGCAGCTAGGCCACGCTCAGGAGCACCGCTGCAATGTCCAGGTGACTCGGGACATGGTTGCCTGTGAGGCGGCAACCTGTCATGGGCCTTGGCCAGCACCTGCACAAAATGCCTCAGGCATTGGACATGCCGATCCATAGCCAAAACTGTCGCTCCTAATGCCTCCACCATGCACCACCTGTGCGGTGTTGGCCTGGGTGGCACGCATGGTCGGCACAACCGCCTGCTCCTGTACGCGGTTGGACACCTCCAACTGCACCTGCTGCACCTGCAGGTGCTGGATGCTCACTGACAGCCCCTCATGTAGTCCCTGACTCTGCGACTGCATTTGTACAATCAATGGGACTGTCTGTTCCAGAAGTTCGAGACCCGTCTGGACAGCAGAGAGTTCCTTGTATCGGCTGCCCTAGGACCGTCCGCCCTGTCGGGTGTTCCTACCGCCACCTGCTGTACCGAGAAAACAGTGTGGTGAGCACCAGATAGTGTCCCATGAGCCTCTTCGCTAAAGTGCCCAACCGAGGTGAGTGTCTCTAGTCGGACGGTGGACGGTGTTGGAGACAGCTGTGACGGAAAACCTGTCATCCTCCGACCCCAGCTCCGGGGTGTCCTGAGCCTGGGGCGTACGGACTGCTCTCCTCGTCGCTGCTCAGCTCACGGGGAGGCTCCGGTTATGGCGCTGGCTGGGGCTGATGGGCCGCCCCATCACTAGCAGGTCATATAAGACACAAGGCAAGATTCATGGTTTAAACCGTGGGCCGGGGTGGGGTGGGGGGTGGGGGGTGGTGGGGGGGGCTGCTGGGGAGGTGTAGGGTGAGGGTGGTGAGGGTGGTCTGAGGGGGGTTGGCACACGTGTCAAGGGACATCACAACTCAGCGGGGTCTCACTTTCTCGCCCACAGCTGAGCCCCACCTCGGCAAACCCCCTTTCTTTTGGGCTGCTGACCATGTCACGGGCCCTCTGCTCGGCCTGGGTGATGGGCTGCGGGTCCGGCGGTCCCCCTCCTGTCTTCTCCTGCTCCCGGCAGTTGTGCGCGGCCTTCTCCTAGGGGCAGGGGTGAACAGAAAATGATTATGTTGGACAGTCCGACGCTTGCAGCCCAGGGGCTGGGCAGCTGGCGGCCTCAGTGTCCAGGGCACCTGGCCATTGTGGCCGATATGGGTGCCGATATGTGGGGCAGGGTGGGCATTTGGCCGCTCTGCGTGTTGGGAGGGGTGTAGGGTTACAGGTGTGGGGTGCGGGTTAGTGCCAGGGGCACAGTGGTGCGTACTCACCCTGGCCGCGCTGAGGAGGCCGTGCATTTTCCTCCGATACTGCTGGTCGATCCTGGTGGTGTTGCTGGTGGTGTTGCTGCTGGTCGATCCTGATGGTGTTGCTGGTGGTGTTGCTGCTGGTGTTGCTGCTGGTCGATCCTCATGGTGTTGCTGGTGGTGTTGCTGCTGGTGTTGCTGCTGGTCGATCCTGATGGTGTTGCTGGTGGTGTTGCTGCTGGTGTTGTTGGTGGTGTTGCTGCTGGTGTTGCTGGTGGTGTTGCTGCTGGTCGATCCTGGTGGTGCTGCTGCTGGTCGATTCTGCTGGTGTTGCTGGTGGTGGTGCTGCTGGTCGATCCTGATGGTGTTGCTGGTGGTGTTGCTGCTGGTGTTGCTGGTGGTGTTGCTGCTGGTCGATCCTGGTGGTGTTGCTGGTGGTGTTGCTGCTGGTGTTGCTGCTGGTCGATCCTGATGGTGTTGCTGGTGGTGTTGCTGCTGGTGTTGCTGCTGGTCGATCCTCATGGTGTTGCTGGTGGTGTTGCTGCTGGTGTTGCTGCTGGTCGATCCTGATGGTGTTGCTGGTGGTGTTGCTGCTGGTGTTGCTGGTGGTGTTGCTGCTGGTCGATCCTGGTGGTGCTGCTGCTGGTCGATCCTGGTGGTGCTGCTGCTGGTCGATTCTGCTGGTGTTGCTGGTGGTGGTGCTGCTGGTCGATCCTGATGGTGTTGCTGGTGGTGTTGCTGCTGGTGTTGCTTGTGGTGTTGCTGCTGGTGTTGCTGGTGGTGTTGCTGCTGGTCGATCCTGGTGGTGTTGCTGCTGGTCGATTCTGCTGGTGTTGCTGGTGGTGGTGCTGCTGGTCGATCCTGATGGTGTTGCTGGTGGTGGTGCTGCTGGTCGATCCTGGTGGTGTTGCTGATGGTGTTGCTGCTGGTGTTGCTGGTGGTGTTGCTGCTGGTGTTGCTGGTGGTGTTGCTGCTGGTCGATCCTGATGGTGTTGCTGCTGGTGTTGACCATCTTTGCCACCTGTGCCCCGTCGAACAATATAAGCTTCTGGGTACGCGTATGAAAAATGTGTATATCAAATGTTTCATTCTTTTTGGGGGAGCAATGCCGAGCAAAGCACCCAATGATTTCATCTTATCTCTTACTCTCCTCTTCATTATCAAAAGCAAAAGTATTATACATTTCAATTGCTTGTAGACCGCCAATGTGAGCAGCAACGCAATTAGCCTTTTGTCAGGCTGTGCCTGCAGGTGAAGGGCCGATACAGAGAGTTTAAACTGCTGTATGAAGACACACCAGTTCTCGTCTACGTTACCCAACACTTGAAGCTGGTGGGGTGCCTTTCAACCTTCCATCCCGAAATTCAGTGACTTTTAATGCATTGAGTCACCAATTGTCTCGTTCACCAGATTGGTTCTTCAGCCGATTTAACTTTGTCTTTCTGTTCCGACATTAACCTCAAACCTTCAGCACACCTGGTACCATGTTGTGTTCCATGATTTTGTCCAGCAATGATTCTGCAGAACTGCTGGTGCCTTAGCCAGAACGATGATTTTTTAAAGAACACATGGTCTGGTAACGACTGAAATCTTATACAGAACAAGTTATTATACAGTTACATTAGACTCCTGGAATTACGTAATGTGCAACTATCCTTGTGTATGCCTTACAACCTTCTGCCGGTAGCCGAATGTCACCTGACTGATGTCTTAAGCCACCTGCTGGTTGGAGGTCACACTGCTGAATACATGTAATATTATCTACAGCCATATCACCACAGGTGGGAGCCATGGAAATAGCCACTGACATCAGCGGTGCTGGAAAATCTTCCCTCCTGTCAATGACGGGTTGCCTCCGCTGCAGCAAAACATGCCCACAGTGGCGAACTGGGGTGGGGTTGGGGGGGGGGGGGGGCACTGTGGTGTAGAGAACAACATGCAGCGGGTGAAAACTCCCTCCTTTTGTATCTCCATGGAATGTGACTTCCTGATGCAAATTAGCAGCTACTTCAAGTCAATGTCCATCATTTAGCAAAAATGTCCGGAGCGTTTTTGAAAAAGTTCCCCAACATGTATATATATATACCTCTGCCCATCTTAGAAAATTATTCATTTATATTCTGTATAGCACACCCGTGCAAGATGTTCTGACACTGCAATTAGTTGTGGAGACAACTGTGTTTAAAAAGAGAATGAAGGTCTTTAATAAAACCCCAAATCATTCAAACACTGTTAATTTTCTTTTGCAGAATGCGAGACATTGCCATTTATAACATCACCACAGGAAGTGGAAATTAGACTGAGGTGTGAGAAGGAGTCGAATTTCCCATCTGAACCTCATGAAATTTTGTTTTGATCTTGTGGAAAAGCGCACATTATGATTTGTCTTGATGGATTGAACTACGGTGATAATTGTGACTGTTGCAACATTTAATTAGTGCAATGATGATCAATAAATTAGATTACAAATTATTACATCAAAATAAATGAAAAATTAAAACATTAAAAATGGAAATTAATTTAACAATGAGCTAGTTTGACATTGCATTGCCAGAATTCAGTGCAGTAATGTATAATTACTTCATAAGTAAACACAGCTGTATTTTTCTAATCTAATAAACCAATTGTCATAATCAATAACTTTCTCATTATGAAAGATAATTTAAATATAAAGATGATTAAATATAAATGGGAAAAAATGACCTAAAAGAGAATAACATTCAAGAACATAGCTTTACAATTATCTGTTAAACAATTCTTAAACACAAGAAAAGAATGGATCGGGGTTAGAAATCGCATACTGCTCACTGGATGAACAGAAGAAGAAAAAGAAAACTCAATGTCGGGATGCCCGAACTGATCCAAATACATTAACTAACAACTCACGCCACACACCATCACAGAAAGGATACCAAGAACAACAGACCAACCACAGCATAACCACCATCCCCCGAGCGGCGCCATCACTCAATCCTCTCAGTCTGGTAGATTTAAAGAGAAAAAAGAGTCCCAAAGGGAAAGCTAAAACCTCAAGCTAGAATGAGAAAGAACCCAGTCCTCTTCAGGATAAATAATCTGGCCCGGGGCCATCAAAGGAGAATAATAATAATCGCTTATTGTCACAAGTTGGCTCCACTGAAGTTACTGTGAAAAGCCCCTAGTCACCTGCTCGGGGAGGCCGGTACAGGAACTGAGCCCGCGCTGCTGGCATTGTTCTGCATTACAATCCAGCTGTTTAGCCCACTGTGCTATACCAGCCCCTTGTTGGAAAGACAGAGTGGGGCCCATAAGGGACAAGTAGGGTAAACTGCTCACTGAAGCGGAGGGTATGGCAGTGCTACTAAAAGAATACTTTGCTTCTGTCTTTACCAAATTAGAAGATGGTGATAATGGAGCAGTTGAAAATGTGGGCATTGAGCAACTGAATAGTATAGTGATAGATAAAGAAAAGATGCTAAAAGGCTGGCAGTATTTCAGGTAGAGAAGTCACCAGGCCCATATGGAATGCACCCTAGATTGCTGAGAGAGGTAAGGGAGCATATTGTGGAGTCATTGACAGAAATTTTCCAGGCCTCTCTTAACACATGATTAGTCCCAGGGGACTGGAGTATTGCCAATGTGATGCAGTTGTTTCAGAAAAGTGCAAAGGATAACCCAGGAAACTACAGACCTGTCGGCTTGACATCAATAGTGGCAAAACTGATTGAGGCCATAATGATCAATGAGATAAATGTACACTTAGAGAAAAATAAGTTAATACTAGACAGTCAACATCATGGCTTTGTCAAGGGCAGGTCATGTCTGACAAATTTAAATGAGTAATTTGGCGAGGTGACACAGACAGTGGATACAGGAATTGGTGTAGATGTTGTAAGTTTGGATTTTCAGAAAGCATTTGTTACAGTGCCCCATGGCAGGTTGGTTAGCAAATTAAAAATGTTTGGGATTGCTGGGTGCTTGGCAATATCGATTAGAAGTGGGCTCACAGATAGGAAACGGAGGGTAGGTACAGATGGCCATTTCTCAGACTGGAGACAAGTTGAAAGTGGTGTACCCCAGGGCTCAGTGTTGGGACCCTTGCTTTTTCTGATTTATATGAATGATTTAGAAGTGGGTGTGGACGTAAAAATCTCTAAATTTGCAAATGATACTAAGCTAAGGGGAATAGTGAATTTTGAGAATGATGCTGAACGTCTTCAGGGGGACATTAACAAGTTGGCCAAATGGGCAGACACCTGGCAGATGAAGTACAATGCAGCAGAATGTGAGGTAATGCATTTTGGTAGAAGAAACACGGGAAGACAATACAGGCTCAATGGTACAACTTTGAGGGGAGTCCAGGAGCAGAGGGACCTCGGGATTCGAATGCTTCATTCTCTGAAAGTTGAAACAGATGTTCAGAAGGCTTATAGCATCCTTGGGTTTATACAGTGAGGCATAGAGGCCACGTCTCCACAAATCAGTTGGTCAGGCCACATTTGGAATATTGTGTTAAGTTCTGTGCAACTTATTTAAGGAAGGATGTTGAAGCCCTGGAGAGAGTGCGGAGGAGATTTACTGGAATGACACCAGGAATGAGGAATTTTAGATACAAGGAGAGATTGGAGAAATTGGGCTTGTTCTCCTTGGAGTAGAGAAGATTGAGGGGCGACCTTGTTGAGGTGTTCAAATTCTGAACAATTTTGACAGGGTGAAGAAGGATATTCTGTTTCCACTAGTTGGTATGTCAGTGACTAGGGGTCACAAGATGGTCAGCAAGAGAGCTCGGAGTGAGATGAGGAGAAACGTCTTTACTCAGAGAGTTGTTGAGGTTTGGAATGTGCTGCCTGGGGGAGTGGTGGAGGCGGATTCCAAAGGAGATTTAAAAAATGAGCTGGATATATATTTGAAAGTGATGAATTTAGAGGGAGATAGGGCTGGGGAACGGGACTAGCCAGATAGCTCTTTTGGGAGCTGGTGCAGATACGATGGGCCAAATGGCCTCCTTCTGTGCTGCATACAACAAACAAACAAATAATAACACCATCTATGTTGCTTGAGAAGGCCAACGGCAAGGCAGGATCAGTGAATGCTCCTCAGGATCTCTCAAGAATTCCAATGAATGAAGCGCCGTCATTTCCACGACGCCCAGGCGAGCCATGAGGCTAGGCCCCCGCTCAACCAGCTCAGCCATCTCCAACCTCTCATGAACAGCATCGGGAATAGGGTAATGTAGGACCAGTGATTGGGGGTGGGGGGAGGGGGGTGGGAGGGCCCAATTGACCCAGACCTCAAAGACTGGACACACTGTGCCCTTTGAACATGATGCACCCAGTTCCAAATCAAGACAACTAAAGCGTGGCAGCCGATTTTCAAACTCACGGACACACCTTGCTCGGCTCCTACCTCTCAAGCCCGTCAGGATAGTCGACACACAATGCGGCAGGATCTTGATAAGTCAAAAGATGGCCCTTACCAGGGTAAGTGCTCTTTCAAATGCAAGACCTTTCTCGTTCATCTCCACTGTTCTCCTGAGGATCTAATGTGAGGTCTAAAGACCTGCACCAAGAGCCAAGATCCTCATCCAGAACAACATTCTCAATGGCAGCCATCATCCGGATGGACACAGACTGCCTAAGTGACAGTCCGACCATCAGCAACAGCGCCACTGCAGGCTGCCCCCGCTCCCCCCAACCCCCCCCCCCACCCCGCCCACTCCGACCGCCACGGTCGAACAAGGATCTTTACGATTTATCTCGGCTCCTCTTCACCAAACACCAATCAGGATCCTCCAGGAACATAGAGCAAGCCATGCGGCCCAAGAAAAGAAAATAGTAAATCTGCACTAGGATAAAATAAAGGATGACAAGATGAACAGAGCCAGAGCTCGCAAAAAAGCAATCGCTCCGCACTCAAATCACGTGAATCCTCAAACCACTTTATAAAACAGATGCCTGTATATTCCCAGAATGGAATTTGATGGACTATTAGCATATCTCTCTGTTATTGTTGGAGCCCCAATCATCCCTTTTTTAATCTTTTCATCTCTGAAACATTTGACACATTTTAAGATAGGAATCACAGGAGTTTGTTAATATCTCATCGGTATCTGGCTTCTTATCAATTCTCATTGTTTTGATCGAGTGAAAGTTGATCAATGTTCAGCACTTTGCATTTTCAATGCCTTCCTTTTGAGAGATCCCTGTAAAAGTGGACCTTGACAACCCCCAGTTGTGAAATGACATGCAATATGTCTGTAGTACAATCCATATTGAACTTTCCAGAGAAGTAGCTAATCCTGCACTACATCAGGTGACTTGTGGCAGCAATTTTAATGTAGTTTTGTGTACTTTTTAAAACAGGTCTTCATTAAGCAGTTCAATTTGTCTGTGATTAGCTGGTGAAATTTACTTAGTTTTAACTCAGTTACAGGTTCCTGTCGTGACAGTACTAACTGTTGAATCTATTAATCTCGCCAAGCCTCCATCACTGAAACACAACAAACCTGTAAAGAGCAGCTGATATGAATATTTTGTGACCTTTAATTTCTCTCTTTTTAAACATGGGATAACAACCTGTCCACAAGTTAGTGTAAATTTGTAGCTTAAATGAAGCTGCATTAAAACTATGCAAAATTATGCAATGATTGTCAGCAGTTTTGAATGGACCAGACTAGTTGAACTGGACAGATCACCCACATTGACCGAGGCACCACAAACAACAATGGAAAAACTAGCCCTGTCGACCCTGCAACGTCCTCCTGAGAACATCTGGGGGCTTGTGCCAAAATTGAAAAAGCTGTCCCAGACTGGTTAAGCAACAACCTGACATCGTTACATTTACAGAATCCTGACTGGCAGATAATGTCCCAGACCATCAGCACTTCTGGGTATATCCTGACCCATCAAAAAAAAACAGCCACCAGTTGAGAGGAAGATGCCCTCAGCATTGAGTCTGATCCTCGTGAGATATCATGGTACCAGCTTCAACATGGACAAGTAAACCATCAGCTTACCACCTACCGGACCCCATCAGCTGTTTAATCAGTACTCTTCCATGTTGTACAAAATTTGGAGGAAGGACTGAGGTGACAGAGACACAGAATGTACTCTGGGTGAGGGAGGGACTTCACTGTCGATCACCAGGAGTGGCTCAGTGGCACCAATACTGAGCGAGCTGGCAGATGAAAACCTCCATCGTGCTGTATGGCACTACAACCTTGCTAAATTGGACAGATCTCAAATAGATTAACAACTCAAACTGGGTGTCCATGAGGTGTGGTGGTCCATTAGCTACAGAAGAATTGTATTCAACTTTAATCTGTAATTTCGTGTCCAGCCATTTTCCACAGTCTGAGATTAACATTAAATTCAGACTTTAACCTGACTTCACTAAAGAAGACAGTGAACATGCCAAGAACAGCACCAGGCACAACTAAAAATGAGTTTTCATCCTGGTGAATCTACAGCACAGAGTCCTGTTGTAGCTTGCATGTCAAAACACGGAAATAGCCTGAGATAGACAGCTCAGCGATGTCACAACCAACAGAACAGATTTAAGTTCTGCATTTGGGTCACATAAGGTCGTGAATGATGCTGGTCAACTAAACAAGTAATAGAATGAGGAGGCTCCACAAATAATTCCGCCCTCAATGATGAGGGGAACCTGCACACCAGTATAAAAGAGAAGACAAGCCTTTGCAGCAAAGTGATGAGTGGATAATCCACTTCAGCCTCCTCCAGAGTCCTGCAGCATCACACATGCCTGACTTCAGCCAATTCAAGCCACCCTGCATGACATCAAGAAATAGCTAATGGCATTGGATACTTCATAGGCTTAGGGCTCTGACGACATTCCAGCTACAGTGCTAAAGACTTGTGTGACAGAACAAGCCTTGCCCCTAGCCAAGCTGTTCCAGTACATGAAGAATACAGGAATCTACCCAGCAATGTGCAAAATTGTCCAGGTACGCCATGTCGAAAAAAGGGATAAATCCAACCGAGTCAATGACCACCTCATCTGTCTACACTCGATGATCAACAAAGTGAGGCAAAGTGTGACTGACAGAGCTATTAAGCAGCACTTAAGAGTCAATAACCTGCTGACTGACACTCACCAGGGCCACAAAACGTCTGCCCTCATTATAGGCATGTCCAAACATGCACAAAAGATCTGGGGCGGGATTCTCCGTTTCTCTCCGCACCTGGACCAATTCTGCTACCGTTGATGGGTCTAGCCATGGTGCCGTGTGGGACATAATTGATTCCAATGAAAAATGATGTGGGATTCGCAGGGTCTGTGATCAAGACTCAGGAGGCTGACAAGATGCAGCCGCACATACGCATTACACTCCCTACAAAACCTTTCCCAGCCAACAAGATGGCACTGGTTGTGGTGGAGTGCGCCCATTCAGCTGATGGGTTGGCTGGGGCCAGAGGGTACCAGGGGGGTGTCCTGGGGGGACGACTATACGACCTGTGGCCCTAAGTTCAAAATGGGCTGTTAGCAGTGTGCACAGCTGCATGGCTGCCTTGCCAGATGTGGCAATGATGTTCCATGCCCGTTAACAATGACCCCACAGCCCACCTCCTGGCCACCCCCCATTACTCCCCCCACCCTGGCAGAAACCCCCCAGCCAGTGGCACAACTGTCATTAAACTATGGCGATGTTGAACACCTTCCGTACCCCATCTCCCTCCTTCAGTAGCAACCACGTCAGTTTCACAATTTTTAAAAGCACAAGTGAGGGAAAAAGAAAGAATAGTACTAGCAGAACAAAAAGCGAGAAAAAGGGAGATATAGACCAGGGATAAAGAAAAGGAGAGAGAGGAAATGGAAAAAGAACAAATAGCCCTAGCAGAACAAAATGCGAGAGAAAGGGAGGTACAGATCAGGGAAAAAGAAAAAGAGAGAGGAAAGCGAAAGAGACTTTGAACTTCAGGAACTGGCCATGAAACGTGAACATCAGTTAAAATTGGCGGAGGTAAAGAGAAACGTACAGTCTGAGGATAGTGATGAAGATAGTGAGAAAGAGCAAGAGCGTCATAGTCGAAGGCTTGGTGAGGATCTAATTAAATATGTCCAAGCATTGCCAAGGGTTGATGAGAAGGATGCATAAGACTTTTTAATTTCATTTAAGGAAGTAGCTAAACAAATGAAATAGTCGCAGGACATGTGGGTATGACTGATTCAAACAAAGTTGGCCGGTAAATTTAGTGAAGTGTTTGCATCACTATCAGAGGAGGTATTTGGGGCGGATGAGGAACTGAAAAAATCCAGCTTAGGTGCATATGAACTAGTGCCTGAATTAGTTCATAAATCAAAGTTTGGTTTCCGACATCAGTTTCAGCATGTGAGGGATAGAAACTAGGAAAAAGAGAAATACTCAAGTGGTAAAGGTAAAGGGGATCTGATGGGATATAATAAGGAGCGTGTAACACAGATTAAGAAAGAAATCCAGGAGGGTGGAAGAGAAATGAATAGTTTCAGATGTTTTTACTGGAATAAACTAGGCCATGTAAAGTCACAGCGTTGGGGGTTGAAGAAAAGCACTGGGAAGGCTGTTGCGGGAAAACAGGATAAGCCAGTGGGGTTTGTTGAAGTTGTCACGTGAGAGTACCTTTTAAGAAATGTGTATCTTTATAGAATAACTGTAGTGGGTCACTTTAAGGAATGTTTGTCTGCTCATGTTACTGCAGTGATGTCAGAGTGTGTGTGGAACTGAGCTCCGGCTCTGCTTTTTAGTTTCACTTGAGAAAAGCTTGGGTGTGTCTCTGTTGTTTTTTGTTTCGTTTCAGTGTTGGAGCTGCAGTCAGCCACAGAATTTGTAATGTTGATCTCTCTGCCATGGAAAGACTATATCTTGATCATTTGGAGAATTCAGAGTGATAACTGTTCTCATTAGAAAATTTAAACCTGATCTCGGTGTTAACAGGGTCTTTTGTCTTCTGGATGTTGTTTGGGAAGTCATTAAGGATTACTTAGTGTTGTATTCTTTGGGGGTTGTATTTGGATTGATGGTTGCTAAGATGTTCACTGTATGTTTTAAAAAGGTTAACTTGAGTTCATAGAATTAATATTGTTTTGCTTTAAAAAATACTTTTCCATTTCTGCTCTACCACACCTGTAGAGTGAGCCGTATGCTCCCCATACCACAATCTGTTAAAACTTGTGGGTCAGGTGAACTCCATGATACACTTGGGGTTCTCTAAACACTGGCCCATAACAAAGTGGTGAAGGAAAGCCTAATTGAAGCGAAGGAGGTGCAAAGAAATGTACAGCCTGATCAAGAGGTGATTGTTAAGAAGGTGCCAGATCTCTTTGAAGAATTTACTTGTGTGGGTACGTTTACTCATGTGTAAAGAAGTCAAAATTTTAAGAGATACGGGAGCTAGACAATCTTTGATGGTAACAGATGAGGAGTTCTGTAGTTTGGGAGGAATATTGCCTGAAAAGGTGGTAATATGTGGAATTATGGGTGAGAAGATTAGTGTTACATTATATAAAGTGAGGTTGGGTAGTCCAGTGAAGAGCAGTGAAGCGGTAGTAGAAGTAATAGAGAAACTATCTTGTCCAGACATACAGTTTATCTTGGGTAATGATATAGCTGGATTGCAGGTGGGAGAGATGCCTACTGTGGCTGATAAGCTAGTGGAAAATCAAACAACTGAATTGTTGAAGGATGAATATCCTGGGATTTTTCCTGGGGTTGCAAAATCACAGGTGAAGACAAGAGGAAAAATCAAAGAGTGAAGATAAAGTTCAAGTTGAATGATCAGAAACGATTTTTGATCATCTGGTTGGAAAAGAACAAGAACAGGTGGAAGATGAAGCAGCTATTTTTAGTTCAGGAAAATTGGCGGAGTTACACATGTCAAGTGATGGGGAAACCTCAAGCAGTGATAAAACCAACGCCCTTAATATCCAATCCAGCATTTGAGGAATCTTTTACAAGGGTCTTAATTGATTGTGTCGACTATGTTTCCAGAGGCCATTCCAGTACGCAATATTGCAGCTAAAAACATTGTGGAGGAGTTAATTATATTTTACTGGATATGGACTGCCCACAGAAATACAATCAGATCAAGGATCAAATTTTTCCTCAAAGTTATTCAAGGAGATTATGGATTGTTTAGGAATAAAACAATTTAAATCAACTGCGTACCATCCAGAATCACAGGGAGCGTTAGAAAGGTGGCATCAGACATTAAAGACAATGTTGAGGGCTTATTGTCAAGAATATCCAGAGGATTGGGATAAAGGAATTCCATTCCTACTGTTTGCAATTAGGGATGCATCTAATGTGTCAACCAAATTCAATCCTTTTGAACTAATTTTTAGTCAAGAGGTGACACCCCTGTCAGCATCAACGGGGCTGAGATGGAGATAGCAGTTTAAAATTCCTAGTGGTACATATCTCCAAAAATCTGTACTGGTCCACCCACGTCGACGCTACCACCAGCGTCTATACTTCCTCAGGAAACTAAGGAAATTCGGCATGAACACATGAACTCTTACCAACTTTTACAGATGCACCATAGAAAGCATCCTATCCGGCTGCATCACAGCCTGGTATGGCAACGGCTCGGCCCAAGACCGCAAGAAACTTCAGAGTCGTGATCACAGCCCAGTCCATCACACAAACCTGCCTCCCATCCATTGACTCCATTCACACCTCCCGCTGCCTGGGGTAAACGGGCAGCATAATCAAAGACCCTCCCACCCGGGTTACTCACTCTTCCAACTTCTTCCATCGGGCAGGAGATACAAAATTCTGAGAACACGCACGAACAGACTCAAAAACAGCTTCTTCCCCACTGTTACCAGACTCCTAAACGACCCTCTTATGGACTGACCTCATTAACACTACACCCCTGTATGCTTTACCCGATGCCGGTGTTTATGTATTTACATTGTGTACCTTGTGTTGCCCTATTAAGTATTTTCTTTAATTTCCTTCTCTTTTCATGTACTTAATGATCTGTTGAGCAGCTCGCAGAAAAATACTTTTCACTGTACCTCGGTACACGTGACAATAAACAAATCCAAATCCAGAAGGCCACTTAAATTGATTAAGGAGAAATTGGTGAGTGAGCAGTCCAAAATTACCTTATTGGATTACCTGTCAAATTTTAGGGAATGATTAAATGGAGCAGGTGAATTGGCTGGACAACATTTAAACATTCCACACCATGTGATGAAACAGGTAGCAGACAAGAAAGCAAAAGTTCATAGTTTTACCAGTGGAGATAAAGTTTGAGTATTGTTACCAATGGTAGGTGAACCTTTAAAGTCAAGGTTTTGTGGACCTTATCAGATTGAAAGGAAATTGAGTGAGATGAATTATTTGGTAAGAACGTCAGATAGAAGGACAGCTCACCGAGTGTGTCATGTGAATATGCTTAAAAGGTAGTTTGAAATGGAAGGGGAGTAAAAGGAGGTTTTAGTGATTCTAACTCAAAGTGAAGAACCAAATTCAGATGATTCGGAATTTGAAATTCCGCAAATTAAATTGGACAACGAGGATGTTCTTAAAAATTGGGATAAATTATTGAGTTGCCTTCCAGTGGAAAAACAAACTGACCTGAAAGAGTTATTGATATCACATGGGCAAGTTTGTGGAAATAAATTGGGAAGTACTAAAATGGTTACATATGATGTAGATGTGGGAAATGCTGTTCCAATTAAACAGCATCCATTTGGACTTAACCCTCGAAAATTGGCACAGGTTCAAAAAGAAATTGAAAGTATGCTTAAAAATGGCTGAATTGAAGTGGGTTGTATCCAATGGAGCTCACCCATAGTGATGGTACCGAAACCGGACGTTACCCAACGATTGTGTTGAGAAAGGTAAATGCAGTTACAAGAACAGGCTCTTTTCCTATCCCATGGTTTGAGGACTGCATTTGGCTACCCCACATTACGCAAAACAATTCAAGGTGGCTATCGATGCGAGTGATGTGGGCGTAGGTGCTGTGCTCTTGCAAGAAGACGACAAAGGAATAGAGCGGCCAATTGGATATTTTTCCAAAAAATTAATGATCACCAGAGGAAGTATCCAACAATTGAAAAGGAGACTTTGAACTTGGTGCTGGCTCTACAGCATTTTAACATTTATGTTACCAGCAATTCGTCTGAAATAAGCATATATACTGATCATAATCCATTGACGTTTTTGGAGAAATTCAATAATAAAAATGCCATACTGTTTCGATGTTGTTTATTATTATAGCCATTTAATTTAAGATATGTGGCAGGACAGCAAAACGTGATAGCCAATGCTTTGTCACAAATCGGATGAAGCAAAGCAGGTGGAAGACAAAGAACTAAAATTGACTGTGTTATAGTAAATGTTTGCCTGTTTTGATGTTTTAAAATGTATGTATGTTCACTGTCAAGTGTTAGGAATGGGCAAGTGAAAAGGTGAAAAATGAAACCGTCTTTGAAGTTGATGGTTTATTTTTCTCTTGGGGGGAGGTGTCATGGGAGTGTCCCTTTAGAAAGGTTTTTGTCTTATCATATGGCTTCAGTGATGTCATTGTATAGGTGGAGCAGGACTGTGGCTCTCAGTAGTTTTTGGTTTAGTTTTCACATGTGAATACTGTGGACAAGGGGAGAAAGAAGTGAATTGTTCCTGTCTTTCTAATTTCATTTTAAAATATCTGTCCCAGTAAAAAAAACATTGATTATCGCTACCTGCTTTCGTAACTTAAAAGATATAGTTTGCTTTCCGGAAGGGTTTAGCCCTGGTGAGACGGGGTCAGAATCTCAGGGAAAGCCAGTCTTATTGAAGTGAGAATGCAGAGTGCTGGGCCACGCCCTTGAAAAAAGGGATTTTTGATTTATGCCATTATGTTTTTGAATTGGAACAGTAAAAGAGGGAATTTGTCATTATGTTTGTAGTTGATAAAACATTCTTGTGTGTTATATTTTTTGTTTTGAGGATTTTTTGTTTGCACTGAGTGCTGAATTTGGGTGCATTTGAGTGCTATAGTGAGAGTTTGGTGACTGAAGGGTATTAAGGGTTCATTTAAAAAAAGTTAATGTCTAGTCTTTCCTGTATTTAATTAATTAACTTATTAGTTGCTGTTTGGTTTAGAAGAAGGTGAATTTTCAATCAGCTTTAAACAGAGGTTCTACTTGCAGCTGGAGCTTGTTAATTAGTTAATTGGATTAGGCCAGTTTTCAGAGGCACCGCATAAAGGTGAGCCAGCTACAGTGCAGGCTTTGTTTGCACTGAGTGCTGAATTTGGGTGCATTAGAGTGCTATAGTGAGGGTTTGGTGACTGAGGGAGTTAGGTGAGGAGGGAGTAAGGTGCTCCTTTCATTTCATTTCCTACATTTCCTCAAAGAGCGAGAAGGGAGCCAGGATTTTACAGAGCGAGCAGCTGACTGGGAGCAGAGTCAGAGGGCGGAGTTCCAGTTGGTCCACAGGGCGGCTACATTCTATAAGATCACAGGGGGTGGAGGCTAGGGCAGTTGCACGATCCTCCTGTAGGATGTGGGTGGTGAGGGATACCACCGGTGTCTCTGCTGACTACATTTGCAGGATGTGCACCCAACTCCAGCTCCTCAGAGACCGCATTAGGGAACTGGAGCTGGAGCTGGATGAACTTCGGATCATCCGGGAGGCAGAGGGGTAATAGAGAAGAGATACAGGGAGGTAGCTACACCCAAGGTGCAGGACAAGAGTAGCTGGGCTACAGTCAGGGAAAGGAAAATGAACGGACAGACAGTGCAGGTATCCCTTGTGGCCGTTCCCCTTCAAAACAAGTACACTATTTTGGATGCTGTTGGGGGGGGATGACCTACCGGGGAAAGGCCCTAGCAGCCAGGCCTCTGGCACTGAGTCTAGCTCTGTGGCTCAGAAGGGAAGAGGGAAGAATAGAAAAGCCAGAGTGATAGGAGACTCAATGGTTAGGGGAATGGATAGGAGATTCTGTGGTCGCGAGCCAGACTCCCGGAAGATGTGTTGCCTCCCGGGTGCCAGGGCCAGGGATGTCTCGGATCGAGTCTACAGGATTCTTAAGGGGGAGGGGGAGCAACCAGAAGTCGTGGTGCACATAGGCGCCAACGTCATAGCTAAGAAAAGGGATGAGGATCTAAAATGTGATTTTAGGGAGTTAGGTTGGAAGCTAAAGAGCCGGACAAGCAGAGTAGTGATCTCAGGATTGCTACCGGTGCCACGTGCAAGTGAGGCAAGGAACAGAGAGCGAGTGCAGCTGAACATGTAGCGATAGGGCTGGTGCAGGAGGGAAGGCTTCAGATATGTGGATCATTGGGATATCTTCTGGGGAAGGTGGAACCTGTACATGAAGGACGGGTTGCACCTAAACTGGAGGGGTACCAATATCCTGGGTGGGAGGTTTGCTAGAGCTCTTCGGGAGGGTTTAAACTAGTTTGGCAGGGGGTGGGAACCAGAACTACGGATAAGAGGATAGGGTAGCTGTTAAACAGGCAGTGATAGTGTGAAGCAAGTCTGTGAGGAAGGATAGACAGTTGATAGGGCAAAGTTTCACTCAGTGGAATGGGTTAAAGTGTGTCTGTTTCAATGCAAGGAGTGTCAGGAATGATTGGAGGGAGGCAAATGTTGTTCCCCTGTTCAAGAAAGGGAATAGGGAAATCCCTGGGAATTACAGACCCATCAGTCTTACGTCTGTGGTGAGCAAAATATTGGAAAGGATTCTGAGAAATAGGATTTATAATTATTTAGAAAAACATAGTTTGATTAAAGATAGTCAGCATGGTTTTGTGAGGGGCAGGTCATGCCTCACAAGCCTCATTGAATTCTTTGAGGATGTGACGAGAGACATTGATGAAGGTTGGGCAGTGGATGTGGTGTATATGGATTTCAGTAAGGCATTTGGTAAGGTTCCCCATGGTCGGCTCATTCAGAAAGTTAGGGGGAATGAGATACAGGGAAATTTTGCTGTCTGGATACAGAATTGGCTGGCTGAAAGACAGCGAGTGGTAGTGGGTGGAAAGTATTCCGCCTGGAGGTTGGTGACCAGTGGTGTCCAGCAAGGATCAGTTCTGGGACCTCTGCTCTTTGTGGTTTTTATAAATGACTTGTTGAAGAGGTGGAAGGGTGGATTAGTAAGTTTGCCGATGACACGGAGGTTGGGGGAGTTGTAGTGTTGAGGGTTGTTGCAGGTTACAACAGGACATTGACAGGTTGCAGAGCTGGGCTGAGAAGTGGCAGGTGGAGTTCAACCGTGATAAATGTGAAGTGATTCATTTTGGAAGGGCAAATTTGAATGTTGAATACAGGGTTAAAGGCAGGATTCTTGGAGGAACAGCGGGATCTAGGGGTCCACGTACATAGATCCGTCAAAGTTGCCACCCAGGTTGATAGGGTTGTTAAGAAGGCATATGGTGTGTTGGCTTTCATTAACAGGGGGATTCAGTTTAAGAGCCGCGAGGTTTTGCTGCAGCTTTATAAAACTCTAGTTAGACCACACTTGGAATATTGTGTCCAGTTCTGGTCGCCTCATTATAGGAAGGATGTGGATGCTTTGGAGAGGGTGCAGAGGAGGTTTACCAGGATGCTGCCTGGACTGGAGGGTATGTCTCATTAAGAAAGGTTGAGGGAGCTAGGGCTTTTCTCACTGGAGCGAAGAACAGTAAGAAGTTTTACAACACCAGATTAAAGTTCAACAGGTTTGTTTCGATGTCACTAGCTTTCGGAGCGCTGCTCCTTCCTCAGGTGAATGAAAGAATCTGTATGCCCACTGGAACGAAGAAGGCAGAGAGGTGACTTGATAGAGGTGTACAAGGTGATGAGAGGCATGGATAGAGTGGATAGCCAGAGACTTTTCCCCAGGGTGGAAATGGCTGTCACAAGGGGACATAATTTTAAGGTGATTGGAGGGACGTATAGGGGAGATGTCAGAGGTAGGTTCTTTACACAGAGAGTGGTGGGTATGTGGAATGCACGGCCAGCAGAGGTGGTGGAGTCAGAGTCATTAGGGACATTTAAGCGATTCTTGGACAGACACATGGACAGCAGTAAATTGAAGGGGTGTAGGTTAGGTTGATCTTAGATTGGGATAAATGGTCGGCACAACATTGTGGGCTGAAGGGCCTGGACTGTATGCTCTTCTATATATAAATGTTAACTAAGTTCTTGTCATGAAGCTTATTTTGATTGAAGTGTCTGGGGAGACTGGTGAATCACATCTCAAGTGAAGGCTCTTGTGTTCATCCTCGCCAAATTCAACAAAACGTTACAGGTCAGGTGAACTCTAGAATATACTTTTGAGTTCCTAAACCCTGGCCCATAACAACTAATACTAATTTACTTCAACTCCTCACTAAAACTTGTGTTTTTCAGAACTTCCAGTACATTATTCATGTCTTCCTTTGTGAAGACAGAAGCAAAGTATGAATTCAGTTCCTCAGCTATTTCTTAATTGCCCAGTATGAATTCCTCCGTTTCTGACTGTAACCTTACGTTTGGTTTTCTCAGGCGCCGTGAGAGTGTGATTATGCCGGTTGGTGGTGTTCTAGTGTTTCTCTGGCAGGTGGCCTTGTCTGAACAATTTGGAGCGTTCTGTCAGTGTAGTCGGTGGGTGCGGGGCTTGTTGTGCTGGCCTTTGAAGGAATCTGTATGCCCACTGCAATACTATTGTATGCTAGATGATCGGAATGCTGGGATATGTGTTGCTGCCGGTTCAATACCTGTAGGAGGTGATGGGCACCGTCTGAGACAACCACGCAACTGTTCAGGTGTGGGGCAGGACTGTATACCACCACCAACTTGGCATGGCCATGAATGGCCTGAAGCCTGTCTGTTTGACCAAGCCTCTGTGGGCACAGCGATTATCGTGCATTTTGCTTCTCAATCGGGCATCATAGAATCCTTCCAATTCAAGGAGGCCATTTGGCCTATCGAGTCTGCACCAACCCTTGGAAAGAGCAACCTACCTGGGCCCCATCCCCCGCCCTTTCCCTGTAACCAAGTGGCCACACTTAATCCTTTGGACACCAAAGGTCAATTTAGTATTGCCAATCGACCTAACCCGCACTTATTTGGACTGTGGGAGGAAACCCACACAGACACGGGGAGAAAGTGCAAACTCCACACAGTGACCGGAGACTAATTTTTAACCTGGGTCCATGGCGCTGTGAGGCAGCAGTGCTAACCACTGAGCCACCATGCTGCACTGTGCCATCATTCACATTGGTTTTGAGTTTGGGCTGCAACAGAGCCTTGGCAATAGAAATTATGGTCCTGGTGCACCTGAAAAGGATCACTGTGCTGATGAGGGCAGGCCCGGCTGTGGTAGATTTCGCAGGGTCATCTGTGCGATTCCGGGCAGATTTCACATTTAGTTGCAGTAACCAGAGCTAAAGTGAGAAAGCAGACTTCAGAGGTAAATCTAAAGCTTAATGCCATTTTAATAGAGTCTGGATTAAAGAGTTAAAGCAATTCTGAACAGTTTGTACAGCAGTCAAGATAAGGAAATCTGGAAGTTGGAATTGTAAACCTTGGGTTTGTTATTAAAAGTGACTTGAAAGAGTCATTGGGAAAACCTGGACTGGATTTCAGAATGCAAACTGCTATTGGAAAGCATTATTGTGAAAGAAGATTTTAAAGCATGTTTTTTGGGAATTAAATTTGGCAACTCTCATGTGACAATCATCTGGGAGGATTCTGAATGGAAATCCACACATATTCGCTTGGGTTCATGAAGGAAAGTGTATTTGACCACAGCAATTGTGTGTGTTTAAAGGGACTTTGAATTACTGAGACCGTTATCGCTTCAGATATACTTTGTAATCTGTGTTAATCTAAAAATCTGTTTGTATCTAGAACAAAGACAAAGAACAAAGAAAAGTACATCACAGGAACAGGCCCTTTGGCCCTCTAAGCCTGTGTCGATCACGGTACCCAAACTAAAAATAAAACCTTCTGCCCTTACTCAGTCTGTATCCCTCTATTTCCTCCCTATTGATGTATTCTTCCAGATGCTTCTTAAATCTTACCAATGTGCCTGCTTCACATCGTCTACCAGTGCGTTCCAGGCATCCACCACTCTCGGCATGAAAATCATAAACCTCCTCATCTCCTTTAAACCTCTCCCCTCATACCTTGAACCTGTGCCCCCTTGTAATTGACACTTCCACCCTTGGAAAAAGCCTCTGACTATCCACCCTGTCTATACCACTCATTTTGTGGACCTCCATCAGGTCTCCCCTCAGCCTCCGTCTTTCCAGTGAAAACAATTCTAGTTTATTCAACCTCTCCTCATAGCCAACACACTCCAGGCCAGGCAACATCCTGGTGAACCTTCTTTGCACTCTTTCCAAAGCTTCCACCTCCTTCTGATAATGTGGTGACCAGAACTGCACACAATACTCCAAACGCGGCCTAACCCAGGTTTTATACAGCTGCAACATGATTTCCCAACTCCTGCACTCACTGCCCCGGCTGGTGAATGCAGGCATGCCATATGCCTTCTTAATCACCTTGTCACCTGTGTTGCCACTTTTAGGGACCTGTGGACAAACACGACAAGATCCCTCTCAATGTTCCACCATAATTCATACCTAGATTTGATCCTCCAAAATGCATCACCTTGCATTTGTCCAGATTAAACTGCAGCTGCCATTTCTGTACCCAAGCCTCCAATCTTTTTATATCCTGTTGCATCCTCTGACAATTCTCAGCACTGTCAGCACTATCTTCGTGTTATCCGCTAAGCTGTTAAGCTAGGCGGGGGGGGGAGTAAAGGAATATTGTGTCATAATCCAACTTTTCATGTTTAACAAATGTTATTTCCTTGTTGTTAAAACTAATTAGCGGTCCTGTTACATTATTCCTACAAAATTTAAAAAAAGGAAATGTTACCATCTTTCGCACCATTCTGGGACCTTCCCGTCCAGGTATAACATCAACTAGGATGTTAACACTGGTATGTTCTGTCCGTGCCATTCACAGCAATGAAGGAAAGGATTGGCTTTCAGTTGCTCCCTGACAAACAGGGTCTCTCTCCTTTGTAATTAACCTAGATCCTGTTCACTATAGCGGCACCAACAAGTAACAATGTGTCCCAAGAATGTGCCCCATTGCCCAGCTTAGCAGACCTCCCATGCCACCTGATACACCTTCCAATCAGAACCGATGTTACTTCCATTTTTGCTGGATGATTGCTCTGGGATCTGATAAAGGTACTGCTATACTTTTACATCAGAAACAAGTTTGACGCTCCCTCCCTCACTGTCCTTAAACCTCTGATTTACCTCGAACCCCAGATATTATCCTGTGATTCTCCTCCAGCCTCGCCCAGTAATACGTCATCTCGTTATTCTGGTGGTCATTCTGGCCCCAAGTCCATTACCTGGGATGGTCCATGTTCCATGTTGACCTCTACCACCCCAGCTGGAGGCTGCGAGCATAGTTACCTCCAGTGATGACCCCCCTCAACCTGTCACCCCTCATGAGAGCTACACATACCCCCACCCCCTAGCCATTGTATTATGTCCTCCCTATCGACAGGCGTCCCCCAGTCACTATCATAATTCTCTCTGAAGCCTGGTACAGAGCCTGCCAAGTCCACAGACACCGGCTGTGAGACAGACCTGTACACCGTGCTCTGTTTTTTTCCCTGGGGAGCACAGCCTTGTCCCTCCCCGCACTGGGGTACACCATTCTTATGATCCTTGCTCTTGGTGCATGCCCACTTCACTCCTGCACTGTCTCCTGTTCTGGACTTCACACTGAGGTCCACAGAGCCCCTGGTCTACCTATCGTTTGTGACTCCTTTCCATTGCACAACAGGAATCTCTGCACTCTGTGACTCCTGTCTGCCATCCCCTGAACAGTATTAAATATCATCACATAGTTCTCCACTGCAATAAGGACCAAGGACACGTGTCCCTCCCAGACCATATCCCCCACGCTCTGAGTCTTTGTGCAAACCATAAATAATGTCGATGGTAGCCATGATGTGGCGATGCCGGCGTTGGACTGGGGTGAGCACAGTACGATGTCCCGAAGCGTTGTACATTGGTGAGACCATGCAGTCGCTGCGACAACGAATGAACGGACATCGCTCGGCAATCACCAGGCAGAAATGTTCCCTTCCAGTCGGGGAACTCTTCAGCAGTCAAGGGCATTCAGCCTCTGATCTCCGGGTAAGCGTTCTCCAAGGCGGCCTTCAGGACGCGCGGCAATGCAGAATCGCCGAGCAAAAACATAGCAAAGTTCCGCACACATGAGTGCGGCCTCAACCGGGACCTGGGATTCATGTCGCATTACATTCATCCCCCACCATCTGGCCTGTGAAATCCTACCAACTGTCCTGGCTTGACACAATTCACACCTCTTTAACCTGGGGTTACCCCATCTCTGGATCTGTAAAGATTTAATCACCTGCTAATGCTCGCATTCCAAGCATTGTCTGGCATCTTTGAATTTGTCTATATATGTGTTTCTGGAACATACCTCTTCATTCACCTGAGGAAGGAGCAGCGTTCCGAAAGCTAGTGACATTGAAACAAACCTGTTGGACTTTAACCTGGTGTTGTAAGACTTCGTACCATAAATAATGTGCCACAGTAACAACGCCATTCCTTCCCTTTCCGGAATCTGAGTGCATTCCCTTCCAGGAAACAATGTGCCGTCCAAGTGACCCCTTGTTTGTCATTGTGCAGTACACTCGTGTTGGGCTCTAACACCTTCCCACACCTCAGTTTTCCACTATTGCTCATCCTCCTCTTCCTCTTTGCCCATCTGCCTTCCACGTGTCCCTTGCCCTCCCCCTCACACAGCCTTCCTTCCCCATTTCCCCCCTTGAGTTTGCACTTCCGGCCCCCACCCCTCCACCATCGCACAATCCTTCCCCATTTCCCTTGTTGTCTTCATCAGCCCCACCTTCACCTTGCACTCCGCCCCCCGGTAAAAGTTACAGGGGTGGGGTGCTGCATGAGTCCCACAGCACAGAGCTTTCCTTGTGGACAAGGGTGTCAAGGCAACATGGCAAAAGACCAGTGCACTCCCCTACTGCAGGCGCAGTACTGGTCACTGTCTGAAGTGGAGGGTATACAAGTGTCACAGCACAGTGCTGTCCTCACAGATAACATCGGCATAGGGCAGGAGGACACCAGCCTCAGACCCAGCAATGTAGTGTTAATGCAACAAGAATAGCGCAGCGCTATGTCAGGTAGGCTAAATATGTTACACTCACCTTATGGCCAGCACTGAACTGAGGTCTGACTTCTGCTCCTCATTTATTTTCAAACGGGTTTGAAGTTCACGTAAGATTGAAAGGCATGAGGAGATTGGGACAAGCAACTGTTTTAATTCATGAGATGCAAATAGTGTTCATGCCACCAGACAGCAGGAACACCGAGCAGTCATTAACCACCATTGGGAGAATTGCCCAATGTTTATGCCGGTGGATTTGCAGATTTTGCCTGGCTGCCAGATTCTCTGCTGTCACCCACCTCGAAACCCACCGTGGCCGGGATGGGAGATTTCTGCTCAGTTTCAAGTCTGTAACATTCCATCAGAACCGAACATGACAATTGTCTGGCCAAATATCTCCTCATATGGCAGTGTCACGTTTTGTACAAACACCCTCCTGTAAAGTGTGTGGAATATTAAAATGCAATTGGTTATTGTGCTGAAAAGGTAATAAAAAAACTTAGGGATCAAAAGAATTCAGGGAAAATAAGGCAATTTGAATTTGAGCAGGATCATCGTTAGTGTCCAGATGCTGTTTTCAAATTCATTCAGTTCCGACACCATTGTCTCTCTTGCCATTGACAAACAGTCACACTATTCTGTTTCTGCATGATTCTCTGCTGTCTATTTTTAGTAATAAAACATCTTTCTTCTGAACAGATATATGTCATAGCAATCAGTTCAATGACATGAAAATACGGCTGTGGTTATTTTGACTCAATCTTGCCTTGACGCTTGACAGACTAACACATTATCAAACTCATTTTCATTTTCTGTGCTTTAATTTCCATTCATATTTTGATGCAACAAGTCACAATCAAATCTGTTCATTACTGTTACATTAATTAAGGCCAACTGCATCAACAACAATTTTCATCACAAATCATGTATTAGGTATGGCCATCATCACAAAGGTGGTGTTTCTGCCGATCACTTGGTTCAACATGAAACCCATTAGACTTGCCACACCACCCTTCAATTATATTGGTGCCAGATCCAGTAGCTGTGATTTGAGGGTGTTGAGAACAATGGTTGTGATGTGATCCTGGATCTGATCAAGTGCATCCTGGAAAACAAAGTGGGCATAGTATTTTATTAACTTTGGCTTTATCACTTTGATGGAGATTTTCATTCTCTTGTCAGACTCAATTGCCACCCCCCAAATCTATCCACACACACACCCACCCACACTGGCACACACTCACCCACGTCCAACAAATAAAGACATGCACACACCAACCAACTGCCCCTACACACACACTCATCTCACACACAGAGCCACACACTAACCATGCACACACCCACCCACCCCTAGACACCCACACACACATGCACACACAAACACCCCCCCCAATCACACACAAACACCCCCCACACATATGCCCTCACACACACATCACCCAAACACACACACGCATGCCCCCACCTACACACCCCACACACACGTTGCCACAACCACCCCCTATACACACATCCGCACTCACACCCACCTACATACACACACCCCAACATCCACACATCCCCACACACATTCACATACACATATTGTTACGACACCCTGGTACGTGCATGGTCAATTCCAGCCCAACAGGCCCCAGTGTCTCAACACAATTAAATTAACAAATAATTTGAATAAAGTTTCCCCCCAAAACTTGCCCTTGACTTCTCCAATGACTTACAGGCACCAGATATGTAAGTGAAACACAACTATTTATTTCTAAAAGCAATAGAGATAAGATGTGCAATAGTTATCCTAGAATAACGGCCAGCTCATTCCCCCCTTTTACCAACCCACCCTCTACCTAAACACACACATGAAATACACATGCAGAGGGAGAGGGATTGGAAAAATAAAAGAGGATTAGTGGAAGATGGAAGATGAGGGCCCTTTAATAAAAAGATCATTAGTTGGAGATGGAAGGTGAGGGCCCTTTCTTCAGGTGCTGAAGTTGTTTTTTCAGCTGACGGTCCTTCCAATACTCGGAGTGATTGTGAACCCACTGGTTGGATGGCTAAGGAGCACCTTCTGGCTGAAACATTCAGTCAAAATGCATAGACTGTGGGATTCCATCTGGGGAGTCACTTTTACTTTTATTAACCTAGAACTTCACTTAGAAGATCACTCAGAAGATCCACATCAGGCCTATGTTCTTTACACGTGTTTCCAACTTTACAACAGTGTTCCCCTCACAGAATTGTAAAAGAGGGTTCATTAAACAACTGGCCCTGCCTGCAGTGGTTGCTGGACTGAACCTCCTTGCAGTTCAATCTGACTGTCGAGAGAGAAAGGTCTTTACTTTGAACCTTGAGACAGAGTCCATCAGGTAAGACATAGAGAAAAAAGGGCTCTGACCCTTGAGCTTCTTGCTCAAACCAAAACCAAAACAGGATGAAGCCTTCTTGCCCCTGGTCGAACCTTCTGGAGCAGACAGCACGAATCAGCACACTCTACCACCCAAGAGCACCACAAAGTAAACAGCTCACTGGTCGACAGCCCAAGTTCATCAAACCAAATCATCACCGATGCCAGCACATCCGGCTGGATTCCTCATTTTTAATTAAAGGTGAAGCCCACCTTAAAGGTGTATGTCTCAGTAATTGTCCAGGAGAGTGATAAAAGCCAAAATAGAGACTGGTTTAGCACAGGGCTAAGTAGCTGGCTTTTAAAGCAGACCAGGGTAGGCCAACAGCATGGTTCAATTTGCATACCAGCCTCCCCGAACAGGTGCCAGAATGTGGCGACTAGGGGCTTTTCACAGTAACTTCATTTGAAGCTTACTTGTGACAATAAGCGATTTTCATTTAATTTTTCATTTCAAATAAAAGCAAATAAGAGTAATAAACAAGGGACAGACTGGGATTAACAAGAGGATCCTTGCAACATATAATCCCCCCCCCCCCCCCCTACACACACACACACCCTTACACACCCACCCCTCACACACACAAGTGAATCCTTTACCTTTGTTGGAACTCCTGAAACCTGGAGCTTCTCAACTCCGCTTACCTTACCCCCCATCCCTCACCCTGTCCCTCGCCCGCTCCCTCATCCCTCACCCTGTCCCTCACCCGCTCCCACATCCCTCACCCTGTCCCTCACCCGCTCCCTCATCCCTCACCCTGTCCCTCACACACTGATAAAATCTACCTTTTTTAGTAAAGAATCTACCTCTTTAGTATATAACTAATTAAAGGAATAAATGGCCCAAAACTTAAACTGGCTTCTTGTAATATATTGTTAAAACACACCAGACAGTGAGAGAGGCTGTTTTCCATGAGAATAATCAAGATATAAACCTAGACAGAAAAATCAAGGATATATTTGCCCAAGTCAAAGACTTTGGGCAACACTCCCAGAAACGGTTTTCATAGCAACCGGAAATATTCATAAGAAAGGCATGTTGCAAATCACCTCATGTTAAAATTTGATGGACAAATACATATCGAATTGAATTAACTTTGAAAGAACTTTAACCCAATCACAGCTAGAAAGGGGAGAGACATTAATGATAGTAGACATCTTTTAAGTATGCATGCCGGTTTGAATAATTCACTTACTTTAATCACTAAAGCGATTTCTCTGCCCTGTCGCTTTGAACAGCTATTTTGATTTTATTTTCAACTTTCTGTATTCTGTATTCAATTAGAAGAACCATTCGAGCTTTGATTTGTATTGAATTCAACTCAGGACTCTTTATTTGCTTGGACAAAGCGAACTTTAAAGAGGCTCTGTATTGCAAGTGAAAAGTACTGATCAAGAGATATTTCATTCAAACGGAATAAAAACGATTTACTCCAGACACGAAGCTCTATTTCATAATCTGACGAGTGGTGTATATCGTGCGGCGACATGAAAGATACAATAACCAAAGCTCAGATCTCACACCCTCCCCCTGTCCCTCATACCTCAATAGCCCCTCATTGCCCCATGCCATCACCCTCGCCACTCACACAGTATTCACCATGGGCAGATCACAGGAATAAAGTGGCAATGAAAAAATGTAAACCTCGAATAATCTAATATAGCTCCCACTCAGACATTCTTGATTGTTTTTAAAAATCCCATACATGAAACCTACTTAAATTCCACATATTAAAAAACAATCATCCTTTAATATCCTATTTAAGCTGTCAATCACCTCAACCACCAGCATCCCTTCTGCACTGTATGTTCTATGTTCTATGTCCAGACTACAACATGTGATTAAAAGTGTAGGTTGCCACAGAAACCCATAATCCTTGGAGAGCCAGGGTATGAATCATATTAGCGCCAACAGCAAGGGGTTTGATCTCCTTGTTGGCTGTGGTGGACTCTTGAATTGCCTCTTGCCTGACCTATGGTGAAGATTAAGATACTGTATGCTGGATCTGCCTGTGGGTAAAGAACTAAAGAAGAAACTGTCAATGAAACTGTGAACTCAGAACATCATGGTAAAATAATTGAAGTTTTGAAACTCAACCACGCATTCATAATGAAATTATAATAATGCTTGTGGAATGTAAATAACGAATTCTATTGAAACCATATGAACTGATGTTTATTTTTCTCTGCTTACACCAGATAACATGTCAATGAAAGCTGTCCAGCAGGCAGTGCTGTTTTTAATTCTCACTGACAGCTTCATCCTGTTTTTTACCTCTAATTTAAAGAGCAGGGGATTTAGGAAACTACAGACCATAAGACTTAAACCATCCTTATCCACACTTCAAGAGAATTTATGCCGACTCCATCATTTTGTGACAGTGGATTAAGGCTCTTGGACCAATCAATATGGGATATGTTTGAACTGAGCACTAAGTTCAAATAACTAAGTTTAGGTTTCACTCCTGTGTCATTCACAACGCACCCTTATCCATCCTGGTTAAAATGAGATCTGTTGGAAATGCGGGGAGCTTCAACATTTAAGTGCCGCTGGACATTTTTAAAGGTTTGTGGAGTCAATAAGATCCCACAAAAAAATCTGGCCCAGTATCTCAGCCAATGGAAAATGTCAAATGGCCTCATGCTCCTGTAAACCCGACAGGTAAACACTGGAAAACTGCCCGGCGGTTAGAGCTGTAGCAGAGCTCTGTGAAATTGGAAACTGTACAGAAAGGATAAAAAAGATACAAAGAAAAATTAACCAATATTCCCATTGTAGCCAGAACTGTGTGACATTGCTATTGCAGCTGTGTGTTCAATTTCATTGTGGTGTGCGTGACATGTGCTACTCATCTGGAAATATCATTGGAACAGATAATTTAGTTGAACATTGGCATAGGGTGAGGTGCATTGAAAGAGGAAGAAAGTGGTTGAATGGGACTTTTTGTACCATGATTAGGGGATGAGGAACATTTTACCCTGGGCCATATTCAAAATTGACATTGTCCAAAAACATTTAATTGTTCTTCACAAGACTCAGTACAACTCCTTGAATTAATCTGTTCATAATTTTATTTTAAAACCTTTCCCAAAGACTATTTCAATCTTTCTAAAGGTTGTACTCACTGTGAAACCTCGGCTATCTCATATCCAGTATCGGTACATAATAATAATTCATAATAATCTTTATATTGTCATAAGTAGGCTTACACTAACACAGCAATGAAATTACTGTGAAAAGCCCCTAGTAGCCACATTCCGCCGCCTGTTCGGGTACACAGAGGGAGAAATCAGAATGTCCAATTCACCTGACAGCACTTCTTTTGTGACTTGTGGGAGGAAATCGGAGCACCCGGAGAAAACCCATGCAGTCACAGGGAGATCGTGCAGACTCCGCACGGACAGTGACCCAAGCAGGAATTGAACCTGGATCCCTGGCGCTGTGAAGCAACAGTGCTAATCACTGTGCTACCATGCCACCCTTAAAAAAGGGCCAGTGGACCTGGACATCTACAAAGCTCCCCGTCAGGGAATTGAACCCCAATCTCCCACGTGGCAGGCGGGGATACCAACCACTATTGGTTTACCAGCAGCAACTGCAGCTATAACAAGGAGTCTGTTTTGCCCAGAACGCTCTGCTTCTTCTTCAAATCCATCCTGCAAGTCCTACAAAGGATGAGCTTTTACAAATGACAAATAATAATAATAATATAATAATAATCTTTTATTGCCACACGTGTGAGGTTACTGTGAAAAGCCACTAGTTGCCACATTCCAGCGCCTGTTCAGGTAAGCTGGTAAGGGAAATGAACCCGCGCTGCTGGGTTTGTTCTGCATTACAAACCAGCTGTCTAGCCCACTGAGCTAAACCAGCCTTTCAGAACATAATCAGTGTCGTCAGAGCTCCTGTGACAGTGTAGCGTTCATAGGCATTCTGTCCTTCTTAACCTGATGCCTTTAAATATGTATTGGTCTCATTTCGTATGAAGCAGTGGCCTGGATTTTCTGGCCCATCCCATAGCGGGATTGTCACAGGTGGGATGGAAAATGTGACTGACCAGCAAAAAGCCTGTTGATTTTGGGTGGAAATTTCCATACAATGGCAGGAGTGGTAGGAAATTCCACACCTGTACGTACCTCCCCGCCATCCTGCTGAAACCAAATACGCTCGGGTCATTTCCTGTGGCCCCTCTCCCATTTCCATGAAGATTTGGCTTTCCCTGATAATGGGAATGCATTATTGGTTTTCAGAAACTCATTTACACATGAACAAAGAACAAAGAAAAGTACAGCACAGGAACAGGCCCTTCGGCCCTCCGAGCCTGCGCTTACCATGCTGCCCGTCTAAACAAACATCTTCTACACTTCTGTGGTCCATATCCCTCTATTCCCATCGTATTCATGTATTTGTCAAGATGCCCATTAAATGTCACTATCGTTCCTGCTTCCACCACCTCCTCCGGCAGCGAGTTCCAGGCAGTCACTACCTTCTGTGTAAAAACTTGCCTCGTACATCTCCTCTAAACTTTGCCCCTTGCACCTTAAATCTATGCCCCCCAGTAATTGACCCCTCTACCCTGGGAAAAAGTCTCTGACTATCCACCCTGTTTATGCCCCTCATAGTTTTATAGACCTCTATTAGGTCGCACCTCAGCCTCCGTCGTTCCAGTGAGAACAAACCGAGTTTATTCAACCTCTCCTCATAGCTAATGCCCTCCATACCAGGCGAAATCCTGGTAAATCTCTTTTGCACCCTCTCTAAAGCTTCCACATCCTTCTGGTGGTGTGGCGACCAGAATTGAACACTATACTCCAAGTGTGGCCTAACTAAGGTTCTATACAGCTGCAACATGACTTGCCAATTTTTATACTCAATGCCCCGGCCAATGAAGGCAAGCATGCTGTATGCCTTCTTGACTGCATTCTCCACCTGTGTTGCCCCTTTCAGTGACCTGTGGACCTGTACACCTAGATCTCTCTGACTGTCAATACTCTTGAGGGTTCTACCATTCACTGGATATTCCCTACCTGTATTAGACCTTTCAAAATGCATTACCTCACATTTGTCCGGATTAAACTCCATCTGCCATCTCTCCGCCCAAGTCTCCAAACGATCTAAATCCTGCTGTATCCTCTGACAGTCCTCATCGCTATCCGCAATTCCACCAACCTTTGTGTCGTCCTGCAAACATACTAATCAGACCAGTGATTTTCCTCCAAATCATTTATATATACTACAAACAGCAAAGGTCCCAGCACTGATCCCTGCGGAACACCACTAGTCACAGCCCTCCAATCAGAAAAGCATCCTTCCATTGCTACTCTCTGCCTTCTGTGACCTAGCCAGTTCTGTATCCATCTTGCCAGCTCACCTCTGAGCCCATGTGACTTCACCTTTTGTATCAGTCTGCCATGGGGGACCTTGTCAAAGGTCTTACAGAAATCCATATAGACAACATCCACTGCCCTACTTGCATCAATCATTTTTGTGACCTCATCGAAAAATTCTATCAAGTTAGTGAGGCACATCCTCCCCTTCACAAAACCGTGCTGCCTCTTGCCAATACGTCCACTTGCTTCCAAATGGGAGTAGATCCTGTTTCGAAGAATTCTCTCCAGTAATTTCCCTACCACTGAAGTAAGGCTCACCGGCCTGTAGTTCCCGGGATTATCCTTGCTACCCTTCTTAAACAAAGGAACAACATTGGCTATTCTCCAGTCCTCCGGGACATCACCTGAAGACAGTGAGGATCCAAAGATTCATGTCAAGGCCTCAGCAATTCCTACTCTTGCCTCATTCAGTATTCTGGGGTAGATCCCATCAGGCCCTGGGGACTAATCTGCATTAATATTTTTCAAGACGCCCAACACATCGTCTTTTTGGATCTCAATGTGACCCAGTCTATCTACACACCCTTCTCCAGACTCAACATCCACCAATTCCTTCTCTTTGGTGAATACTGATGCAAAGTATTCATTTAGTACCTCGCCCATTTCCTCTGGCTCCACACATAGATTCCCTCCCCTGTCCTTCAGTGGGCCAACCCTTTCCCTGGCTACCCTCTTGCTTTTTATGTGTAAAAAGCCTTGGGATTTTCCTTAACCCTATTTGCCAATGACTTTTCGTGACCCCTTTTAGCCCTCCTGCCTCCTTGCTTAAGTTCCTTCCTACTTTCCTTATATTCCACACAGGCTTCGTCTGTTCCCAGCCTTTTAGCCCTGACAAATGCCTCCTTTTTCTTTGTGACGAGGCCTACAATATCTCTCGTTATTCAAGATTCCCGAAATTTGCCGTATTTATCCTTTTTCCTCACAGGAACATGCCGGTCCTGAATTCCTTTCAACTGACATTTGAAAGCCTCCCACATGTCAGATGTTGATTTACCCTCAAACATCCGCCCCCACTCTAGGTCCTTCAGTTCCTGCCTAATATTGTACCTTCCCCCAATTTAGCACATTCACTCGAGGAGCACTCTTATCCTTGTCCACCAGCACTATAAAACTTACTGAATTGTTAGAACATAGAACATACAGTGCAGAAGGAGGCCATTTGGCCCATCGAGTCTGCACCGACCCACTTAAGCCCTCACTTCCACCCTATCCCCATAACCCAACCTAACCTTTTGGCCACTAATGGCAAATTATCATGGCTAATCCACCTAACCTGCACGTCTTTGGACTGTGGGAGGAAACCGGAGCACCCGGAGGAAACCCACGCAGACACGGGGAGAACATGCAGACTCCGCACAGACAGTGACCCAAGCCGGGAATTGAACCTGGGACCCTGGCGCTGTGAAGCCACAGTGCTATCCACTTGTGCTACCATGCTGCCCACCAATTGTGGTCACTGTTCCCGAAATGCTCCCCTACTGCAACTTCTACCACCTGGCCGGGCTCATTCCCCAATACCAGGTCCAGTACAGCCCCTTCCCTAGTTGGACTATCTACATATTGTTTTAAGAAGCCCTCCTGGATGCTCCTTACAAACTCTGCCCCATCCAAGCCCCTGGCACTAAGTGAGTCCCAATCAATATTGGGGAAGTTAAAGTCTCCCATCGCAACAACCCTGTTGCTTTTACTCCTTTCCAAAATCTGTCTACCTATCTGTTCCTCTATCTCCCGCTGGCTGTTGGGAGGCCTGTACTAAACCCCCAACATTGTGACTGCACTCTTCTTATTCCTGATCTCTACCCATAGAGCCTCGCTGTCCTCTAAGGTGTCCTCCCGCAGTACAGCTGTGATATTCTCCCTAACCAGTAGCGCAACTCCTCCACCCCTTTTACATCCCCCTCTATCCCACCTGAAACATCTAAATCCTCAAATGTTTAGCTGCCAGTCCTGCCCTTCCCTCAACCAGGTCTCTGTAATGGCAACAACGTCATAGTTCCAAGTATTAATACAAACTCTTAACTTCATCTGCCTTACCTGTTATACTTCTTGCATTAAAATATATGCACTTCAGGCCACCAGTCCTGCTGTTTTCAGCAACACCTCCTGTCTGCTCTTCCCCAGAGCGATACTGGCCCTATTCCCTAGTTCTCCCTCATCTTTTTTCACCTTCTGACCTATTGCTCCGGTACCCACCCCCCTGCCATACCAGTTTAAACCCTCCCGTGTGACACTAGCAAACCTCGCAGCCAGGATATTTATGCCTCTCACGTTTCGATGCAACCCGTCCTTCTTATACAGGTCACACCTGCCCAGGAAGAGCTCCCAGTGGTCCAGATAACTTAAAACCTCCCTCCTACACCAGCTGTTTAGCCATGTGTTTAGCTGCCCTATCTTGTTATTTCTAGCCTCACGAGCATGTGGCACAGGGAGTAATCCCGAGATTACAACCCTAGAGGTCCAGTCATTTAACTTTCTGCCTAGCTCCCTGAACTCCTGCTGCAGGACCTCTTGCCCATTCCCGCCTATGTCATTAGTACCAATATGTACCACGACCTCTGCCTGTTTGCCCTCCCCCTTCAGGATGTCCGCTACCGGTTCTAAGACATCCTGAACCCTGGCACCAGGGAGGCAACATACCATCCTGGAGTCTCTTTCACGTCCACAGAAGCACCTATCTGTGCCCCTGAGTACAGAGTCCACAATGACTATTGCTCTTCTGCGCTTTCACCCTCCCTGCTGAACACCAGAGCCAGCCGTGGTGCCACTGCTCTGGCTGCTGCTGATTTATCCTGATAGGCTATTGCCCCCAACAGTATCCAAAGGGGTATACCTGTTCGAGAGGGGGACAACCACAGGGGATTCTTGCACTGACTGCCTGCCCCTTCTGGTGGTCACCCATCTTTCTGCCTGCACCTTGGGTGTGACCACATCTCTATAACTCTGATCTATGGCGCTTTCCACCACCTGCATGCACCTAAGTGCATCCAATTGCTGCTCCAACCAAACCACGTGGTCTGTGAGGAGCTGCCATTGGTTACACTTGCTGCTGATGTAGTTGACCGGGATGCTGGGAGTGTCACAGATCTGCCACATCTCATCGTTGGAGCACTGCACCCCGCTGAGTGACATTTAAGCACTAGTTAATTAATTTGAAATAAACACTTGATTTATTGTTAGATTGAATTAACTATATGGTCCTGACTGTAGGATATTTATGAAAGAGTAATAATCTTTAAAGCAGAACAGTCCTATCTGGGGACAGGGAAGAGTTAAAACACGCCAGGCAAACCATCCTTTTTTGAAGATAGTCAGCCGGAGTCTGAAGAGGTTCTAACAGGAGCCAAATCTGTTTTATAAAGCAAGTATTGCTCTATGCCATGCCAATTGAAGATAGATTGTGAGCTGTCTGTTTATTTTCTTATTGTTTAATGGGAAATTATGTGATCGTGTTAAGGGTAATTGTAAGCCATTCCTTTTGTGTGTGAAGTTAAACGTTTAATATTGTATGCATAATCAAGTTTTGTTTTAAAAATACCAAAGCCCCATTTTTTCATGCAATCACTCCTGGAGCAAATCATTCTTTCTGCACATCACTGAAGCCATGTGATGAGACAAAAACATTTCTCAAAGGGTCACTCACATGACACCACAGCCAAGAAAATTTAAAAAACCATCAACTTCAAAGATGGTTTAATTTTTCAACTTTTCACTTGCCCATTAATAACAATTGACAATAAATATACATTTTCTAGACAAAAGCAAAACAGGCAACATTGATAATAATACAGACCATTTTAGTTCTTCTTTATCCACCATCGAATCTGTTTCTCTTCATCATATTCGTAACAAAGCATCGTCGATCACATTTTCACGTCCTGCCACATGTATAATTCTTAAATGAAATGGCTGTAACAATAAACTCGAAACACTGGCATTTTTATTCCTGAATCGACTCCAAAACGTCAATGGATTTTGATCAGTATATTTAATAGTTTCAGACGAATTGCTGGTAACATAAATGCTAAAGTGTTGCAAAGCCAGCCCCAAGCTCAAAGTCTCCTTTTCAATTATTGAGTACTTCCTCTGGTGATCATTCAATTTTTTAGAAAAATATCCAAAAGGCCGCTCTATGCCTTTGTCGTCTTCTTGCAAGCGCACAGCACCTACGCGCACATCACTCGCATCGACAGCAACGTTGAATGGTTTTGTGTGATTTGGGGTGGCCAACGCAGGAGCAGTGGTTAACACAGCCTTCACTCATGCCAAGAAATTGCATTATTTCCCTTCATGTCCAGAGTATTGGAAACTCCCCAATAACCTTTGTTTTCACATCCCGTGGGACCATTTGTCCCTGTCAATTTGTATGGCCAAGGAACGTGAATTGGGCTTTTCCAAATTCACTTATGGCTAGGTTTACCACCAAACCCGGCCTCCTGACGTCGATCAAATAACTCCATCTTCAAATGATCTTTCCATGTCTGACTAAAAATTTCTAGATCGTCCATGTATACTGCACAATTGGGTAATCCTGAAACAACTTTGTTAATTAACTGTTGAAATGTGGCTGGGGCGTTTTTCATGCCAAATGGCATAACTTTGAATTGGCATATACCATCTGGAGTCACAAAAGCTGAAATCTCCTTTGCCCTTTCGGAGAAAGATACCTGCCAGTAACCTTTAAGTAAATCCAGTTTGGAGATAAAAGCTGATTTTCCCACCTTCTCAATGCAGTCCTCCAAGCATGGGATAGGATAAGAGTCCATTCTTGTAACTGCATTAACGTTTATATAGTCCACACACAATCATTGGGTACCGTCCGGCTTCGGTACCATCACCATGGGTGAGCTCCATTGGCTGCAACCCACTTCAACTATGCCATTGTAAGCATACTTTCAATTGTGCCAATTTTAAAAGGTTAAGTCTATATGGATGTTGTTTAATTGGAACAGCATTTCCCACATCTACATCATTTTTAGCCACTTTAGTACTTCCCAACTTATTTCATAGAATTTACAGTGCAGAAGGAGGCCATTCAGCCCATCGAGTCTGCACTAGCTCTTGGAAAGAGCACCCTACCCAAGGTCAACACCTCCACCCTATCTCCATAACCCAGTAACTCCACCCAACACTATGGGCAATTTTGGACACTAAGGGCAATTTATCATGATCAATCCACCTAACCTGCACATCTTTGGAATGTGGGAGGAAACCGGAGCACCCGGAGGAAACCCACGCACACACGGGGAGGATGTGCAGACTCTGCACAGACAGTGACCCAAGCCGGAATCGAACCTGGGACCCTGGAGCTGTGAAGCAATTGTGCTATCCACAATGCTACCGTGTTGCCCAGTTTATTTCCACAAACATGCCCATGTGATATTAATAACTCTTTCAGGTCAGTTCATTTTTCCTCTGGAAGTTAACTCAATAATTTATCCCAATTTTTAAGAACATCCTCGTTATCCAATTTAATTTGAGGAATATCAAATTCACAGTCATCTGAATTTGGTTCTTCACTTTGAGTTAGAATCACTGAAAGTTCTTCCTTTTGCTCTCCTTCCCTTTCAAAATACCTTTTAAGCATATTCACATGACACATTCAGTGAGTTTTCCTTCTATCTGGCGTTCTCACCAAATAATTCACCTCACTCAATTTCCTTTCAATCTGATAAAGTCCCACAAAACCATGCTTTCAAATGTTCACCTACCACTGGTAACAATACTAAAACTTTATCTCCACTGGCAAAACTATGAACGTTTGCTTTCTTGTCCACGACCCGTTTCATCACATGCTGTGCAACTTTTTAATGTTGTCTCGCCAACTCATCTGCTCTATTTAATCGTTCCCTAAAAATTGACACGTAATCCAATAATGTAATTTCAGACTGCTCACACCAATTTCTCTTTAATCGATTTAAGTGGTCCTCTTACCTCTTACCTCATGACCAAAAATTAGTTCAAAAGGACTGAATTTGGTTGCCTCATTAGGTGCATCCCTAATTTCAAATAGTATGAATGGAATTCCTTTATCCCAATCCTCTGGATAATCTTGACAATACGCCCTCAACATTGTCTTTAATGTCTGATGCCACCATTCTAACACTCCCTGCGATTCTGGATGGTACGCAGTTGATTTAAATTGTTTAACTTCAAAACTATCCATAACCTCCTTGAATTACCTCGAGGTAAAATTTGATCCTTGATCCGATTGTACTTCTGTGGACAGTCCATATCTAGTCAAGAATTGAGGTAAATCCTCCACAATCTTTTTAGCTGTAATATTGCGTACAGGAATGGCCTCTGGAAGCCTAGTAGACATGTCCATTATAGTCATAAGATATTGATCCCCACTTTTCGTTTTATGAAGCGGCCCCAAGCAATCAATTAAGACCCTTGTAAAAGGTTCCTCAGTTGCTGGAATGGGTATTCAGGGCGCTGGTTTTATCACCCCATGAGATTTCCCTATCACTTGACATGTGTGACATGATCGACAAAATTTAACTACATCTTTATGTAGTCCAGGCCAATAAAAATGTTTTTGTACTTTAGTTTAAGTTTTCCTTACTCCCAAATGACCTCCTACTGGTACCTCATGTGCTACTCGCAACACCTCCTTTCTATACCCTACCGGCAATACTACTTGATGAACTTCCGCCCACTTTTCATCGGCCAGCATATGTACAGGTCTCCATTTTCTCATTAAAACATCATTTTTACGGTAATAACACTCTGGTATACACTCAGATTCCTCTTCGTGTATGCTTTCTGATACATCCGTTTTATTTCTTTATCTTTCTGTTGTAACTCCGCCAATTTTCCTGAACTAAAAATATCCGCCTCATCCTCCACCTGTTCTTGTTCTTTTCCAACCATCTGGTCAAAAATCGTTTCTGATCATTCAACTTGAACTTTATCTTCACTCTTTGATTTCCCCTCTTGTCTTAACCTGTGACTTTGCAATCTTATTACTACACAATCCGGAAAAATCCAAGGATATTCATCCTTCAACAATTTAGTTTGATTTTCCACTGGCTTATCAACCACAGTAGGCATCACTCCCACCTGCGATCCAGCTATATCATTACCCAAGATAAACTGCATTCCTGGACAAGATAGTTTCTCTATTATTCCTACTACCACTTCACCACTCTTCACTGGACTTTCAAATCTCACCTGAAATAATGGAACACGACTCTTCTCACCCTGAATTCCACATATTACCATATTTTCTGGCAGTATACCTCCCAAACTGCATAACTCCTCATCTCTTACTGTTAAAGATTGACTAGCTCCCATATCTCTTAAAATTCTGACCTCTTACCTACTCCTCCTGATACACTTGAGTAAACTTTATCCACACAAGTAAATTCTTTAAAAAGATCTGGCACCTTCTTATCAATCACCTCTTGATCAGGCTGTACAATCTTTTGCACCTCCTTCATTTCACTTGGACTTTCCTTTACCACTTTAACAAATCCCACTGACTTATCCTGTTTTACCACATCAGCCTTCCCAGTGCTTTTCTTCAACCCCAACACTGTGACATTACATGGCCTAGTTTATTACAGTAAAAACATTTGAAACTTTTCATTTCTCTTCCACCCTCCTAGATTTCTTTTTTAATCTGAGGTACACTATCCTTATTATCTCCCATCAGATCCACTTTACCTTTAACAGCTGAGTATTTCTCTTTTCCCCAGTTTCCATCCCTCACAGACTAAAACTGATGTCGGAAACCAAACTTTGATTTATGAACTAATTCTAATCATCTGCCATTTATGCTGCTAATCTCGCAGTTTTAACCGTCTGCGCTTCCACATGAGTTCTCACTACATCAGGAATTGAATTTGTAAACTCCTCCAAAATTATCATTTCTCTAAGAGCTTCATATGTTTGGTCTATTTTCAAAGCCCTTATCCACCTATCAAAACTAATCTGTTTGATCCTTTCAAACTCTATGTACGCTTGACCAGGTTCTTTCCTTAAATTTCTAAACCTTTGTCTGAAGGCTTCAGGCACTAGTTCATATAAACCGAAGATGTTTTTTTTCACCTCCTCATACGCCCCAGATACCTCCTCTGATAGCGATGCAACACTTCATTAGCTCTACCTACCAACTTTGTTTGAATCTGAAATACCCACATGTCCTATGGCCATTTTATTTGTTTAGCTACCTTCTCAAATGAAATGAAAAAGGCTTCTACATCCTTCTCATCAAACCTTGGAAATGCTTGGATATATTTAAATAGAACCCCACCAAGCCTTTGACTGTGACGTCTTGCTCACTACCCTCATCACTATCCTCAGACTGTATGTTTCTCATTACCTCTGCCAATGTTAACTGACTTTCACATTTCATGGCCAGTTTCTGAATTTTAAAGTATCTCTCTTTTTCTTTTTCCTCTCTCTCTTTTTCTTTTTCCCTAATCTGTACCTCCTTTTCTTTCTCTTTTTGTTCTGCAAGGGCTATTCTTTCTTTCTCCCTCATTTCATATTCAAGGTGCTTTAATTCTTTTTCATGGTCAAGCCGCTTAATCTGTAATTGAATTCTTGCCATTTCCAATGATTCTGACTGTGTCTCAGGGAATTTTAAATGCTCAGCTACCGCCTCAATTACCTCTTCTTTTCATATTTTATCAGGCACTGTTAACTGCAATGTTTTTGCCAAATCTGAAAGCCTTTTTTTATTCTCTGTTTATAAGGTACTGCGTGTGACTTTCTCCACCCCCAAAAACTTCTGAGCCTCTGAAAGAGCCATTGTCCACAACACACTCCCTATTTCAACTTGAAAACAACACCTGAAAAGCAAACACAAATATGCTCACCCCTCACTGTCTTTAAGTTCACTAAGCCACCCAATCATGAAAGATAGACTTTTCTCCCAGACGAGCCCCCAATTTGTTATGGGCCAGGGTTTAGAAAACTCCAAAGTATATCATAGAGTTCTCCTGACCGACAACTGTTTATTGATTTTGGTTACGATGAGCACAAGGGTCTGCCTTTCAGGCGTTATTCAACAGAGGTCTTCGGCACATTTAATCAAAAAAAAAAACTTTATTCTATTAATTTGTATAAACACACAGTAAGCATTTTTAACAACTACAAACATAAAGACCCCACACACAGCTCCAGTAATTTACGTAAACCCTTAATGAATTCCACCTTTAACTGTTCCAATTTAATAACAAGAATCCCACTGTGCCCAAGGACCACCAGCAGGGAGGGATACCACTACCCCATGCTGAACTTTTAAATTCTCACAGATTATCTCAAAACTTGAGGAGGGAGATGTGGAATCATTTCTCATCTCATTTGACAGCCTTGCACAGCAAATGTCATCATGGCCAGCAGAGAGCTGGACACTGCTAAGGTAAAGCAGGTTAATAGGTGAGGTTTAGGTCAGGCAAGTGATAATGTTTTCTTGTCTGTTGAAACTGCAGCAAACTATGAGAAGGTTAAACAGGTTTTCTCGGGGCTTCAGACTTAGTTCCCGAAACTCACCGACAGAAATTCCAAAAGAGCCCGAACAAACTTCCATAGATTTTCAATTTCTATGAAGACCCCGTATGGAAGAACAAAGGGTTTCCAAAGCTTGATCGGCAGCCCAAGGAGCAGCTGACAGTGTGACTCCAGACCCAACTGAACTGTGATCTGGTCATTCTCACAGACAAGGGAGAGATAGAAGGGAGACAGATGAAGTCGGGACAGGCTGGGGAGAAATGGAGAATAATGAAGGAAGGACTGAAGAATCCCTAAATTTTAAAAGAGGATCCTCAGGGGGGAGACCATTAGAAAGCTCCCTGTGTGTTTTCAACGTGAGGAACCAGGACATGGAAAAGAAAGTTGCTGGTGTGTGAGGTAACCCACAGGGAATGCAGTGGACAAAGCCAAGCCTGTGGCCAGGGGAATGGTCAGCTTGGTTAAAAGAGCCAGAAAAGGTCTTCCGCATCCTCAGACACACTGGCTGGAATTCTGACCATTGGGATTCTGCTGTTCCTGCTGGCAGTGCACAAACACCTGTGCGCTTCCTGGGGGCGTGGAATAGCTTTCAATGGGAAATCCCATTGACAAGCAGCTGGAGTAGCGAATCCCGATGCCAGTGACCTGCACATCGCCGAGAAACACACGGCTGGGAGAACCAGAGAATCCAGCCCACTCTCTACCTGCAAACTTTACTTGAGCAGGACATTAAAGAAACCCCACCTGAGAGCAGAAATACAGTGAATTAGAGTATTAATCAAGAGAATCATTGGAGAGAGTGTGGAGGTGCAATTTATTTGCAAAGTGAGTTTGTTCCAAGACTGGTAACATCTGGTGTGATCCTAAACTTACCCTTGCAAAGGGGCAGACATTTAGCTATCTGCAGCTTTCAGGGTCGGAGGCCCCAAGACTCAAAGACAGTCCAAAGTGGCTGGAAAGAGCGCAGAAAAGCAGCTGGATTCTGCAGGGGACAGAAAGCTGAGAATGGTTTAGAAACCCTGCAGTGGGCCAGGCAACGTGTGAGGGTTGAGGTGGCCAAGGAAGGTCCAGTTTAACGAAAAGAGGCCAAAACGAGGCCAACAATGTGAGGAAGAAGAGGATCGAATCCAATGAAGTTAAAGCACTGACACTGGACCAGTCGTGTTATCAGAGGTTGAAGACTTGAAATAAGATGAAAGAAGTGAACCAGGAATCTGGTCACGAGGCACCTTCTTTAGAGATTTAAATGGAAATTAGGGAGATTCCCAAGCAGGTGATGAGTCAGTGAGTTAAATGCCTTACCTAGTTGAAGAGCTACAGGGGAGTCTGGAAGGAGCTGACCAGGCACCTGGGATCAGTAGCTTCCCAGAAAACTCAGCCTCTCATGGCTTTGCGCAAACCAAGGACATGATTCAGCCATGGAATTTCTGCCCTCCATGCCTCCCCTCACCCCCACTTTCATGGGCATGGCCCCCTCAGGCCCCGACCCTCAGCAGTACCACCCGGCATGCAGGCAAACTGCCACCGCCACCCTCACTGTGTCCTTGCCAGATGAGTTCCATCCACCAGCCTGGAAGTGCCAGGGTGGCAATGCCAAGTTGCCCAGGTGCCACCCTGCCCTGTCCCTGACCATCCGGGAGTCTCCAATGGCCTGGGAAACCCCTTGGGTGCTGTTGCACTTGGCTAATCAGTGCCCGCTCAAGGCCTCGCAGGGAGGGCAGTTAGTTTCCAGGCAGCGGGACAATGCGATGCTTCATTTAAATGTGCTGATCTGGATCTCACCGAATGCAGACGACATCCAGATCCTGACGTCTCGTGGGTTTCGGTTGAAACCTGTGAGAGGCGTCACGCCAGATTCATCGGCCTTGTTGCGACACCACGTTGGGTGCAATGAGGCTGGCAAATCACACCCCATACCTTTAGGCACGAACTGGGTTATTGAGATGGGTAATTCGGGGGGGTGGGGGGGGGGGGGGGCTGCGGAGGCATGGCAGGTGGCGGAATTTAAACTCAATAAAGTAACTGGAATTAAAAGTCTAAAGATGACCATGAAACCATTAGAAATTATCTTACAAATCCATCTGGTTCACTAATGCCCTTGAGGGAAGGAAATCTGCCGTCCTTACCCGGTCTGGCCTACACGTGACTCCAGACCCACAGCAATGTGATAGACTATTAAATGCCTTCTGCTATGGGCTAGCAAGGCACTAAGTTGTATTCCACTGATACAAAAATACGAATAACAAATGAAGCCGGTTGGACCACCCGCCACCCAACTTTGAACCAGGCACCAGCAACGACAATAGGAAACCCAGCCCTGTCGACCCTGCAAAGTCCTCCTTACTAACATCTGAGAGCTTGTGCCAAAGTTGGCAGAGCTGTCTCACAGACTAGTCAACCAACAGCCTGACATAGTCATACTCACAGAATCATACCTTACAGACAATGTCCCAGACACCACTATCCTCATTCCTGGGTATGTCCTGTCTCACCGGCAGGACAGACCCAACAGAGGTGGCAGCACAATGGTATGCAGACGGGAGGGAGTTGCTCTGCGAGTCCTCAACATCCAGTCTTCACATTGAGGATACTCTCCATCGTGCTGTGTGGTACTACCACCGTGCTAAATGTGATAGACTTCAAACAGATCCAGCAGCTCAAGACTGGGCATCCATGAGGCTCTGTGGGCCATCAGCAGCAGCAGAATTGTACCAACCACATTTTTGTAACGTCATGGCCCGGCATTTCCCCCACTCTACCATTACCATCAAGCCATGGGATCAACCCTGGTTCGATGAAGAGTGCAGGTGAGCATGCCAGGAGCAACACCAGGCATACCTGAAAATGAGGTGCCAACCTGGTGAAGCTACAACACAGGATTACGTGTGTGCCAAACAGCAGAAGCAGCAAGTAATTAATAAAGCTTTTTCAAAAGACAAGGCTGAGCCATTCGCAACAATCTTCAGTCAGGTGTCTAGTGGATGATCCATCACAGTCTCTCCCGGAGGTCCCCAGCAGCACACATGTCAGTCTTCAGCCAATACGATTCACTCCATCTGATTTCAAGAACAGTCAAGAAGTTCAACACCATCCAGGACAAAGCAGCCGCTTGATTTCTCCCCTTCCACAAACGTTCATACTCCTACCAATGATGAACACTGGCAGCTGTATGTACCTTCTACAAGATGCACTGCAGTAACTCACCAACGTCCTTTCGACAGCACCTTCCAAACCCACAACCACTACCATCTAGAAGGACACGAGCAGCAGATACTTGGGCACCCCACCACCTGGAGGTTCCCCTCCAAGTCACTCACAACCCTGTTATGGGCCAGGGTTTAGAGAACCCCAAAGTGTATCATGGAGTTCACCTGACCCACAACGTTTACTAGATTGTGGTATGGGGAGCACACGGTCCACACTACAGGTGTGGGACAGCAGAAATGGAAAAGTGTTTTTTGAACCAAAACAATGTTTATTCTATGAACTCAAGTTAACCTTTTTAAAACAGACAGTGAACATCTTAGCAACCATTAATTCAAATACAAGCCCAAAGCCTATAACATTAAGTAAACCTTTAAGCTTTCCTTTTTAACATCCATACGACTTAAAAACAAAACCTTTATCAGAAGCACATCAGGGTAAAGTCACGACTGAAAACATTTATAATTCTGAATTCACCAAATGATCAAGAGATAGTCTTTTGATGGCAGAGAGAACAGACGTACACCAGCTTGGTCTGGCTTCAGCTCCAACACTGAAAACCAAACTAAAACACACCCTGCAGCCTGCTCAAAAAAGCTGGCAGACAGCCCAGCTCCACCCACTCTCTGACATCACTGCAGCAGTAAACACCCATTTCTTAAAGGTACTCTCACTACAGATATTTATATACGCACCCATTTATAAACACCCAGTTCTTAAATGTACTCTCACATGACAATCCTGACTTGGAAATATATCGCTGTTCCTTCACGGTCGCTGGGGCAACATCCTGAAATCCCTCCCGAACAGCACAGTGGGTGTCCCTACATCTCAATGACTGCAGCGGTTCAAGAAGGCAACTCACCCCCACCTTCTGAAGGACATCTGGGTGTGGGCAGTAAGAGCCGGCCTAACCAGCGACACACACATCCCGTAAATTAATTTAAAAATATAGACCAAGAAGCAGCTCAAGGCACTGGATACTGCAAAGGCTCTGGAACATGACAATATAGACAATTGCCCAGGTGTGCCCAGTGCACAAGAAACAGAACAATTCTAACCCAGCCAATTACTGCCCTATCAGTCTACTCTCCATCACCAGCAAAGTGATGGAAGGAATCATCAACAGTGCTATCAAGTGGCACGTACTCAGCAATAACCTGCTCACGGACGCTCAGTTTGAATTCCTCCAGGGTCACTCCGGTGCCCGGTTGTCAACAGGGGTGTTTGAGGGTGCCACCCTACCAAGAGCCTGACACCCAATGGTCTCCAATGGCCTGGGAGAGCCACCCTCCCCTCAGGTGCCATTATGCCTGGCACACGTTTGTGGCAATCAGTTCCCAGGCGCGGGGGGAATACGGCGCAGGTATTCTGTGAGCCTAATGGTTCACTTAAATATGTTAATCTGGATCTTGCTCAGTGAGGGCAAGATCCACATCATGATGTCTCATGAGATTCTGTTAAGTCTCGCAAGGGCGTTTGAGCATTGTGAATCTCATGAAATTCAATGGCCTTGTCACATCACTAAGTCAGGTGCGACAAGGCCATTAAATCGCGGCAATGTTTTGTTAAAATATTATACACTATAGCAATAGAAATCAGTTCATGTTCAGCTTGGTAACATGTAATAATTTACCAGAATCAGACGCCAAGAGTAGTCTTCAATGTATTGGCCAAAGGAAACGACCCTTCATTGCAGTAAGTTCCATTGTAATCATCCAGATCCAAGGCCCACAACATGGCACCTCCAAATCTGTTCCTCTTCACCCACTGAGCCTACAGATAAATAGACATAAAAGTAGAACCAGAAAGTGTCAAACAAAGTTTTTTCTTGAAGATTTAGTCCTTTTCCTTCATAAGATAAAATGGTTGATATAAACAAACATAAGAACTGGGGGCAGAAATGGCCCCTCGAGTCCTCTCCAGTATATTGAGGAGATCATGGCTGATCTTCCACTTCAACACATTTTCTTGCACTATCCCTGTATCTGTTGATGTTTTCAATGTGCAGAAATCTACTGATCTCACTCTTGAGCTTGTTCAACAACTGAGCCTTCACAGCCCATTGGAGGAGATCCCACTGGAGGAGAGAGCACTGGGAGAGAGGCCACTGGAGGACAGCCCACTTAAGGAGAGCCAACGTGAGGAGAGCCCACTGGAAGAGAGAACACTGGAGGAGAGAACACTGGAGGAGAGAACACTGGAGGAGAGCCCACTGGAAGAGAGAACACTGGAGGAGAGCCCACTGGAAGAGAAAACACTGGAGGAGAGCCCACTGGAGGAGAGTCCACTGGAGGAGAGCCCACTGGAGGAGAGAACACTGGAGGAGAGTCCACTGGAAGAGAGAACACTGGAGGAGAGCCCACTGGAGGAGAGTCCACTGGAGGAGAGAACACTGGAGGAGAGCCCACTGGAGGAGAACCAAAGACCATAAGACATAGGAGCAGAATTAGGCCACTTGGCCCATCGAGTCTGCTCCGCCATTCAATCATGGCTGATATTTTCTCATCCTCATTCTCCTGCCTTCTCCCCATAACCCCTGATCCCCTTATTAATCAAGAACCTATCTATCTCTGTCTTAAAGACACTCAGTGATTTGGCCTCCACAGCCTTCTGCGCAAAGAGTTCCACAGATTCACCACCCTCTGGCTGAAAGAATTCCTCCTCATCTCGGTTTTAAAGGATCATTCCTTTACTCTGAGATGGTGTCCTCTGGTTCTAATTTGTCCTACAAGTGGAAACATCCTCACCATGTCCACTCTATCCAGGTCTCGCAGTATCCTGTAAGTTTCAATATGATTCCCTCTCATTCTTCTAAACTCCAACGAATAAGACCCAGAGTCCTCAAACGTTCCTCATACGACAAGTTCTTCATTCCAGGGGTCATTCTTATGAACCGCCCCCGCCCCTTTGCAAGGCCAACACATCCTTCCTTAGGTACGGAGCCCAAAACTGCTCACAGTACTCCAAATGGGGTCTGACCAGAGCCTTATTCAGCCTCAGAAGTACATCCCTGGTCTTGTATTCTAGCCCTCTTGACATGAATGCTAACATTGCATTTGCTTTCTTAACTGCCGACTGAACCTACACATTAACCTTAAGAGAATCGTGAACAAGGACTCCCAAGTCCCTTTGTGCTTCTGCTTTCCAAAGCATTTCCCCATTTAGAAAATAGCCTATGCCTAGATTCCTCCTTCCAAAGTGCATCACCTCACACTTTTCCACATTGCATTCCATCTGTCACTTCATAGCTCACTCTCCTAGCCTGTCCAAGTCCTTCTGCAGCCCCCTTGCTTCCTCAATACTACCTGTCCCTTTACAGATCTTTGTATCATCTGCAAACTTAGCAACAGTGCCTTCAATTCCTTCTTCCAGATCATTAATGTATATTGTAAAAAGTTGTGGTCCCACCACAGATCACTGAGGCACGCCACTAGTCACCAGCTGTCATCCTGAAAAAGACCCCTTTATCCCCACTCTCTGCCTTCTGCCAGTCAGCCAATCCTCTATCCATGCCAGAATCTTACTCTGAACACCATGGGCTCTTAACTTATTTAACAGTCTCCTATGCGGCACCTTGTCAAAGGCCTTCTGGAAATCTAAATAAATCACGTCCACTGATTCTCCTCAAAGAGGAGATACCTCCTCAAAGAACTCTAACAGATTTGTCAGACATGACCTCCCTTTGACAAAGCCGTGCTGACTCAGTCCTATTTTACCGTGCACTTCCAAGTGCTTCGCGATTCTATCTTTAATAACAGACTCTAAAATCTTACCAGTGACTGAAGTCAGGCTAACCGGCCTATAATTTCCCATCTTCTGCCTCCCTCCCTTCTTAAACAGTAGTGTTACATTAGCCTCTGGGACCCTTCCTGCCTCCAGTGATTCCTGAAAGATCATCACTAATGCCTCCACAATTTCCTCAGCTATCTCTTTTAGGGCTCTGTGGTGTAGTCCATCCGGTCCAGGTGACTTATCCACCTTCAGACCTTTCAGTTTCCCCAGAACCTTCCCCTTAGTAATGGTCACTGCACCCACCTCTGCCCCCTGGTACTCCTGGAGCTCCGGCATCCCACTGGTGTCTTCCACCGTGAAGACTGATGCAAAGTAACTATTCAGTTCATCTGTCATTTCTTTGTTACCTATTATTACTTCTCCAGCCACATTTTCCAGTGGTCCAATGTCTATTTTTGCCTCTCTCTTACCTTTTATATATTGAAAAAATCTCTTCCTATCTTCCTTTATATTACTAACTAGCTTGCACTCGTACTTCATCTTCTTCCCCCTTATTGCTTTTTTAGTTGTCCTCTGCTCGCTTTTAAAGGCTTCCCAATCCTCTGGTTTCCCACTAATCCTCGCCATTTTGTATGCTTTTTTCTTAGACTTTATGCTGTCCTTGATATCCCTCGTCAGCCATGGATGCCTTGTACTCTCCTTAGCATGTTACACTGGAGGAGAGCCCACTAGAAGAGAGTTCACTGGAGGAGAGCCCACAGGAGGAGGGCCATTGGAAGAGAGCCCACTGGAGGAGAGCCCACTGGAGGAGAGAACACTGGAGGAGAGTACACTGGAGGAGAGAACACTGGAGGTGAGAACACTGGAGGTGAGAACACTGGGGGAGAGCCCACTGGAGGAGAGCCCACTGGAGGAGAGAACACTGGAGGAGAGAATACTGGAGGAGAGAACACTGGAGGAGAGGACACTGGAGGTGAGAACACTGGGGGAGAGCCCACTGGAGGAGAGCCCACTGGAGGAGAGAACACTGGAGGAGAGAATACTGGAGGAGAGAACACTGGAGGAGAGCCGATAGGAGGAGGGAACACCGGAGGAGACAACACCAAAGATTAATTCCTCTCTGAGTGAAGAAATTCATCCTCATCTCAGTGCTAAATGATCTGCCACTTTCTCTGAAACTGTGTCCCCTGGTTCTAGACTCCGCAGCGGTGAGATATCAGGCAGAATAACTGGGTTTGTGGTGAGCGGACCTGGGAAACCTGCCGTCCCGACCATCATGGTGGATAATGGTGGTCACCATCGGCCCAGAGAATGTCAGAGTGTCATATTGCATTTCTAGTCGGCCTCTATCAATCGGGCACCAATAGGATTGCACTCTGTTCCAGATTAAATCAGGACTTACTGGCACGGACACCTGGAGCTGCTGGCGGAGTCTCTCGATGTTGGAGCAGGAACTGCAGGTGGAGTCTCTCCAGGTTGGAACCTGCAGCTCCTGAGTTCAACATCGAGAGGTTCCACTTGCAGCTCGAGCTCCAACATCGAGAGATGAATTCGATCAGAAATCGTATTGAGCAGAATTCTCTGTTTGGGAGACTATGGGCAGAGCTGCGTGTTTCTTTGCCGCGCACCGTTTTCCGGCAGTGGGAATCATTCTGCCCACTGGTTGTCAATGGGATGTCCCATTGTGACCATCCCACTCCGCCCGGAAACCCACAGAAGCGAGTGCGATGCCGGTGGGGAAAATGAATTGTGTCATGTGAGAGTACCTTTAAGAAATGGATGTTTATAAATGGGTGTGTATCTAAATATCTGTAGTGAGAGTACCTTTAAGAAATGGGTGTTTACTACTGCAGTGATGTCAGAGTGTGGATGGAGCTGGGCTGTCTGTCAGCTTTTTACTTTCATTTTAGGCTGTTTGCTGCAGGGTGTGTTTTAGTTTCGTTTTCAGTGTTGGAGCTGAAGCCAGACAGAGCAGGTGTACTGTTGATCTCTCTGCCATGAAAAGATTATCTCTTGATCATTTGGTGAATTCAGAATTATAAATGTTCTCAGAAGTGAATGTAAACCTGATGTGCTTCTGTTGAAAGGTGTTTCTTCTGTCTTCTGTATGTTAATAGGAAAGCTTAATGGATTACTTAGTGTTGTATTCTTTGGGGGTTGTATTTGAATTAATGGTTGCTAAGATGTTCACTGTCTGTTTTAAAAAGGTTAACTTGCGTTCATAGAATAAACATTGTTTTGCTTTAAAAAAATACTTTTCCATTTCTGCTGTCCCACACCTGTAGAGTGGGCCGTGTGCTCCCCATACCACAATCTAGTAAAAGTTGTGGGTCAGGTTAACTCCATGATACACTTTGGGGTTCTCTAAACCCTGGCCCATACCAATTGTACTAACCAGAGAATTCTGGCATATGTTCTCCCGGCATGGTGGCAAAGTGCTTAGCCCTGCTGCCTCACAGCTCCAGGGATCTGGGTTCGATTCTGGCCTTGGGCGACTGTCTGTGTCGAGTTTGTACATTCTGGGTTTCCTCCGGGTGCTCCGATTTCCTCCCACAGTCCAAAGATGTGCAGGTTATGTGGATTGTTCATGATCAATTGCTCCTTCTTGGGCAAAAGTTTAGGTGTGGTTGTGGGGCAGTGGACCTGGCTAGATTGCTCTTTCAGAGGGTCGGTGCAGACTCCATGGGCCGTAGGACGTTCTTCTGCACTGTCGGAATTCTTTGGTGTTGTGATATGCGGATAGGCATATCTGTGTATAATTGATCACAGTTGGACCAATGTATATGTTTGTATATAATAGCACCACTGTACATAGCCACTGACCAATCCATGTAGGGAGAGTTATGACCAGCAGGTGGAACTAGACACCGACGTATACATATTGGGGATGAACGGGAGGCAGCCACTTGGTGGTAGGACGGACAAGAGGACAGGCATCTCCTTCCAAGATTTCACAGTAACGGAGATGGAATCGTTTGTACGTAGAAATGCATGGTTACCATCAAGAATAAATACTTGGAGCAATCATATCTTTGTGTTCTATGTGTACCTTTATGATCAAGGAGCGACTGAACACAACATATGGTTCCATGTTCTCTAAAATCTCTCCTTCAAAACTCACCTGTTCCTTGCAGCTGATGCCTGAGGCAGAGACAGCAGTAACTTCATAGAAAGTGGAAACCACGGGCAGGAAACTCCACGGCCCATCACCCGCCACCAGTAGTGAAGGTCCCGATACGGCGGAGAATCCAGTATCCTGGAAGAACAGGATTGGTTCCGATGTTCCAGTCCCCTGTTGGTGGTGGCATCCAGGTCCGTGCCCCGCGCAAACGGGAGGATGGAGACTCATCGTTTTGACTTGGCGGTCCGCAGGGCTGCGAACCTTGATGCCACTGCCAGCGGGGGAACGGTGCATTGGTAACGGGCACCGATCTGCTTTTTCTGTGACGCTGGATTCGCCGCCACATCGGGAATTTCTCTCCAGGTGCGGGCACTAGCGAGTCCCGCCCATCATAGCTTACAATAATGGTTTTTCCATTTGACGATGTTTACGAACATACAAAAAGGAGCAGAAAGAGGCCATTCGGCTCTCAGAGACTGTCCCTCCATTCAACAAGATCATTCCTCATCTGCTTGTGTTTCAAGTTTTACAGTCCCTCACTCCCGATAACCTTTGACTCTCTTGCTGATCAGGAATACTTATTGTTGCTTCAATAAGTAATGGTGGAGGGTATTCTTCTGTTCAACACAAATACATTTTCCTTAATCTCAGTTCCGTAGTCGCACATGTTCCCGAGGTCCTACACTCTCTCTGCTTCCATCTATCACCCCATATTATACCCTGTTCATAGATCACAGAATTTACAGTGCAGAAGGAGGCCATTCGGACCATCAACTCTGCACCAACCCTTGGAAAAGGCACCGGACTTAAGTCCACACCTCCATCCTATCCCCGCAACCCAGTAACCCCAGCTAACCTTTTTGGACACTAAGGGCAATTTAGCATGACCAATCCACCTAACCTGCACATTTTTGGACTGTGGGAGGAAACCGGAGCACCCGGAGGAAACCCACGCACACACGAGGAGAACGTGCAGACTCCGCACAGACAGTGACCCAAGCCGGGAATCGAACCTGGGACCCTGGTGCTATGAGCAACTGTGCTAACCACTGTGCTACCGTTGCCCGCAGCGTATTCCAATAATGATCTGCAAAGTCTATTTTTGTATCCAATCCAAAATACAAATGTGGTCATCGCAGACAATGAAATATGGAATGGGTCTATCACATCACATGGAGTGTGGAATGGGTCTTACAGCATGAAATGAATGTGGAGAACGAGAAGAGTGATCAACTGCTGGATGTCCCTTTGTTGTAATATTGATGTCACATTCAGAGTTGAGAGAGTCATCACTGTACAATCCCTTTCACCTGAAAAAAATTATTTTCTTCAACCTCTCCTGCAGCCGATAAAATTAGCCTTGCTCTTTATTTTGTACCTAAATGATACAAGACAATCAGTGTTTTTGTGGCAGTGAAGAATATTACCACCCTCTAAGCTGATGATTGATAAAAACTCCATTGAAATTATTGAACTGTGACAATTTTTTATTTATTCTCGCAGGGCCAACATGTATCGCCCATCCCCAAGGACATTGGTGTGGATTGAGTTCCATGTCGGCCAGACCAGGTCAGGACAACAGATTTATGTCCCTAAAAGACATGAGTGAACCAGATGAATTTTTACGACAATCACCAATGGTTTCATAGTCACCAATAGCCTTTTTGATTTTTGTTGAATTCAAATTTTACCATCTGCCGAGGTGGGATTTGAACCCTGGTCCCCAGAACATGTCCCTGGATTACTAGTCCAGTGACAATACCACTGCGCCCCGACACATCTCAGACACTATTAATGAACTGTAAACTGGTTACTTAGAGCATATGTGTGAAATTATGGAGGTAAATTCAAAACTCGTACTTTGGTTTTGAAGCTCTCACGATCATCAAATGCGACCCACTGATTACCCTTGAACGCATAACGAACCTTCTGATCTTCAATATATTCAAGGGTAGCATTTTTCAAAAACGGACAGACCTGTCAATCAAAACCAATAAGTCCAAATGAATGCTGTTCTCCCATAGGCTCAATCACATTTATATTTTAATCAAATTCTATCCATAATAAATAAAATACAATTTCTAATCATTGGAGAAGAAGAATGTCACGTTGTCAGCAAAAAAGTGAGAATCTTTCTAAAATGGACGCCTGCGTTATCAAATAAAGACAAATTGATATTGAGTCTGAAATGTGTGTGGAATTATCTTTTCTACGTTGACAGAGAGAATCAGGAAGGGATCAGGCATGATCTGATTGACTGGCGGAGCAGACTGGAGGGGCTGAATTGCCGACTTCTGCTCCTAATTCCCATGTTCCTATCTTCCTATTAATCACAAAGGAAGGGAACACTTATCCTCCCAGCAATTCCTTTCCAAAGACACAAACTGTAGACTTTATGGGCGCGAATCTCTCGAAATATGTCTAAGTGTGGTAGCGAGCGGGAATTGCACGAGCTCCCGGCGCCCGGCTCAGTGAGGCCAACAACACAATTCGACGCTAATTGGTCCACTCAATGAGACCCCGATGGGCTTCTCACCAAAAATGAAGGCTCGCCAGCTGATTCACCGGTACCGTGCTCGCCAGCTGATTCACCGGCACCGTGCTCGCCAGCTGATTCACCGGCACCGTGCTCGCCAGCTGATTCACCGGTACCGTGCTCGCCAGCTGATTCACCGGTACCGTGCTCGCCAGCTGGTTCACCGGTACCGTGCTCGCCAGCTGATTCACCGGTACCGTGCTCGCCAGCTGGTTCACCGGTACCGTGCTCGCCAGCTGATTCACCGGTACCGTGCTCGCCAGCTGATTCACCGGTACCGTGCTCGCCAGCTGGTTCACCGGTACCGTGCTCGCCAGCTGATTCACCGGTACCGTGCTCGCCAGCTGATTCACCGGTACCGTGCTCGCCAGCTGATTCGACGGTACCGTGCTCGCCAGCTGATTCGCCGGTACCGTGCTCGCCAGCTGATCCACCGGTACCGTGCTCGCCAGCTGATTCGCCGGTACCGTGCTCGCCAGCTGGTTCACCGGTACCGTGCTCGCCAGGCCCCCGCTAACAAGGTCGAGCAGCACTTAAGCTGCACATGCTCAACCAACCCCAGCCAGCTCGCAATAATGGTGCCGAGGAGACCAGCCTAAAGATTCGGGAAAGCTGGCCAAGAGAAGCAATGAAGGCCAGGAGGGATGTCCTGTTCCCCCAAGAGTCCTGGAGAGTCAGCCACAAGGCAGCCAGTGCTGCCTGGGATGGTGGCGGCAGCTGTCACTTCGGGGAGTGTCACCAGAAGGATTGGCCTCGAGTGCCGTAAGATGGTCAACAACCTACACCGGGCAACACCAAAGCCCCCACCTCCCCTCCCCCAAAATGGAGCATCTACCCCCCCCAATCTCCATGTGACCCCCAGCCCTCCCTCCATCCCCCTCCCCCTTCAAACCAGACACACCAACTCTCCATTCACCCACCATTGTGAACCATGTGTGTGGCTAATGATGCCCCCTCGGTGTCTCCTCAGGAAAAGCCCGTAATCAGCGGGAGAGGGCCCAGACTGGAACAATGGTGAGGGAAAAACAGTTAAATGGAAGAAATGAAAATAAATTGACTGAAATAAAAACAGGGTAGAAATCCTCAAATACCATATATAATTTTTCTGGCATTGTTACCAACCCTACCCCCCTTTCGTACTTGTACGATTTCCCTTGTGGCAGCTGCCATCTCAATTGATGGGCTCGTCATTGACTAGCCTTTTCTCCATATTCATGTTGGACCTCCCTCGCAAGGCAAAGCTGGTTCACCACCTTCCCAATCATAAGATCAACCCCCCTCCCCCAAAGTTCCTTCCGCTCCACCAATACCTCCTTCGTTGGGGTCACCGTATACCACTGTTCTACCTCTATGATAGCACCCACCAACCTTTGTCTTTCTATTCTCTCTAGTTTATCCATATGGGCCGTGTAGGAGATGATTTCCCCCCCGAACCACTACTTTCAGAGTCTCCCAAACAGTCAAGGCAGAAACCTCTCCATATTGGTTGAGGTCCATATCGTCCATAATCACCAAGGTCATTTTCGCACAAAACTCCTTCTCTGCCCAGAGCTCCAAGTCCAACCACCATCCTGGGCTTTGGACCCCACCTGAGTCAAACTTTATATCTACATTGTGTGGCGCGTGGTCCGAGATTACAATCCCTGCATACTTTGCCCCACTAACCCCGACAACAAAGACGTCCCAATGACAACAGTCAATGAGGGAGTATATGGGAAAGAAAGGAAAACTCCCTCTCTCCCGGATGCCTGAACCTCCACAGATCCACCCCGCAACATCTGCTCCATAAATGCCCCTAACTCACTTTCCATCCTCGATCTAGTCATTGATTTGGGGTTGGACCTATCCACTCTTGGTTCTAACACAATTAAAATCTCCTCCAATTATCAATTGATGAGAGTATAAGTCACGAAGTTGGCATTGACCCAATTGGGCGCGTATAGGTTAACTAAAACCACCGATGTTCCCACCAACATTCTGCTCATCATGACAAATCTCGTCCTACCACTCTACTAGAGGCTTCCATTACCTTTAGTACGTTTCTCTCTCTCGTCCAGGCCCACTCTAGATGACCGCCCTCCCCATCCTATCCAGAAAAATACTTGCGTCACCAACCATCCCCCACCATCCAATCACCACCAGCCCCTCCCCCAATCATTCCATCCGACCCCACCTCCCCGATCCCACCCTTTACATTTCTCCCCCCGTACTTAGCCCCATTCTCCCTCCTTTAACTGGCTTCCCACCATCGCTCCCTCCCCCACACTTCTTACATTTGCCAGCATTCCCTGCTGGCATGCTGGCTCCAGCCTGGAGATTATTACAAAGCGTCCCACCCAAAGCACCCTGACTACCCCTCTCCTGCACAACTTCTCCTCTGTCTTCCTCCCCAGTGACTCAGACACTGCCCGATCCCCTCACCAACTCAACAACTCTGTGGTGTCAACCAATGCAAGTGAAACAGTAACAACTATTTTAACTTCTGCAAGCATTGAAAAGGACAGACAATATAAGGTGCAGCAGGGTGGCACAGTGGTTAGCACTGCTGCCTCGCGGCGCTGAGGACCCGGATTTCATTCCGTCCCCGGGTCACTGTCCGTGTGGAGTTTCCACATTCTCCCCATGTTTGTGTGGGTCTCACCCTCACATGCGAAAAAGATGTGCAGGGTAGGTGGGTTGGCCATGCTAAATTGCCCCTGAATTGGAAAAAAAGAAATGGGTACTCTAAAGTTATGAAAAAAAGGCACGTACAAAAAATACACCACTGTGAAAATCGAACAAATCTAACTCAGCCAAAGCTCATAATATGTGATGCTCCCCCCATTCAGCAACCCCAGTACAAACCCCACATGTACAACAGCAGCCAAATAGTTTAACAATACAACCTGCAAACTGACATAGAACAAAGAACAAAGAACAAAGAAATGTACAGCACAGGAACAGGCCCTTCGACCCTCCAAGCCCGTGCCGACCATGCTGCCCAACTAAACTACAATCTTCTACACTTCCAGGGTCCATATCCCTCTATTCCCATCCCATTCATGTATTTGTCAAGATGCCCCTTAAATGTCACTATCGTCCCTGCTTCCACCACCTCCTCCGGCAGCGAGTTCCAGGCACCCACTACCCTCTGCGTAAAAAACTTGCCTCGTACATCTACTCTAAACCTTGCCCCTCTCACCTTAAACTTATGCCTAGTAATTGACCCCTCTACCCCGGGGAAAAGTCTCTGACTATCCACTCTGTCTATGCCCCTCATAATTTTGTAGACCTCTATCAGGTCGCCCCTCAACCTCCTTCGTTCCAATGAGAACAAACCGAGTTTATTCAACCGCTCCTCATAGCTAATGCCCTCCATACCAGGCAACATTCTGGTAAATCTCTTCTGCACCCTCTCTAAAGCCTCCACATCCTTCTGGTAGTGTGGCGACCAGAATTGAACACTATACTCCAAGTGTGGCCTAACTAAGGTTCTATACAGCTGCAACATGACTTGCCAATTCTTAAACTCAATGCCCCGGCCAATGAAGGCAAGCATGCCGTATGCCTTCTTGACTACCTTCTCCACCTGTGTTGCCCCTTTCAGTTACCTGTGGACCTGTACTCCTAGATCTCTTTGACTTTCAATACTCTTGAGGGTTCTACCATTCACTGTATATTCCCTACCTGCATTAGACCTTCCAAAATTATTACCTCACATTTGTCCGGATTAAACTCCATCTGCCATCTCTCCGCCCAAGTCTCCAAACAATCTAAATCCTGCTGTATCCTCTGACAGTCCTCATCGCTATCCGCAATTCCACCAACCTTTGGGTCGTCTGCAAACTTACTAATCAGACCAGTTACATTTTCCCCCAAATCATTTATATATACTACAAACAGCAAGGGTCCCAGCACTGATCCCTGTGGAACACCACTGGTCACAGCCCTCCAATTAGAAAAGCATCCTTCCATTGCTACTCTCTGCCTTCTATGACCTAGCCAGTTCTGTATCCACCTTGCCAGCTCACCCCTGATCCCGTGTGACTTCACCTTTTGTACTAGTCTACCATGAGGGACCTTGTCAAAGGCCTTACTGAAGTCCATATAGACAACATCCACTGCCCTACCTGCATTAATCATCTGAGTGACTTCCTCGAAAAACCCTATCAAGTTAGTGAGACACGACCTCCCCTTCACAAAACCATGCTCCCTCTCACTAATACGTCCATTTGCTTCCAAATGAGAGTAGATCCTGTCTCGAAGAATTCTCTCCAGTAATTTCCCTACCACTGAAGTAAGGCTCACCAGCCTGTAGTTCCCTGGATTATCCTTGATACCCTTCTTAAACAGAGGAACAATATTGGCTATTCTCCAGTCCTCCGGGGCATCACCTGAAGACAGTGAGGATCCAAAGATTTCTGTCAAGGCCTCAGCAATTTCCTCTCCAGCCTCCTTCAGTATTCTGGGGTAGATCCCATCAGGCCCTGGGGACTTATCTACCTTAATATTTTTTAAGACACCCAACACCTCGTCTTTTTGGATCTCAATGTGACCCAGGCTATCTACATACCCTTCTCCAGACTTAACATCTACCAATTTATTCTCTTTAGTGAATACCGATGCAAAGTATTCATTTAGTACCTCGCCCATTTCCTCTGGCTCCACACATAGATTCACTTGCCTATCCTTCAGTGGGCAACCCTTTCCCTGGCTACCCTCTTGCTTTTTATGTACGTGTAAAAAGCCTTGGGATTTTCCTTAACCCTATTTGCCAATGACTTTTCGTGACCCCTTCTAGCCCTCCTGACTCCTTGCTTAAGTTCCTTCCTATTTTCCTTATATTCCACACAGGCTTTGTCTGTTTCCAGCCTTTTAGCCCTGACAAATGCCTCCTTTTTCTTTTTGACGAGGCCTACAATATCTCTCGTTATCCAAGGTTCCCGAAAATTGCCGTATTTATCCTTCTTCCTCACAGGAACATGCCGGTCCTGAATTCCTTTCAACTGACACTTGAAAGCCTCCCACATGTCAGATGTTGATTTGCCCTCAAACATCCGCCCCCAATCTATGTTCTTCAGTTCCCGCCTAATATTGTTATAATTAGCCTTCCCCCAATTTAGCACATTCATCCTAGGACCACTCTTATCCTTGTCCACCAGTACTTTAAAACTTACTGAATTGTGGTCACTGTTCCCGAAATGCCCTACTGAAACATCTACCACCTGGCCGGGCTCATTCCCCAATGCCAGGTCCAGTACCGCCCCTTCCCTTGTTGGACTGTCCACATATTGTTTTAAGAAGCCCTCCTGGATGCTCCTTACAAACTCCGCCCCGTCTCAGCCCCTGGCAATAAGTGAGTCCCAGTCAATATTGGGGAAGTTGAAGTCTCCCATCACCACAACCCTGTTGTTTTTACTCTTTTCCAAAATCTGTCTACCTATCTGCTCCTCTATCTCCCGCTGGCTGTTGGGAGGCCTGTAGTAAACCCCCAACATTGTGACTGCACCCTTCTTATTCCTGATCTCTACCCATATAGCCTCACTGCCCTCTGAGGTGTCCTCCCGCAGTACAGCTGTGATAGTCTCCCTAACCAGTAGCGCAACTCCGCCACCCCTTTTACATCCCCCTCTATCCCGCCTGAAACATCTAAATCCTGGAACGTTTAGCTGCCAATCCTGCCCTTCCCTCAACCAGGTCTCTGTAATGGCAACAACATCATAGTTCCAAGTACTAATCCAAGCTCTAATTTCATCTGTCTTACCCATAATACTTCTTGCATTAAAACATATGCACTTCAGGCCACCAGACCCGCTGTGTTCAGCAACTTCTCCCTGTCTGCTCTGCCTCAGAGCCACACTGTCCCTATTCCCTAGTTCTCCCTCAATGCTCTCACCTTCTGACCTATTGCTCCCGTGCCCACCCCCCTGCCATACTAGTTTAAACCCTCCCGTGTGACACTAGCAAACCTCGCGGCCAGGATATTTATGCCTCTCCAGTTTAGATGCAACCTGTCCTTCTTATATAGGTCACACCTGCCCCGGAAGAGCTCCCAGTGGTCCAGATAACGGAAACCCTCCCTCCTACACCAGCTGTTTAGCCACGTGTTTAGCTGCTCTATCTTCCTATTTCTAGCCTCACTAGCACGTGGCACGGGGAGTAATCCCGAGATTACAACCCTAGAGGTCCTGTCTTTCAACTTTCTGCCTAGCTCCCTGATCTCCTGCTGCAGGACCTCATGCCCCTTCCTGCCTATGTCGTTAGTACCAATATGTAGAACGACCTCTGCCTGTTTGCCCTCCCCCTTCAGGATGCCCTCTACCCGTTCGGAGACATCCTGGACCCTGGCACCAGCGAGGCAACATACCATCCTGGAGTCTCTTTCACATCCACAGAAGCGCCTATCTGTGCCCCTGACTATAGAGTCCCCTGTTACTATTGCTCTTCTGCGCTTTGACCCTCCCTTCTGAACATCAGAGCCAGCCGTGGTGCCACTGCTCTGGCTGCTGCTGCTGTTTTCCCCTGATAGGCTATCCCCCCCGACAGTATCCAAAGGGGTATATCTGTTCGAGAGGGGGACAACCACAGGGGATTCCTGCACTGACTGCCTGCCCTTTCTGGTGGTCACCCATTTCTCTGCCTGCACCTTGGGTGTGACCACATTTATATAACTGCGATCTATGACGCTTTCCGCCACCTGCATGCTCCTAAGTGCATCCAATTGCTGCTCCAACCGAACCATGCGGTCTGTGAGGAGCTCCAATTGAGTGCACTTTCTGCAGATGAAGCCATCCGGGACGCTGGAAGCCTCCCGGGCCTGCCCCATCTCACAGTCAGAGCACTGCACCCCTCTAACTGACATTGCGTCAATTAATTTAAATTTAAAGTTTTAAAAAAAAATTTATATATTTTTTTAAAATTTTAAAGTTACTGTTAACTATCTGTTTCCTAGCACTAGATTTCTAATATAAATGCGAAAGCTAAATATAGTACTCTCCGATCTCTTTCTTAGATACCCCTCTAAATTATAATTAAGTAATTATGTTTAATTAGTTACCAATGCTTAATCTTTTTAATTTAGTGTAGATTCCCAACCAGCCACTCAGGTCACAGCTTTTCTGTGATGTCACTATGCAACTATGCACTATGAAGCTATCAACCACAGAACAAAAGGAAATGTTTCGTCTTTAACCACCCCGCCCCAGCCCATGTTCCTTAATAAAATTATCTTCTTTCTCTGGCAACAAAAAACAATGTTCTTGGCCTTGAAAAGTTACCCAAAGTTTGGCTGGTACAGCACCTTGAAAAGTTACCCAAAGTTCGGCTGGTACAACACCCTGAACCGGGTCTTACTGTGAAAAAATGCAGCTTTGGCCAGTTCAGCTCCAAAGTCTTGGTGTATTCTGATGTGGCTCCGCTCCCAGCTGTGATCGGGTGTTGCTTCAGCCCAGCTCAGGATCTTCGACTGAAATTTGTGCATACGCATAATCACCGCCTGCGGCGGCTCCCCAGCGCTTGGCCCCTGTCTTAAAGATCCGTAGCTTCTTCAATCACTCCCTCTTCCACAAACTTTGTAAATATTTTGGAGATGTAGTTGATCGCACTTGTTCCTGCTACCCCCTGGCAGACCTATGATCAGTAGGTTTTGTCTCCTAGACTGATTTTCTTGGTCTTCCACCTTTTCCCTCAGTATTTTACAGGCCTCACCTAATATCACCATCTCTGCCTCCAGTGATACATTTGGACGCTGAGGTCTGACATTGATATCTCTACCTCCCGTATCGTTGCCTCCTGGGATTCCAGCTGCTGCTCCACATGATCGAAGTATCCTTGAAGAGGAGCTATTACTGTCTCAATTGCCCTTGACCACTCCTTCTGCATCTCTTATCTCTGCAGTTGAAACTCTCCCTAATTAAAGTCCATTAACGTTTCCAGTGGGGGTGTGGCCATCAATGACGATGTTTCCCCCTCTACCATTTTCTTCACAATACTGCGTAAAGGTCAGCTTTAACTGACTTTTCACAGGTCCAATATCCCAGCGGCATTCCTCTTTATTTTGGAGGAGGGGCGGGTGTGGAGAAATCCTCCAGAAACAATTATTTTCCACTTTATATACAAAATCACCGATTAAATGGGTGAAAAGAGCTAAAATCTATTCCTCCAAGTTGGAGCCACCTCATGTGTGACCATTTAGAACATGGCCACCAAAAGAACTATTTGAATAACCATTTAACTGTGTTTAAAAGTGGATTTTGACCTGAGATGGATGTTGTTCGAGTGGAGATAAAGATAGCAGTTAAAGGTATTGTTTAACTGTAATGTTACGCTTGGTTAACTGGAAATTGAAAGCAATTGGTCTTTGTGATGTTAAAGTCAGTAATACTGTGTTAGTAATGTCCTGGGAGTGTCCCTTTAAGGAATGTTTTTGTTTTATCACATGGCTTCAGTGATGTCATTGTGTGGGTTGAGCTGGGCTGTGGCTCAGGGAGTTGGTTTTACTTTCGTTTTGAGTTTGAACTGGCTTTGTTCTGCACAGGCTGAAAGAAGGTCTTTCTCCATCTGCATTTTAAAAGCTGTTTCCAGGCTGCTCGATAATTTGAAAAGAAATTACTGTTTTCTGGAAGGGATTCAAACCAGCTGTTTTGGAAAGGAAACAGGAAGTATCCACATCAAGTCTTAAAGATAGTAAGAGTGCCATGTGTTGGGCCACACCTTTGAAAAGGGGTTCTGGTTCATGGGATATGTTATTAAATTGGAACAGTTAAGGGGGGAAATTTATTCAGGGTGATACATAGATTACTGCAGCTGTGTGAGGTATTTATGTTTGTAGTTGATAAGAATGCTTACGATGTGTGTTTATAAAAAATGTGAACTAAATTCGTAGAATAAAGCTTGTTTTTGATTAAAAGTGCCTAGGCTTCTGTTGAATAACCCCTGAAAGACAGACCCTTGTGCTCATCGTAACCAAAATCAATAAACAGTTGTAGGTCAGGTGAACTCCATGACTTACTTTGGGGTTTTCTAAACCCTGGCCCATAACAGTAATAAAGTTTGTTTTAAGCAGCCCTATCCCTATTTGTGTGTGAAATTACTACTGGGGCACTCAGTCCTGTAAACTGAATAAAATAAATGGGTATCTGTCCAGTAGCCTAGCAACTGTTGGGATCTGGGGCGAAATTCTCCCGAAACGGCGCGATGTCCGCCGACTGGTGCCCAAAACGGCGACAATCAGACGGGCATCGCGCCGCCCCAAAGGTCCGGAATTCTCCGCATCTTTGGGGGCCGAGCCCCAACATTGAGGGGCTAGGCCGATGCCGGAGGAATTTCCGCCCCGCCAACTGGCGGAAACGGCCTTTGGTGCCCCGCCAGCTGGCGCGGAAATGACATCTCGGGACGGCGCATGCGCGGGAGCGTCAGCGGCCGCTGAGAGTTTCCCACGCATGCGCAGTGGAGGGAGTCTCTTCCGCCTCCGCCATGGTGGAGACCGTGGCGGAGGCGGAAGAGAAAGAGTGCCCCCACGGTACAGGCCCGCCCGCGGATCGGTGGGCCCCGATCGCAGGCCAGGCCACTGTGGGGGCACCCCCCGGGGCCAGATCACCCTGCGCCCCCCCCCCGGACCCCGGAGCCCGCCCACGCCGCCTTGTCCCGCCGTTCAAAAGGTGGTTTAATCCACGCCGACGGGACAGGCAATTTATCGGCGGGACTTCGGCCCATCCGGGCTGGAGAATCGAGCGGGGGGGGGGGGGGGGCCCGCCAACCGGCGCGGCCCGATTCCCACCCCCGCCGAATATCCGGTGCCGGAGACTTCGGCAACCGGCGGGGGCGGGATTCACGGCAGCCCCCGGCGGGGGGTCGGAGAATGACGCCCCTGGTCTGGGATCATAACTTTACAACATTACTTTATCATCTGTGCTGTAGATTATGATAGCACAGTGGGAGGATATGGGACGTACTGAGAAGTGGCATTTGCTGTTTATCTGAATGCATGGTGATAATTTGACACATTTTCTGCTTCCACACACCTGGCGAACTCCACGAGCAGATTGAAAAATAGTGACCCTGCTCCCAATGATGGTCCATCAATTCATTTAGGAAAATCAGCGAATTGTGTCGTTGAGGAATTTTAAATTATTTTATGCATTACTTTTCATTACATTTATAACCCGTCCAGTCTGTGTTTGTCTCCGTTAACAACAGTCTGAGGCCAGAGGCTGTGGGTTCCATGTCAAATGCAGCACATGAGGAAGGCTGAAACTGTGGATTTACTGAGAGGCTGCCATGTTGCTCCCAGCACTACTCTCAAATCAGATGTTAAAATAAATCCTTATCTGCATTTTCAGAACATCGAATTAATCTCATGCCCCGACCTTCCTATGAACAACATCATTGAAACTGATTACATGGATATTCATGTCATTGATATTTCTGTGCTAAATAACTACTGTGATTGTTCACTGTATTTGAAGCACTTTGTGATGTCTCTGTGACCTGTGATCAGGTGAGGTCTAAACCTGGAATTTCCCTGAAGGTTTCTCTCATCTCCACCCATAGCATTAGTGGATGATTTACAAGATTACTGGAAGAACTGTAGAAATGGTTAATGTGTAATTTCAGTGCGAGTTTCTTTTGAAGTTACAATGAGAGTTCAGGGAATGATAGTGATTTGATGATGTTATGATTAATCGGCATCAATGCAACCAAAATGGTGGCATGTTGAGTTTAATCGGTGTCTGAGACAGAATATAACTCACAGGTTGTACGGCAAAAGAGTCAGCAGGTACCAATCAACATATAAAGATGAACTCGATTTTAGAAACAGCATATCCCCATTTTAAGTGTCCCCTATTAAAATGGCTTCATTTAAAGCGCTTTATTTTTTATGCCCGGTGCCATTTAAATTGCAACGTTCCCAGTTTTAGGGTGTGTGAGAAGTGTGATAAATCTCAACATGGTGTCACCAGAGTACGAATGGGCCAGTGATCCTGTGTGCATCGTGGATTGTGACCATTTTGTTCTTTCTGTGCATTCAAGAGTTTTTGTTTAGCTGTACTTTCAGGTTTCCCAACCACCCCCCCGTACTAAACTAAGCTTTATTTTCAAACTTTTTTTGCTGCACCCTGTCGGAGTTGAGGAACTCTGGACTTCTTTTTGAAATAATTCTCCACTGTGCTGTATCTGACAGGTACTGCATGGTTCTGCAAACTTTGTTTTTCAAATTGCTTTGCTGCTGGTGCAGCACATACCTGACTTCAGTTTTTAAAAGAGTTCTTTGCTGTACAAAGGTGCAGCTCTACACTGTACTGTACACAACGTGTGTTTGAAGAACCTGTTGTAGAATGAAGCCTGCAAGCATGCCAGTAATTTTAAAGTCACTTACTGTATTGTGGAGTATTTTGCACTGTAAGTGTTATAACCTGCCTGATTACCATTGGCTGGGGACTAATGACAATCCCACAATCCTGTGGGAGTATGAGCTTCCCCAATGAGGGGGGGGCGGAGAAACCATTAGTAAACTCCATGTATAAATAAAGCTGGCCAGTTTGCAACCAGCAGGAAATAGTGTGCAGCAAGGGAAGTTACTGCTGCTGTTATATACATATGTTATTGCAAATAAATGTTATTACTTTGTATCCTTAAAACTCGTGCTGGATTCTTTGTGGCCCTTACAAAACTGGCGACGAGGGTTAAAGCGAATAGCTGTCTACACTGCTGAAGCCACCTCCCTGGATTTTTGTTGGATACAGGTTGGAAGTTGTTTTCTATTATACCATGCCTCTGTACGGACGTTTGGATGTTTTTGATGCTGCGCTATGCACAATGGATGCGTTACTATTTCCGGGCAAACAATATCACCGAAAACGAGCGCCAGGTGGTCATATTGCTCACCGCCTGCGGCCTGCATACGTTTGGGGTGATTAGGAGCCTTACGTACCCAGCTGTGCCGGACACCAAAACGTTTGATGAACTTGTGAATATAGTGGGGCAACATTTTAACCCAACCCCGACCACGATAGTCCAGCGTTACCGGTTTAATACCGCTGAGAGGACCCCTGGAGAATCCCTTGCTGACTTTCTATCCAGGCTATGCAGGATTGCTGAGTACTGTGACTATGGTGAGACCTTGTCAGAAATGTTACGCGACCGTTTGGTTTGCGGTATTAACAATGCTGACACCCAGAGAAAATTGTTAGCTGAGCCAACATTGACTTTTCAACAGGCCATTCAAATAGTATTGTCCCGAGAGAGTGCAGAACAAGGAGTGCAAGAGCTACAGGGAATGGAAGTGCATGCCTTGGGGCGCAACCCCTTTGGTCCGAAAACGTCCCCCCCGCACTCCTGCGGTACCTTGGGCGAGGCGACGTCCGGACTGACGGCAGTGGCCGTCGGACATTCCTCCCCGAAGGGAGCCTTCTCCCGAACCAATGGATGAGGAGCCATGTCCATGTCAGACTTGTGGCCGTCGGCCCTGTCGTGGACACCGGTCCTGGGGGCGCCAGAGGCGCCGTCGTTCTGACCAAAACTGGGACCAGCCCAGGGGCCGTACCTTCCATGTGGGTGAACCTGCGGCAACTACTCCTGAGGACGTGGAGACTGAGGACGACTGCCTGCAGCTGCATTGTGTGGCAGCTCCCCGTGTGGCCCCCATTAAGGTAACAGTACGGGTCAATGGTCACCCACTTGAGATGGAGTTGGACACTGGCGCAGCGGTCTCCGTGATCGCCCAGAGGACATTCGACCGCATCAAGCAGGGTATACAGACCCTTACATTAACCGACTCACAGGCCAGGTTGGCCACCTACACGGGGGAACCACTGGACATTGCAGGAACTACAATGACCTCTGTTGTTTATGGACACCAGGAGGGGCGCTTCCCACTTACCGTGGGGCCCAGCCTGTTGGGTCGGGACTGGTTGCGTCATTTGCGGTTGCAATGGCAGCACATCCTCCAAACTGTTTCCGGAGGGTTGACTGATGTGCTAGGACGATACCCAGATATATTCCAGCCTGGTTTGGGGAAAATAAAAGGGGCCGTAGCCCGTATCCAAGTCGAACCAGGAGCCACGCCGCGCTATTTCCGGGCGCGCCCGGTGCCTTACGCCTTGCTCGAGAAGGTAGAAGGGGAGCTCACTCGTTTGGAGAGTTTGGGTATTATCAGGCCCATCCGTTTTGCTGACTGGGCAGCACCAATTGTACCTGTAATGAAGCCAGATGCCACAGTTCGCTTGTGTGGCGACTATAAACTTTACAGTGAATACGGCTTCCTGACTCGACCGATATCCAATGCCTTGCATAGAGGATCTCTACGCGAAGCTTGCAGGCGGACTCTCATTCACAAAATTAGATATGAGTCACGCCTACCTACAGTTGGAGCTGGACCTTGCCCCCCCCGACCATATGTAACAATTAATACATACCGGGGCCTGCATGAATATACACGGTTGCCCTTTGGAGTATCCTCTGCCTGTGCTATTTTTCAACATGTTATGGAGGGCATTTTGAGAGGTTTACCACGTGTCGCTGTCTACTTAGATGACGTTTTGATTACGGGGCGTCGGAGCAGGAACATTTGGAAAATCTGGAGGCTGTCCTTAGACGCTTTTCGGAGGCTGGAGTCCGTTTACGTCGCACAAAGTGCGTATTTCAGGCAAAGGAAGTAGTCTACCTAGGCTATCGGGTGGACCGCAAAAGATTGCACCCCGTCGCAGAGAAGGTGCGTGCGATTCAACAGGCCCCCGCCCCGACTGACACTTCGCATCTTCGTTCTTTTCTCGGTCTCGTAAACTATTCCGGGAAGTTCCTCCCCAATCTGGCAACTTCGCTGGCACCGTTGCACCTTCTGCTAAAGAAAAATCACACCTGGGTTTGGGGTCAGCCGCAAGAAACCGCTTTCCGGCGGGTAAAGCAACAATTGTCGTTGTCTGCGTTACTAACCCACTATGATCCTGGAAAGCCTTTGCTCGTCACATGTGATGCATCCCCGTACGGTATTGGGGCCGTCCTGTCCCACAAAATGGAGAACGGGGCTGAGCGGCCGATAGCTTTCGCCTCCCGCACATTGATTGCAGCGGAGAAAAAGTACGCGCATATCGAGAAGGAGGGCCTGGCAGGGGTTTTATCGTGACTGATCATAAGCCTCTGTTGGGACTTATCAGAGAGGATAAGCCAATACCGCCCATTGCTTCCACACGGTTCCAGCGCTGGGCTTTGTTGCTTGCTGCATATGAGTATTCTCTGGAGCACAAACCAGGAACGCAGATAGCAAATGCCGACGCACTGAGCCGATTGCCTTTACCGACCGGCCCCATGTCGACCCCCACGACCGGTGAGGTGGTTGCAACCCTAAATTTTATGGACACCTTGCCTGTCACGGAATCACAGATCCGTGAGTGGACCCAGACGGAGCCAGTCCTGTCAAAGGTTCGACACATAGTCCTTTATGGTGGGCAGCATAGACAGCTCCCAGGTGAGATGCGGGCATTTTCCTCCAAGCTGTCAGAATTCAGCGTGGAAGACGGCATCCTCTTGTGGGGGACGCGTGTGATTGTCCCGGAAAAAGGCCAGGAGCTGATACTAACAGACTTGCACAATGGGCATCCAGGTGTGACCAAAATGAAAATGTTGGCCCAGAGTTATGTCTGGTGGCCAGGCCTCGACACCGACATTGAGAAGGTGGCCCAAAACTGCTCCATTTGCCAGGAGCATCAGAAGCTTCTGCCGGCCGTGCCCCTACATCACTGGGAATGGCCAGGGCGGCCCTGGGTGCGCTTGCATGCAGATTTCGCAGGCCCTTTTCAAGGATCCATGTTCCTTCTACTAATCGACGCCCAGTCTAAATGGCTAGAGGTGCATAAGATGCAGGGGACAACGTCCTGCGCAACAATTGAAAAGATGCGTTTGTCTTTTAGTACGCATGGCCTCCCCGAGGTGCTGGTCACGGATAGCAGCACTCCATTCACGAGTGAGGAGTTTGCGAGGTTCATAAAGATGAACGGCATACGCCATATCCGCACTGCCCCTTACCACCCGGCTTCAAATGGGTTGGCAGAGCGCGCAGTGCAGACATTTAAAAGAGGCCTAAAGAAGCAGTCTTCCGGATCAATGGACACGAGCCTGGCTCGCTTTTTGTTTACGTACAGGACCACCCCTCATGCGGTGACTGGGGTAGCTCCTGCAGAACTCCTAATGGGCCGGAGACTTCGCGCCCACCTTAGTATGGTTTTCCCGGACATTGGCGCAAAAGTACGCCGCACACAAGATCGGCAGGGACAGGGATTTTCTCGGCATCGGCCGATTCGGCAGTTTGCGCCCGGTGACCCAGTGTTCGTTCGGAATTTTGCTGGTGGTGCCCAGTGGGTTCCTGGCGTAATCTTTCGCCAAATGGGCCCTATATCTTACCAGGTGCAAGCCCAGGGTTGTCTCCAGCGCAAACATGTAGACCACATTCGGTCCAGAAGACTATCCCCTCCAAAGATTCCCCGCCCCCGGAGCTCATTTCTACAGCCGCAGAGGCCAGTGAAATGGAAAGTAGTCCTCACAATCTTCCTCTGGTGCCTCACCCCAAGCCTGCGCAGGCTGTTACAGAACCGAATGGAGATAGAGACGCTGACATGACGGAGGCAGCAGACTCTGACTCCGAGATGGAGACACAGGACGCATCAGAGGGGGAATCCTCGGGCCCACGGGCCGTGGATGTACAACCTTTACGCCGTTCATCACGGAAACGCCGGTCTCCGTCTCGTTACACACGGCCTGATCCAGCGCTGCATGCAAATGGTGTCCGGCCTGCGGCAAAACGAGTCCGATGCCCTCCTTCGCCAGGGTATTTGGTGGATTCCTTGGACTTTGTGGGGGAGGGATGTTATAACCTGCCTGCTTACCATTGGCTGGGGACTAATGACAATCGCACAATCCTGTAGGAGTATGAGCTTCCCCAATGAGGGGTGCAAAGAAACCATTAGTAAACTCCATGTATAAATAAAGCTGGCCAGTTTGCAACCAGCAGGAAGGAGTGTGCAGCAAGGGAAGTTGCTGCTGCTGTTATATATATATATGTTATTGTAAATAAATGTTATTACTTTGTATCCTTAAAACTTGTGCTGGATTCTTTGTGGCCCTTACAAAAGTAAGGCTATATTATTATGGGCCAGGGTTTAGAGAACACCGAAGTATCATGGAGTTCACCTGATCCACAACTTTACTAGATTTTGGTTATGGGGAGCACAAGGGTCCACTTTACAGGTGTGATGCAACAGAGATCTAAAGTATGTTTAAACAAAAACAATGTTTATTCTATGAATTCAGTTAACATTTTATAAACCCACATGAACATCTTACCAACTACCAACACTGATACCCCCCCAAAATGATACAGTACTCTATAGGTAACCCTTAATAACTTTCCAAACAACATCCATAGGTCAAAAAGACCTTTTTAACAAAGACAGTAGGTTTGCATTCCTTACAGAAACAGGTATTACTTTGAAATCATCAAGTGATCTGGAGACATTCTTTAGTTTGCAGAGAGAGAGATCAATACACATCTGCTTGGTTTGAATGCAGCTCTCTAACTGAAAGCGAAACTAAACACAGAGCCAAAAACAGCTCCCAGCTCCACCCACACAATGACATCACTGCAGCCATTTGACAAAGCACACTTTTCTTAGAGGGACATTCACATGACAAGTGTTTCAATTTTTACATTGATTTTTCTGGGCAAACATCCTCAGAAACCTAACTCCGGTTTTAGCATTGATTCCAATGGGAAACCCTGGAAGGGATTCTCCAGTCCTCCAGCCGTCTGTTTCTCAGCTGCCCGCCCTTCGCTGGCGGTGGGATTCTATCGTCCTGCTGATTGTCAGAGAGATTTCCCATTGCAACCATCACACACCGCCCTGAAACCCACTGGTGGGGCTGTATGCCCGGCGGGAAAATTGAATTGCAACGACTGGAGAGTACTGGCCCATGCTTCACTGAATGGTGTTTCACTGGAAGTGGCAATTTTCAGGAACGCAACCAACACGACCAACCCTTTCAGTAAGGACACCCTGTACCTCATTAAATGTTCAGCTCTTTGTCTTAAAGTTGGGTTGAAGTCATCCAGTCCAAAAGTTTCTAATAGTTTACCAAACTACTGGGTGTTCTTCACTCTGGTACCTTCCATTCTCCATTCACATACTAATTAAGCAATGTTAAATAAAAAGTCCAGGTCAACTTCATATGATGTTTGGTGTCAGTATCTAGCAGTTGTTCTCCCACTACTTTTCATGTCCAAAGGTTAGGTGAGGTTATTTGGTAGTCCGGGGAGAGGGTGGAGGCGTGGGTTTAAGTGGGTTAAGTGGGTGCTCTTTCCAAGAGCCGGTACAGACTCGATGGGCCAAATGGCCTCCCTCTGGACTGTAAATTCTATGATACTGCAGAGTTCTTGTCTGACCCGGGGATGAAACTGTCAACGACCAAAAATAATCATTCCACTGATTTGTTTCTGGAGAAGCAAAACCTGAGAGAGTTTGCAGGAAATTACACTCACACCACTTGCCTGTTCCTTTCCCCCTTTCAATCTGATTCTGGACACATGTACAAATATATATCGGTATATACACATGTTTTTGCAGAAACAAAGCGCAATTCTAGTTTTTAACAGAACCAGCAAGGAAATTCCACCACAATGTCGTGAATCAATTTCCCCCTGATCACCTTCCACCTGAAATCAATTTGAGAAACTTTATCATGTGAAACCGAATAACATTTGCAGCATAATTACCTCATAATACGCCAAGATTCCAGATTTCTGGGTGTTTGGACCAGGGTCACCTTTTCCAGCAATTGGAGCAAAGAGGCTTGTGTTGGAAGTTTTAAGGGTGAAGCTAATTCCAAATGTTGGGATTCCAGCAAGTAGTTTTACTTTTGGTGTACCTTGGTCCCTCCAGTATTTCAAAGCGAAATTCTGCAAAATAATAGAGCTTGGTACCTTTATTGAAGTTTTGCATAGCTAAAAAACATTTTCTGCGTTATGTTGGGAAACAAATTAAAGCGATAATATCAATAATGCTATATAGATATCAATTTTGAGCATACATACTTACAATATTGAAGCGCATTAGTGGGAGATGTTCCTTTGAGCCAACAAACAGGGGACTATGGTGCCCAGTAAAACCATCCCACACACCTCGAAGATTAAATGACATCACAGAGATAAAGTCCAGATATCTGTTTAAGGAAACACGAAATGAAGCATTGCAATCCGAAGTTATTTCTAATAGTCAATTATATCTAGTTGTGAATGGTTTACTGATTCCCAGTCAGAGTTCAAATTTTGCATCCTATCTTTGATGTTTGGAGCCAGAACATTGCTTGAAGACGGAGGGCAGGATTCTCCGTTTAGGCGATCATGGGCGTGATCTTCCGGCCTCGTTACACGCAAGCTCAAACGTAACAAGGCCGGGGAATAGCGGGAAAGGCCAAAAACGAGATTCGCGGCAGGCGCCAAACAGTTTGCGATGCAACCGGCCCGCTCCCGTAGGCCAAATCGGGATCGCACCGTAGCGTGGCGAGAAACCAATCATCACCACGAAAGCCCCATGTCTATACAATTTATGAGAGCGACCCCACATCCAACGGCCTCCCGTCATTCATCGGCCTCTCCAGCAAGTGGTCACACTGGCGCCGATTAGTACTCCCTTTGAAAACGTGAGCCTGGCGGAAGGGCTTCCGTGGGGAGCCGAGGAGGTGAGTAGCCAGCTTTGCTCACAGGCAAAGAGCCCGGGTGTGCTGGGCTTGCCACTCCAGTACTTGGCGGGGGTGGGGCAGAGCAGGCGGGGCCGGTGCTGGTAGGGTAGTGGGAGGGCAATTGCCTGCGGCACCACATGCCAAACCCTGGCTCCCAACTCTGTTCGGGCAGCAACCCTTGTCCCTGCCCGTTTGCCCTACCGATCACCCATAACCCCCATCGACTGCTGAGGACTCTGGCTGCGTGCCTGAAGCCTATCGCTAATAGGCAATTGGCAAACGTGGGTAAGTGAGCACTTAACACATGTCAAGTGTATTCCCATGGGTGGGCGGGCCATGTAGCATGTGGGAGCCATTGCTCAGCTCCCAATCAGACACTGTGCTTGAGCATTGCGGGAAGCAACACCACACACGCAGCAGGCAACATCCGAACACCCAGGGGATGGGACGCAGCTCTGGGGACATGTCCATGGCCTAAGGTTGGGCGAGCGACTGGGAGGGGATTGCCTCGAGTGATGGGCAAAGGGTTTGGTGGTCATGCCGCATTGCAGAAGAAAGTTACAGAGGCATCATAATGGTTGTGCAAAAAGTTGTTTAATGTGCTGCACAATACCCCATTCCCAATAGTGCCGCCCCCCCCCCAACCCCTCCCCAGCCCCCAACCCCACCCCCTACCCTAGTGACCTCCGTGATCCTCAACGTGCCTGGCCCTCCTAGTTCTACCACTGCATCTAGGTGTTCCCCCAGGATGCATATCTGAGCTGGAGGCTGCCAGCTGCTTACGTCAGCCCGTGGCCCTCGATGCACCTGGCGGCAGTCCCCTGTGGGAGCGGAGCACCCTGGCTCACTTGTCAGTGGCACATACCCATCCGTGTCGCCCTGTTCTGTGACTTCGAGACGCAGCCTCATCAGAGGGGTGGAACTCAGGGGAGCGGATGGCCACTGTCGCCATTCCATGGGACGAGTCTGGGTGGGTACTCAGAGCCCCCTCCTCTGGGTCGGTGCCCATAGGGCCCTGGGGTTCACCTTGGGATGGAGGGGCAAGGTGGTTCGAGCCCTGGCTGCCCATGAATCATCTGGCTCTGCCCACCTGGCGGGCTCGGCATGGTCCGCACCATTCTGTCGACACCCTCAGCGATGCTCCTCAGTGACTGGGCCATCTTCTGCAGGGCCTCAACCATGCCCACCTGTGACTGGGACAAGCTCCGCTGTGCCTCCACCATGCCCATCTGAGAGTGGGACATGTCCCACAGAACCTCATCAAAGTTAGCCTGGTACTGGGTCACATCCCCAAGCGAGTCGGACATTCTGCTGAGACCCTCAGCCATTGCCGTCACCAAGTGCGCTACGCCTTGGTCACCTTCACGCATGGTGCCAACATCGTGCACCAGACTTTCCACTGCGGTCGCTATCCTGGCAGTGTTAGCCTTGGTGCCACTCATTGCCAGAGCCATCTTCTGCGCCCGTAGCCTCTGGGGCATTTCCAAGTGGCTGTGGATCTGCTGGAGTGACGCTGACATTTCCCTCTGAATGTCTCGGTCGCTCCTTATCGTCTCCATCAGCTCCCGGTAATCCGCTTCCAGAGGCACAGCATCAGGCTGTCTCACCTGGGGATCTCTGCCTCCATCTGGTTAGCACAGGGCTAAATCGCTGGCTTTGAAAGCAGACCAAGGCAGGCCAGCAGCACGGTTCGATTCCCGTAACAGCCTCCATGAACAGGCGCCGGAATGTGGCGACTAGGGGCTTTTCACAGTAACTTCATTTGAAGCCTACTTGGGACAATAAGCGATTTTCATTTTCATTTTCATTTCATGACAATGGTGTTCAGGGTAAGATCCTGGCATGGATAGAGGATTGGCTGACTGACAGAAGGCAGAGAGTGGGGATAAAGGGGTCTTTTTCAGGATGGCAGCTGGTGACTAGTGGTGTGCCTCAGGGGTCTGTGCTGGGACCACAACTTTTCACAATATACATTCATGATCTGGAAGAAGGAACTGAAGGCACTGTTGCTAAGTTTGCAGATGATACAAAGATCTGTAGAGGGATAGGTAGTATTGAGGAAGCAAGGGGGCTGCAGAAGGACTTGGACAGGCTAGGAGAGTGGGCAATGAAGTGGCAGATGAAATACAATGTGGAAAAGTGTGAGGTGATGCACTTTGGAAAGAGGAATTTAGGCATAGACTATTTTCTAAATGGGGAAATATTTTGGAAATCAGAAGCACAAAGGAACTCGGGAGTCCTTGTTCACGATTATCTTAAGGTTAACTTACAGGTTCAGTCGGCAGTTAGGAAGGCAAATGCAATGTTAGCATTCATGTCAAGAGGGCTAGAATACGGGCAGCACAGTAGCATTGTGCATAGCACAATTGCTTCACAGCTCCAGGGTCCCAGGTTCGATTCCGGCTTGGGTCACTGTCTGTGCAGAGTCTGCACATCTTCCCCGTGTCTGCGTGGGTTTCCTCCGGGTGCTCCGGTTTCCTCCCACAGTCCAAAGATGTGCAGGTTAGGTGGATTGGCCATGATAAATTGCCCTTAGTGTCCAAAATTGCCCTTAGTGTTGGGTGGAGTTACTGGGTTATGGGGATAGGGCGGAGGTGTTGGCCTTGGGTAGGGTGCTCTTTCCAAGAGCCGGTGCAGACTCGATGGGCCGAATGACCTCCTTCTGCACTGTAAATGCTAAGAATACAAGACCAGGGATGTACTTCTGAGACTTTATAAGGCTCTGGTCAGACCCCATTTGGAGTATTGTGAGGAGTTTTGGGCCCCGTATCGAAGGAAAGATGTGCTCGACTTGGAAAGGGTCCAGAGGAGGCTCACAAGAATGATCCCTGGAATGAAGAACTTGTCGTATGAGGAACAGTTGCCGACTCTGGGTCTGTACTCGTTAGAGGTTAGAAGGATGAGGGGGGATCTTATTGATACTGCGAGGTCTGGGTAGAGTGGACGTGGAGAGGATGTTTCCACTTGTAGGAAAAACTAGAACCAGAGGATACATCTCAGACTAAAGGGAAGATCCTTTAAACAGAGATGTGGAGGAATTTCTTCAGCCAGAGGATGGTGAATCTGTGGAACTGTTTGCTGCAGAAGGCTGTGGAGGCCAAATCACTGAGTGTCTTTAAGGCAGAGATAGATAGGTTCTTGATTAACAAGCGGATCAGGGGGTATGGGGAGAAGGCAGGAGAATGGGGATGAGAGGAGTGGAGCATCACGGAAGCGCAGATCACACTGGGTCTAATGCGCTAAGTACATTTAAACAAATGGAAATGCCTGTTGTGCATGCTCCCATCCGGCACGGGACGCAAACCTCGTTTCCGCCGCCTGGGAGGGACTGGAGCACGGTGCCTTAGTTGGCCCCGGGTGTAAACCTCAATTTTTGCCGGATGCCCAATTCTCCGCTCGATGGCGATTCGCGTTTCCGAGGGTCGCGAGGCAGAGTTTCTTTATTTCTCAGTGAGGCCCCCAGGTGGCAGTGTTCACTGGATTGGAGAATCATTTCCCAGACATTGGGAAATGTCGAGAGGCCTCATCCTCCACGGTCAATGCCACCCCCCACCCCCCAGTCCCACCAGCAGTTCCAACTAAATGTTGTAGTGATCTGTACCTCTGTACATACATCTGCACATACACCAGGGACTGCAGCACAGATATAACAGTCACAGCACCACTAGAGGGCAGCATCAGAGATGGGTATAAAGGGCCGAGCCCAAGGGAGGATCCGCCTCTTTTCGAAGCACAGAGCTAGTGAGCAGCAGCACACAGGGATAGCTCAGCATAGGCCGTTTACCTTAGTTTCACTGGTGATACCTCTTGGCGGTTTTACATCTAGTTGAGTTCTGGAAGCAGAACGAACCCTTTGAATAAAGTCTTTGTGTGAACTGTAAGTCTACAGTCGTTATTCAGAATTAGAGAATAACATAAATGTGAGGTTCAGGAAGTTGAGCAGAAAGAATAAAGCTGAACCAGAACGAAAGTAACAAACATGGCTCTGTGACATGGACAAAATGGTTTATTTGTGTGAATCTTCATTCAGAAATGTTCCCCTGGTGCTGCTTGTTGCCAGCTAAACAGAACAAGAGGAAGTGTCATTAAAACCGGCCCCGGGACTGAACCCTCGATTTCCATAGATTTTACAGGGCAGAAGGAGGCCATTCAGCCCATCAGGTCTGCACCGGCCCTTGGAAAGAGCACCCCACTTCAGCCCATGCCTCTACCCTATCCCTGTAACCCCACTTAACCTTTTTGGACACGAAGGGCAATTTATCATGGCCAATCCACCTGCCCTGCACATCTTTGGACTGTGGGAGGAAACCGGAGCACCCGGAGGAAACCCACGCACACACGGGGAGAACGTGCAGACTCCACACAGACAGTGACCCGGGGCCAGGATCGAAGTCGGGTCCTCGGCACCATGAGGTAGCAGTGCTAACCACTGCACCACTGTGCCACCCCGCAGAGTGAGGAACATTGGGTGAGGAAGAATAGGATTTAAAATGGCTGCTTGGAACATGATTGGGTGAATTCATTCAAAATGAACAATATTCAAAACCTTCAGAGGTTATAGAGAATAAAACTCATTGACTTGTGTTTTGTAACCTCTATTTGTAGCCATTAGTTTGCTGATTGTGAATGTTGCAGATGGAAGAGGGCGAAATGCTGGTGATGTGCTGATTCTTGCCACATTTTTGCAGGATCTTTGAAGCAAAATTGAAATGGTGATAATTGAGTGTTGACTATACTTACTCGGATTACAGAAACCTTCCCAATTCCAATAAGAACGGGAGTTTCCTCTTGGTCGGAAAGTGTTGGGTTTGAGAGCCACACATGACTCCTCACTGCAGTACTGAGGGAGTGCTGCGTTGTCAGGGGCTCATCATTTAGACAAACTCTTCATCAAAGGCCTGTCTGATCTCCAATGCAGCTGTTTTAAAGACTAGCAGGTGAGTTCCAGCAAATCATGCAAAATGAGGTGCGTACGTCCCTGTCCCACCAGCCAGGGAATGGGGTTTCCTGGGGAAATCCCCAGGCTTGGGTGCGCTGCCGACGCAGTGGATAATCCCGACAGCGAATCCCGAGAGCTTTTTCTGAAGTTTATACAATTCAATCTTCCTGTACTCACTGGGAAACCTCAGATATCTCGTATCTTAAATTTGCAAGAAAGATATTAGCAGTCACTGCAGCTGTAAGCAGGAGTCTGTCCTTCCCAGAACACAATGCCTCTGTCGTAAAGGCCCTCATCAATTCCTACAAAGAATGAGCAAATGTTAATAGTGATCAACATAATTCAGGTAGTCACAGTTCCAGTTGATAGTCGACCCTCATGGGCATTCTGTCTCTCTTAAAGAACTGTTATTAGACTAATTGGTTCTCTCAGCGTGAGAGAGTTGTCCAAAAGTCAGAAACCCGCCTGTCTGAAACCATGTTGAAATTCCCCCAATGGCGGGTTAATATTGAGTCAATTTCTAATTGGCTGCTGGTGTGTACACCATCGGCATTCATCTCATGAATGCTCATCAAAACACAAAGAGGCAAAATCTTTTGTAGGGACGGCACACGGACCACCAAACTGCAGGGTAATGTCGGGAATAGCAGGAAATCAGAGATGTGTGTGATAATGGAACATCGGTGATTATGGGTGACCTTAATCTGCATATAGATTGGGCGACTCAAATTAGTCACAGTGCAACAGAGGAGGAATTTCTGATGTGTACGGGATGGTTTTCTGGACCAATATTCTGAGGAACCAACAAGGGATCAGGTTATCAAGGACCGGGTGTTGTGCAATGAGAAACGATTAGTTGGCAATCTAGTTGTGAAAGAACCCTTGGGGATGCGTGACCATAATATGGTAGAATTCTTTATCAAGGTGGATAGTGAGGTAGTTGACTCTGAGACCAGGGTCCTGAACCTCAATAAAGGTAACTATGATGGTGTGAGGCATGAACTGGCAAAGACAGACTGGGAAACATTACTGAAAGGAAGGACAGTGGACAGGCAATGGCAGACATTCAAGGAGCGAATAGGTGAACTCCAAACGCTGTTTATTCCTTTTTGGCACAAGAGTAGAAAGGGAACTGTAGCCAAACCATGGCTTACAAGGGAAATTACAGATAGTATTAGGTTCAAAGAAGAGGCATTATAAATTAGCAAGAAAAAGCAATAGACCTGAGGATTGGGAACAGTTTAAAATTCAGCAAAGGCAGACCAAGGGATTGATTAAGAAGGGGATTTCAAAGTGAACCAGCGGGGATCATAACAATTGGCTGTCAAAGTTTCTCTAGGTATGTAAAGAGAAAAAGATTAATAAAAACTAATGTAAACTCCTTCCAGTCAGAAACGGGGGAATTCATAACAGGGAACAAAGAAATGGCTGAGGAACTAAATTCGTACTTTGCTCCTGTCTTCACAAAGGAAGATGAATAATGTACCGGAAGCTCTGTGAAACACAGGTTTTAGTGAGGAGTTTAAGGAAATTAGTATGACTAAAGAAATGGTTGTGGAGAAATTAATGGGATTGAAGGCGGACAAATTTCCAGGGCCCGATAATCTTCATCCCAGAGTAGTTAAGGAAGTGGCCCCGGATATAGTAGATCCATTGGTGGACATTTTCCAAAATTCTTTGGACTCTATAATGGTTCCTGCAGATTCGAGGGAAGCTAATATAACTCTGCTATTCCTCAAGGGAGGACGAGAGAAACAGGGAACCATAGACCAGGGAGCCTAACGTCGGTAGTAGGGAAGTTGATGGAGTCAATTATCAAGGATTTCATAGCACAGCATTTGGAAAGCAGCGGTGTAAACAGACAAAGTCACCATGAAATTACGAAAGGGAAATCATGCTTGACAAATCTTCCAGAATTCTTTGAAGATGTAACTAGTAGAGTTGACCAGAGAGAATGTGGTTTATTTAGACTTTCAGACGACATTCAACAAGTTCTCACATAGCAGATTAGTATGTAACTTTAAAGTGTATGGGATTGTGGGTAGTATTTTGAGATGGATAGAAAGCTGGTTAACAGACAGGAAGCAAAAAGTTGGAATAAATGGGTCTTCCTTTGATCGGCAGGCAGTGCCTAGTGGAGTACCACAGGGATCGGTGCTAGGACCCCAGCTGTTCACATTATACATTAATGATTTGGACGAGAGAACTAAATGTATTATCTCAAAATTTGCAGATAACATAGAGTTGTGTAGGAGGGAGAGCTGTGAGGAGGATGCAGAGATGCTTTAGTTGGATTTGGACAGGCTGAGTGAGTGAGTATATGCATGGCAGATGCAGTATAATGTGGATTATTATGAGATTATCCGCTTCGGTAGCAAAAATAGGAAGGCAGGTTATTATTTGAATGGGTGTAAATTGAGGGAGGTGGATACTCAGCGAGACTCTGGTGTCCTCGTGCATCAGTTGCTGAAAGTAAGCGCGCAGGTACAGCAGGCAGTAAAGAAGGCAAATGGCATGTTGGCCTTCATAGCGAGAGGATTTGAGTATAGGAATAGAGATGGTTTACTGCAATTGTATAGGGCATTGGTGAGGCCACACCTGGAGTATTGTGGACAGTTCTGGTGTCCTTATCTGAGGAAGGATGTTCTTGCTATGGAGGGAGTGCAGCGAAGGTTTACCAGGCTGATTCCTGGGATGGTGGGACTGTCATATGAGAGACTAAGTCGGTTCGGATTATATTAATTGGAGTTTAGAAGAGTGAGACGGGATTTCATTGAAATTTATAAAATTCTGACAGGATTAGACAGGGTAGATTCAGAAAGAATGTTCCCGATGGTGGGGGAGTCCAGAACTAGGGGTCATAGTTTGACAATAAGGTGTGAACCTTTTAGGACTGAGGTGAGGAGACATTTCTTCACCCAGAGAGTGGTGAATCTGTGGAATTCACTCCCACAGCAAACAATTGAGGCCAAAATGTGTAATTTCAAAAAGGAATTAGATATATTTCTTGAGGCTAAAGGGATCAAGGGATATGGGGGCAAAGGCGGGATCAGGGTATTGAACTTGATGATCAGCCATGACCATAATGAATGGTTGAGCAGGCTCGAAGGGCCGAATGGCCTCCTCCTGTTTCTATTTTCTACGTATGTTTCTGATTAAAACGGCTCCCACTGGCATGCTGTGAGCCTTTCAGTCTTGTGTTACACCAATGTGAAATTACGTTGGACTAAAACCCGATTGGTGAAGAATGACGTGCACAAGGCTGTCCTCAGCTCACAAGACACTTTGATGTGAGTGCAACAACCTTTCTGCCATGATGTTGCACTGCTCCTGATGCGCTGTTCACGCTCTGCCAGGTTCATGTCGTTCAGCTCCATGCTGAGCTGGTCCTCATGGTCAGCACCGTGCTCCTGGACCCAAGGACATTCCTGTGTCCCCAAGTCAGATCAGTACTGCGCTTTGGGTGATCAGTACTGCGCTTTGGGTGATCAGTACTGCGCTTTGGATGATCAGTACTGTGCTTTGTGCAGTGGCCTGACGAGGACAAGTGGGACAATGTGGAAAGAGGGCTCTGCAAGGAGTAGGGGAAAGGGAAGGACTCACGATGACAGGCAGAGAGGCAAGGTGGTGGATGAAGAAGATGAACAATGGAAGACAGAGAGAAGACTGAGGAGACGGAAGCTGGACACTGAAAAGGCCGCACGCAAAGCTCACAAACAAAAGGATCAAAGGGTTGTCACATCATTTACTGGAATGGAATGGATGAAGACTCCAGATGCGATGGAGAGAGGTCAAAGTGGGGCATGGACTTGGGGGGAGGGTGATTGAACTGAGGGACAGACATCCTGAGGCTGTTAACCTTTCCCGTATGTGTTCTGAAATCTTGCACATTCTGGTGAAGATAGTTGAGTTGGAGAGAGTGGTACAGGTGTGTTGGACGAGTATTTAAATAAGGCACCGGAACCTCCGAACCTGTCAGCTGATACCGTGATACTGATGAAACCAAATATGCTTGTTCCTTTTTACTGCTCCTCCAGCGGTCACTTTCATGAACGTGTGGCCTCCACTGATATTGGGGATGCAATATTGGATTTATATCATTTCTAAATGTCTTTACAAGATGTCATATTGAAGATTATAGCCTTAGACCTTTCACCTTGGACAAGAGTGTAAAATATTGTTTATATTTGGCGTGGCTGTTTTCTCTGCGTGGAAACCTCCAGTCCAGGTCTAAACCGTCGAACTTGTGTCTCTTCAGGAAGTGCACTACAGATTTGATGAAAGCTTTTCGGTTTTTCAGTGTGGAGGAAATGTTGACATACCTAAGGGTGGGAAGATTGAAACAGAAAGCTTTAAAAATTGAGTTTTCAGAATCAGGCCATTTTTTCCCTGCCAGTATTGTTTCTTTGACCATTTAACATGCTCACTGTACTCAGGACACCGAGGGCCAGGATTCGATCGTGGCCCCAGGTCACTGTCCGAGTGGAGTTTGTACATTCTCCCCATGTTTGCATGGGTCTCACCCCCACAATCCAAAAGGATGTACAGGATAGGTGAATTGGCCACCCTAAATTGCCCCTCAATTGGAAAAAAATAAGAATTGGGTCCATCTACATTTCTCTTTTGTTGTACTTTTCCTCATGCTTCCTCTCCATTTCTCTTTCCTGCATCTCCCTTTGTTTCATTTGGAACTGGATTTGGCTAATTCTGATTGGTGCCTTGATCCAGGCTGTGCTTTTGGCATTTAAAAAAAATTTAAATGCTGAATAATCACTTCAATTACCTCCACCTTCCTAGCTCGATCTGGTACCTCTATTTCTAATTCACCCACCACTTCAACTAGCTTGTCTTTGTGAATCTCTTTGAAATTAATCCGAGGTAAGTCATCCACCTTGAGAATTTGCTTAACAGCTTCCAGACCCATCCTTCCATGTCTTGACCATCCTGGTGTCACTTTTTAGTTTATGCTGTAACTCAAACGACGTCATCTACCGCTCCAATGATCCCTGACCTAAGACCCCATATCATGTTATGACATCTTGGGCAAGGACATGGTCAATTACAGCCCACTCGTCCTGGAGACACAACACAGGTGAATTCTTATGAAAAAAAACCAAAGTCTTTGGTCCCTGGCTGCCCAATAATTACACTCACCAGTTTTGTAAGTAGAAACAAGAACTATAATGAAAGGCGCAGCAGATACACTTGGTTAACTGTTAACAATCCTAGCTCCCCACTTTAACTTGTTCCCTACCCTCTACACACAAGACAGATACACACAGAGGTGTGGAAAGGAGTAAAATAAAACCCAAGTGAAAGAGAGAGGGGTCTTTGTTTTGTAGCCTGGAATGGCCTTTTCTACAGTTTTAAATTACCGTGCACACAACTTTCCTGGAGAGGCTGAATTTTTCTCATCAAACTTTTCTTTCAGTTCATGGTTTGTCTTCAGGTCTCTGCAGTCCCAAGAAGTGGTGGCACAGTGGTATTGTCACTGGACTAATAAACCAGAAAAACCCAGGGTATGCTCTGGGGATCCGGGATCGAATCCCACCACTGCAGATGGTGAAATTTGAATAGAATAAAATTCTGGAATTAAAAGTCTAATGATGACCATGAAACCGCTGTTGATTGTCGTTAAAAACCCACCTGGTTCACTAATGTATTCAGGGAAGGAAATCTGCCATCCTTACCCGGTCTGACCGATGTATGATTCCAGAACCACAGCAATGTGATTGACTCTTAACTGCCCCCTCAAAGGCAATTAGGGATGGGCAATGAATGCTGTGCCAGCTGGCAATGCCCATATCCCATGAACACATTTTTAAAATTCCAATATCTACAGGCTTTCTGGAGAGAGTTAGCAACAGCCTTCTGCAGAGAGGGTTAGCAACAGCCTTCTGGAGAGAGATAGCAACAGCCTTCTGGAGAGAGATAGCAACAGCCTTCTGGAGAGAGACAGCAACAGCCTTCTGCAGAGAGTTAGCAACAGCCTTCTGGAGAGAGATAGCTACAGTCTTCTGGAGAGTGTTAGCAACAGCCTTCTGGAGAGAGATAGCTACAGTCTTCTGGAGAGTGTTAGCAACAGCCTTCTGGAGAGAGTTAGCAACAGCCTTCTGGAGAGAGATAGCAACAGCCTTCTGGAGAGAGTTAGCAACAGCCTTCTGCAGAGAGATGGCACCAGCCTTCTGGAGAGAGTTAGCAACAGCCTTCTGCAGAGAGATGGCAACAGCCTTCTGGAGAGAGCTAGCAACAGCCTTCTGGAGAGAGATACCAACAGCCTTCTGGAGAGAGACAGCAACAGCCTTCTGGAGAGAGTTAGCAAAAGCCTTCTGGAGGGAGTTAGCATCAGCCTGCTGCAGAGAGGGTTAGCAACAGCCTTCTGGAGAGAGATACCAACAGCCTTCTGGAGAGAGATAGCAACAGCCTTCTGGAGGGAGTTAGTAACAGCCTTCTGGAGAGGGTTAGCAACAGCCTTCTGGAGGGTGTTAGCAACAGCCTTCTGGAGAGAGATAGCAACAGCCTTCTGGAGAGGGTTAGCAACAGCCTTCTGGAGGGAGTTAGCAACAGCCGTCTGGAGAGAGTTAGCAACAGCCTTCTGGAGAGAGTTAGCATCAGCCTTCTGCAGACGGGGTTAGCAACAGCCTTCTGGAGAGAGATACCAACAGCCTTCTGGAGAGAGATAGCAACAGGCTTCTGCAGAGAGATAGCAACAGCCTTCTGGAGAGAGATAGCAACAGCCTTCTGGAGGGAGATAGCAACAGCCTTCTGGAGAGAGATAGCAACAGCCTTCTGGAGAGAGATAGCAACAGCCTTCTGGAGAGAGATAGCAACAGCCTTCTGGAGAGAGTTAGCAACAGCCTTCTGGAGAGAGATAGCAACAGCCTTCAGGAGAGAGATAGCAACAGCCTTCTGGAGAGAGATAGCAACAGCCTTCTGGAGAGAGATAGCAACAGCCTTCTGGAGAGAGATAGCAACAGCCTTCTGGAGAGAGTTAGCAACAGCCTTCTGGAGAGAGATAGCAACAGCCTTCAGGAGAGAGATAGCAACAGCCTTCTGGAGAGAGATAGCAACAGCCTTCTGGAGAGAGTTAGCAACAGACTTCTGGAGAGAGATAGCAACAGCCTTCAGGAGAGAGATAGCAACAGCCTTCTGGAGAGAGACAGCAACGCCTTCTGCAGAGAGATGGCACCAGCCTTCTGGAGAGAGTTAGCAACAGCCTTCTGGAGAGAGATAGCAACAGCCTTCTGGAGAGAGTTAGCAAAAGCCTTCTGGAGGGAGTTAGCATCAGCCTGCTGCAGAGAGGGTTAGCAACAGCCTTCTGGAGAGAGATACCAACAGCCTTCTGGAGAGAGATAGCAACAGCCTTCTGGAGGGAGTTAGTAACAGCCTTCTGGAGAGGGTTAGCAACAGCCTTCTGGAGGGTGTTAGCAACAGCCTTCTGGAGAGAGATAGCAACAGCCTTCTGGAGAGGGTTAGCAACAGCCTTCTGGAGGGAGTTAGCAACAGCCTTCTGGAGAGAGTTAGCAACAGCCTTCTGGAGAGAGTTAGCATCAGCCTTCTGCAGAGAGGGTTAGCAACAGCCTTCTGGAGAGAGATACCAACAGCCTTCTGGAGAGAGATAGCAACAGGCTTCTGCAGAGAGATAGCAACAGCCTTCTGGAGAGAGATAGCAACAGCCTTCTGGAGGGAGATAGCAACAGCCTTCTGGAGAGAGATAGCAACAGCCTTCTGGAGAGAGATAGCAACAGCCTTCTGGAGAGAGATAGCAACAGCCTTCTGGAGAGAGTTAGCAACAGCCTTCTGGAGAGAGATAGCAACAGCCTTCAGGAGAGAGATAGCAACAGCCTTCTGGAGAGAGATAGCAACAGCCTTCTGGAGAGAGATAGCAACAGCCTTCTGGAGAGAGATAGCAACAGCCTTCTGGAGAGAGTTAGCAACAGCCTTCTGGAGAGAGATAGCAACAGCCTTCAGGAGAGAGATAGCAACAGCCTTCTGGAGAGAGATAGCAACAGCCTTCTGGAGAGAGTTAGCAACAGACTTCTGGAGAGAGATAGCAACAGCCTTCAGGAGAGAGATAGCAACAGCCTCCTGGAGAGAGACAGCAACGCCTTCTGAAGTGAGATGGCACCAGCCTTCTGGAGAGAGTTAGCAACAGCCTTCTGGAGAGAGATAGCAACAGCCTTCTGGAGGGAGTTAGCAACAGCTTTCTGGAGGGAGTTAGCAACAGCCTTCTGGAGAGAGGGTTAGCAACAGCCTTCTGGAGAGAGATACCAACAGCCTTCTGGAGAGAGTTAGCAACAGCCTTCTGGAGAGAGATACCAACAGCCTTCTGGAGAGAGTTAGCAACAGCCTTCTGGAGAGAGCTAGCAACAGCCTTCTGGAGAGAGATAGCAACAGCCTTCTGGAGGGAGTTAGCAACATCCTTCTGGAGAGAGATAGCTACAGTCTTCTGGAGAGAGATAGCAACAGCCTTCTGGAGAGAGATAGCAACAGCCTTCTGGAGAGAGACAGCAACGCCTTCTGCAGAGAGATGGCAACAGCCTTCTGGAGAGAGATAGCAACAGCCTTCTGGAGAGAGTTAGCAACAGCCTTCTGGAGAGAGATAGCAACAGCCTTCTGGAGAGAGATAGCAACAGCCTTCTGGAGGGAGTCAGCAACATCCTTCTGCAGAGAGGGTTAGCAACAGCCTTCTGGAGAGAGATAGCAACAGCCTTCTGGAGAGAGGGTTAGCAACAGCCTTCTGGAGAGAGTTAGCAACAGCCTTCTGGAGAGAGTTAGCATCAACCTTCTGGAGGGAGTTAGCAACAGCCTTCTGGAGAGAGTTAGCAACAGCCTTCTGCAGAGAGATAGCAACAGCCTTCTGGAGAGAGTTAGCAACAGCCTTCTGGAGAGAGTTAGCAACAGCCTTCTGGAGGGAGTTAGCAACAGCCTTCTGGAGAGAGATAGCAACAGCCTTCTGGAGAGAGTTAGCAACAGCCTTCTGGAGAGAGTTACCAACAGCCTTCTGGAGAGAGTTACCAACAGCCTTCTGGAGAGAGACAGCAACAGCCTTCTGGAGGGAGTTAGCAACAGCCTTCTGGAGGGAGTTAGCAAAAGCCATCTGCAGAGAGGGTTAGCAACAGCCTTCTGGAGAGAGTTAGCAACAGCCTTCTGGAAAGAGATAGCAACAGCCTTCTGGAGAGAGTTAGCAACAGCCTTCTGCAGAGAGATGGCACCAGCCTTCTGGAGAGAGTTAGCAACAGCCTTCTGCAGAGAGATGGCAACAGCCTTCTGGAGAGAGCTAGCAACAGCCTTCTGGAGAGAGATACCAACAGCCTTCTGGAGAGAGACAGCAACAGCCTTCTGGAGAGAGTTAGCAAAAGCCTTCTGGAGGGAGTTAGCATCAGCCTGCTGCAGAGAGGGTTAGCAACAGCCTTCTGGAGAGAGATACCAACAGCCTTCTGGAGAGAGATAGCAACAGCCTTCTGGAGGGAGTTAGTAACAGCCTTCTGGAGAGGGTTAGCAACAGCCTTCTGGAGGGTGTTAGCAACAGCCTTCTGGAGAGAGATAGCAACAGCCTTCTGGAGAGGGTTAGCAACAGCCTTCTGGAGGGAGTTAGCAACAGCCTTCTGGAGAGAGTTAGCAACAGCCTTCTGGAGAGAGTTAGCATCAGCCTTCTGCAGAGAGGGTTAGCAACAGCCTTCTGGAGAGAGATACCAACAGCCTAATGGAGAGAGATAGCAACAGGCTTCTGCAGAGAGATAGCAACAGCCTTCTGGAGAGAGATAGCAACAGCCTTCTGGAGGGAGATAGCAACAACCTTCTGGAGAGAGATAGCAACAGCCTTCTGGAGAGAGATAGCAACAGCCTTCTGGAGAGAGATAGCAACAGCCTTCTGGAGAGAGTTAGCAACAGCCTTCTGGAGAGAGATAGCAACAGCCTTCAGGAGAGAGATAGCAACAGCCTTCTGGAGAGAGATAGCAACAGCCTTCTGGAGAGAGATAGCAACAGCCTTCTGGAGAGAGATAGCAACAGCCTTCTGGAGAGAGTTAGCAACAGCCTTCTGGAGAGAGATAGCAACAGCCTTCAGGAGAGAGATAGCAACAGCCTTCTGGAGAGAGATAGCAACAGCCTTCTGGAGAGAGTTAGCAACAGACTTCTGGAGAGAGATAGCAACAGCCTTCAGAAGAGAGATAGCAACAGCCTTCTGGAGAGAGACAGCAACGCCTTCTGCAGAGAGATGGCACCAGCCTTCTGGAGAGAGTTAGCAACAGCCTTCTGGAGAGAGATAGCAACAGCCTTCTGGAGGGAGTTAGCAACAGCTTTCTGGAGGGAGTTAGCAACAGCCTTCTGGAGAGAGGGTTAGCAACAGCCTTCTGGAGAGAGATACCAACAGCCTTCTGGAGAGAGTTAGCAACAGCCTTCTGGAGAGAGATACCAACAGCCTTCTGGAGAGAGTTAGCAACAGCCTTCAAGAGAGAGCTAGCAACAGCCTTCTGGAGAGAGATAGCAACAGCCTTCTGGAGGGAGTTAGCAACATCCTTCTGGAGAGAGATAGCTACAGTCTTCTGGAGAGAGATAGCAACAGCCTTCTGGAGAGAGATAGCAACAGCCTTCTGGAGAGAGACAGCAACGCCTTCTGCAGAGAGATGGCAACAGCCTTCTGGAGAGAGATAGCAACAGCCTTCTGGAGAGAGATACCAACAGCCTTCTGGAGAGAGACAGCAACAGCCTTCTGGAGAGAGTTAGCAAAAGCCTTCTGGAGGGAGTTAGCATCAGCCTGCTGCAGAGAGGGTTAGCAACAGCCTTCTGGAGAGAGATACCAACAGCCTTCTGGAGAGAGATAGCAACAGCCTTCTGGAGGGAGTTAGTAACAGCCTTCTGGAGAGGGTTAGCAACAGCCTTCTGGAGGGTGTTAGCAACAGCCTTCTGGAGAGAGATAGCAACAGCCTTCAGGAGAGGGTTAGCAACAGCCTTCTGGAGGGAGTTAGCAACAGCCTTCTGGAGAGAGTTAGCAACAGCCTTCTGGAGAGAGTTAGCATCAGCCTTCTGCAGAGAGGGTTAGCAACAGCCTTCTGGAGAGAGATACCAACAGCCTTCTGGAGAGAGATAGCAACAGGCTTCTGCAGATAGATAGCAACAGCCTTCTGGAGAGAGATAGCAACAGCCTTCTGGAGAGAGATAGCAACAGCCTTCTGGAGAGAGTTAGCAACAGCCTTCTGGAGAGAGATAGCAACAGCCTTCAGGAGAGAGATAGCAACAGCCTTCTGGAGAGAGATAGCAACAGCCTTCTGGAGAGAGATAGCAACAGCCTTCTGGAGAGAGATAGCAACAGCCTTCTGGAGAGAGTTAGCAACAGCCTTCTGGAGAGAGATAGCAACAGCCTTCAGGAGAGAGATAGCAACAGCCTTCTGGAGAGAGATAGCAACAGCCTTCTGGAGAGAGTTAGCAACAGACTTCTGGAGAGAGATAGCAACAGCCTTCAGAAGAGAGATAGCAACAGCCTTCTGGAGAGAGACAGCAACGCCTTCTGCAGAGAGATGGCACCAGCCTTCTGGAGAGAGTTAGCAACAGCCTTCTGGAGAGAGATAGCAACAGCCTTCTGGAGGGAGTTAGCAACAGCTTTCTGGAGGGAGTTAGCAACAGCCTTCTGGAGAGAGGGTTAGCAACAGCCTTCTGGAGAGAGATACCAACAGCCTTCTGGAGAGAGTTAGCAACAGCCTTCTGGAGAGAGATACCAACAGCCTTCTGGAGAGAGTTAGCAACAGCCTTCTGGAGAGAGCTAGCAACAGCCTTCTGGAGAGAGATAGCAACAGCCTTCTGGAGGGAGTTAGCAACATCCTTCTGGAGAGAGATAGCTACAGTCTTCTGGAGAGAGATAGCAACAGCCTTCTGGAGAGAGATAGCAACAGCCTTCTGGAGAGAGACAGCAACGCCTTCTGCAGAGAGATGGCAACAGCCTTCTGGAGAGAGATAGCAACAGCCTTCTGGAGAGAGTTAGCAACAGCCTTCTGGAGAGAGATAGCAACAGCCTTCTGGAGAGAGATAGCAACAGCCTTCTGGAGGGAGTTAGCAACATCCTTCTGCAGAGAGGGTTAGCAACAGCCTTCTGGAGAGAGATAGCAACAGCCTTCTGGAGAGAGGGTTAGCAACAGCCTTCTGGAGAGAGTTAGCAACAGCCTTCTGGAGAGAGTTAGCATCAGCCTTCTGGAGGGAGTTAGCAACAGCCTTCTGGAGAGAGTTAGCAACAGCCTTCTGCAGAGAGATAGCAACAGCCTTCTGGAGAGAGTTAGCAACAGCCTTCTGGAGAGAGTTAGCAACAGCCTTCTGGAGGGAGTTAGCAACAGCCTTCTGGAGAGAGATAGCAACAGCCTTCTGGAGAGAGTTAGCAACAGCCTTCTGGAGAGAGTTACCAACAGCCTTCTGGAGAGAGTTACCAACAGCCTTCTGGAGAGAGACAGCAACAGCCTTCTGGAGGGAGTTAGCAACAGCCTTCTGGAGGGAGTTAGCAAAAGCCATCTGCAGAGAGTTAGCAACAGCCTTCTGGAGAGAGACAGCAACAGCCTTCTGGAGGGAGTTAGCATCAGCCTTCTGCAGAGAGGGTTAGCAACAGCCTTCTGGAGAGAGATACCAACAGCCTTCTGGAGAGAGATAGCAACAGCCTTCTGGAGGGAGTTAGCAACAGCCTTCTGGAGAGGGTTAGCAACAGCCTTCTGGAGAGAGATAGCTACAGTCCTCTGGAGAGAGTTAGCATCAGCCTTCTGCAGAGAGGGTTAGCAACAGCCTTCTGGAGAGAGATACCAACAGCCTTCTGGAGAGAGATAGCAACAGGCTTCTGCAGAGAGGGTTAGCAACAGCCTTCTGGAGGGAGATAGCAACAGCCTTCTGGAGAGAGATAGCAACAGCCTTCTGGAGAGAGATAGCTACAGTCTTCTGGAGAGAGTTAGCATCAGCCTTCTGCAGAGAGGGTTAGCAACAGCCTTCTGGAGAGAGATACCAACAGCCTTCTGGAGAGAGATAGCAACAGGCTTCTGCAGAGAGGGTTAGCAACAGCCTTCTGGAGGGAGATAGCAACAGCCTTCTGGAGAGAGATAGCAACAGCCTTCTGGAGAGAGATAGCAACAGCCTTCTGGAGAGAGATAGCAACAGCCTTCTGGAGAGAGTTAGCAACAGCCTTCAGGAGAGAGATAGCAACAGCCTTCTGGAGAGAGACAGCAACGCCTTCTGCAGAGAGATAGCAACAGCCTTCTGGAGAGAGATAGCAACAGCCTTCAGGAGAGAGATAGCAACAGCCTTCTGGAGAGAGACAGCAACGCCTTCTGCAGAGAGATGGCACCAGCCTTCTGGAGAGAGTTAGCAACAGCCTTCTGGAGAGAGATAGCAACAGCCTTCTGGAGACAGTCAACAACAGCCTTCTGGAGAGAGATAGCAACAGCCTTCTGGAGACAGTCAGCAACAGCCTTCTGGAGAGAGATAGCAACAGCCTTCTGGAGAGAGATACCAACAGCATTCTGGAGAGAGTTAGCAACAGCCTTCTGGAGAGAGATAGCAACAGCCTTCTGGAGAGAGATAGCTACAGTCTTCTGGAGAGAGTTAGCATCAGCCTTCTGCAGAGAGGGTTAGCAACAGCCTTCTGGAGAGAGATACCAACAGCCTTCTGGAGAGAGATAGCAACAGGCTTCTGCAGAGAGGGTTAGCAACAGCCTTCTGGAGGGAGATAGCAACAGCCTTCTGGAGAGAGATAGCAACAGCCTTCTGGAGAGAGATAGCAACATCCTTCTGGAGAGAGATAGCAACAGCCTTCTGGAGAGAGTTAGCAACAGCCTTCTGGAGAGAGATAGCAACAGCCTTCAGGAGAGAGATAGCAACAGCCTTCTGGAGAGAGACAGCAACGCCTTCTGCAGAGAGATGGCACCAGCCTTCTGGAGAGAGTTAGCAACAGCCTTCTGGAGAGAGATAGCAACAGCCTTCTGGAGACAGTCATCAACAGCCTTCTGGAGAGAGATAGCAACAGCCTTCTGGAGACAGTCAGCAACAGCCTTCTGGAGAGAGATACCAACAGCATTCTGGAGAGAGTTAGCAACAGCCTTCTGCAGAGAGATAGCAACAGCCTTCTGGAGAGAGATAGCAACAGCCTTCTGGAGAGAGATAGCAACAGCCTTCTGGAGAGAGATAGCAACAGCCTTCTGGAGAGAGTTAGCAACAGCCTTCTGGAGAGAATTAGCAACAGCCTTCTGGAGAGAGTTAGCTACAGCCTTCTGGAGAGAGATAGCAACAGCCTTCTGGAGAGAGTTAGCAACAGCATTCGGGAGAGAGTTAGCAACAGCCTTCTGGAGAGAGATAGCAACAGCCTTCTGGAGAGAGTTAGCTACAGCCTTCTGGAGAGAGATAGCAACAGCATTCGGGAGAGAGTTAGCAACAGCCTTCTGGAGAGAGATAGCAACAGCCTTCTGGAGAGAGATAGCAACAGCCTTCTGGAGACAGTCAGCAACAGCCTTCTGGAGAGAGATAGCAACAGCCTTCTGGAGAGAGATACCAACAGCATTCGGGAGAGAGTTAGCAACAGCCTTCTGCAGAGAGATAGCAACAGTCTTCTGGTGAGAGATAGCAACAGCCTTCTGGAGAGAGATAGCAACAGCCTTCTGGAGAGAGTTAGCAACAGCCTTCTGGAGATAGATAGCAACAGCCTTCTGGAGAGAGTTAGCAACAGCCTTCTGGAGAGAGGGTTAGCAACAGCCTTCTGGAGAGAGATAGCAACAGCCTTCTGGAGAGAGATAGCAACAGCCTTCTGGAGAGAGTTAGCAACAGCCTTCTGGAGAGAGTTAGCAACAGCCTTCTGGAGAGAGTTAGCAACAGCCTTCTGGAGAGAGATAGCTCCAGTCTTCTGGAGAGAGTTAGCAACAGCCTTCTGGAGAGAGTTAGCATCATCCTTCTGCAGAGAGGGTTAGCAACAGCCTTCTGGAGAGAGATAGCAACAGCCTTCTGGAGAGAGATAGCAACAGCCTTCTGAAGAGAGATAGCAACAGGCTTCTGCAGAGAGGGTTAGCAACAGCCTTCTGGAGGGAGATAGCAACAGCCTTCTGGAGAGAGATAGCAACAGCCTTCTGGAGAGAGATAGCAACAGCCTTCTGGAGAGAGATAGCAACAGCCTTCTGGAGAGAGTTAGCAACAGCCTTCTGGAGAGAGATAGCAACAGCCTTCAGGAGAGAGATAGCAACAGCCTTCTGGAGAGAGATAGCAACAGCCTTCTGGAGAGAGACAGCAACGCCTTCTGCAGAGAGATGGCACCAGCCTTCTGGAGAGAGTTAGCAACAGCCTTCTGGAGAGAGATAGCAACAGCCTTCTGGAGACAGTCATCAACAGCCTTCTGGAGAGAGATAGCAACAGCCTTCTGGAGACAGTCATCAACAGCCTTCTGCAGAGAGATAGCAACAGCCTTCTGGAGAGAGATAGCAACAGCCTTCTGGAGAGAGATACCAACAGCATTCTGGAGAGAGTTAGCAACAGCCTTCTGCAGAGAGATAGCAACAGCCTTCTGGAGAGAGATAGCAACAGCCTTCTGGAGAGAGTTAGCTACAGCCTTCTGGAGAGAGATAGCAACAGCCTTCTGGAGAGAGTAAGCAACAGCCTTCTGGAGAGAGATAGCAACAGCCTTCTGGAGACAGTCAGCAACAGCCTTCTGGAGAGAGATAGCAACAGCCTTCTGGAGAGAGATACCAACAGCATTCGGGAGAGAGTTAGCAACAGCCTTCTGCAGAGAGATAGCAACAGCTTTCTGGAGAGAGATAGCAACAGCCTTCTGGAGAGAGATAGCAACAGCATTCGGGAGAGAGTTAGCAACAGCCTTCTGGAGAGAGATAGCAACAGCCTTCTGCAGAGAGATAGCAACAGCCTTCTGGAGACAGTCAGCAACAGCCTTCTGGAGAGAGTTAGCAACAGCCTTCTGGAGAGAGATACCAACAGCATTCGGGAGAGAGTTAGCAACAGCCTTCTGGAGAGAGTTAGCAACAGCCTTCTGGAGGGAGTTAGCAACAGCCTTCTGGTGAGAGATAGCAACAGCCTTCTGGAGACAGTCAGCAACAGCCTTCTGGAGAGAGATAGCAACAGCCTTCTGGAGAGAGATACCAACAGCATTCGGGAGAGAGTTAGCAACAGCCTTCTGCAGAGAGATAGCAACAGCCTTCTGGAGAGAGATAGCAACAGCCTTCTGGAGAGAGATAGCAACAGCCTTCTGGAGACAGTCAGCAACAGCCTTCTGGAGAGAGATAGCAACAGCCTTCTGGAGAGAGATACCAACAGCATTCGGGAGAGAGTTAGCAACAGCCTTCTGGAGAGGGTTAGCAACAGCCTTCTGGAGAGAGATAGCAACAGCCTTCTGGAGACAGTCAGCAACAGCCTTCTGGAGAGAGATAGCAACAGCCTTCTGGAGAGAGATACCAACAGCATTCGGGAGAGAGATAGCAACAGCCTTCAGGAGAGGGTTAGCAACAGCCTTCTGGAGGGAGTTAGCAACAGCCTTCTGGAGAGAGTTAGCAACAGCCTTCTGGAGAGAGTTAGCATCAGCCTTCTGCAGAGAGGGTTAGCAACAGCCTTCTGGAGAGAGATACCAACAGCCTTCTGGAGAGAGATAGCAACAGGCTTCTGCAGATAGATAGCAACAGCCTTCTGGAGAGAGATAGCAACAGCCTTCTGGAGAGAGATAGCAACAGCCTTCTGGAGAGAGTTAGCAACAGCCTTCTGGAGAGAGATAGCAACAGCCTTCAGGAGAGAGATAGCAACAGCCTTCTGGAGAGAGATAGCAACAGCCTTCTGGAGAGAGATAGCAACAGCCTTCTGGAGAGAGATAGCAACAGCCTTCTGGAGAGAGTTAGCAACAGCCTTCTGGAGAGAGATAGCAACAGCCTTCAGGAGAGAGATAGCAACAGCCTTCTGGAGAGAGATAGCAACAGCCTTCTGGAGAGAGTTAGCAACAGACTTCTGGAGAGAGATAGCAACAGCCTTCAGAAGAGAGATAGCAACAGCCTTCTGGAGAGAGACAGCAACGCCTTCTGCAGAGAGATGGCACCAGCCTTCTGGAGAGAGTTAGCAACAGCCTTCTGGAGAGAGATAGCAACAGCCTTCTGGAGGGAGTTAGCAACAGCTTTCTGGAGGGAGTTAGCAACAGCCTTCTGGAGAGAGGGTTAGCAACAGCCTTCTGGAGAGAGATACCAACAGCCTTCTGGAGAGAGTTAGCAACAGCCTTCTGGAGAGAGATACCAACAGCCTTCTGGAGAGAGTTAGCAACAGCCTTCTGGAGAGAGCTAGCAACAGCCTTCTGGAGAGAGATAGCAACAGCCTTCTGGAGGGAGTTAGCAACATCCTTCTGGAGAGAGATAGCTACAGTCTTCTGGAGAGAGATAGCAACAGCCTTCTGGAGAGAGATAGCAACAGCCTTCTGGAGAGAGACAGCAACGCCTTCTGCAGAGAGATGGCAACAGCCTTCTGGAGAGAGATAGCAACAGCCTTCTGGAGAGAGTTAGCAACAGCCTTCTGGAGAGAGATAGCAACAGCCTTCTGGAGAGAGATAGCAACAGCCTTCTGGAGGGAGTTAGCAACATCCTTCTGCAGAGAGGGTTAGCAACAGCCTTCTGGAGAGAGATAGCAACAGCCTTCTGGAGAGAGGGTTAGCAACAGCCTTCTGGAGAGAGTTAGCAACAGCCTTCTGGAGAGAGTTAGCATCAGCCTTCTGGAGGGAGTTAGCAACAGCCTTCTGGAGAGAGTTAGCAACAGCCTTCTGCAGAGAGATAGCAACAGCCTTCTGGAGAGAGTTAGCAACAGCCTTCTGGAGAGAGTTAGCAACAGCCTTCTGGAGGGAGTTAGCAACAGCCTTCTGGAGAGAGATAGCAACAGCCTTCTGGAGAGAGTTAGCAACAGCCTTCTGGAGAGAGTTACCAACAGCCTTCTGGAGAGAGTTACCAACAGCCTTCTGGAGAGAGACAGCAACAGCCTTCTGGAGGGAGTTAGCAACAGCCTTCTGGAGGGAGTTAGCAAAAGCCATCTGCAGAGAGTTAGCAACAGCCTTCTGGAGAGAGACAGCAACAGCCTTCTGGAGGGAGTTAGCATCAGCCTTCTGCAGAGAGGGTTAGCAACAGCCTTCTGGAGAGAGATACCAACAGCCTTCTGGAGAGAGATAGCAACAGCCTTCTGGAGGGAGTTAGCAACAGCCTTCTGGAGAGGGTTAACAACAGCCTTCTGGAGAGAGATAGCTACAGTCCTCTGGAGAGAGTTAGCATCAGCCTTCTGCAGAGAGGGTTAGCAACAGCCTTCTGGAGAGAGATACCAACAGCCTTCTGGAGAGAGATAGCAACAGGCTTCTGCAGAGAGGGTTAGCAACAGCCTTCTGGAGGGAGATAGCAACAGCCTTCTGGAGAGAGATAGCAACAGCCTTCTGGAGAGAGATAGCTACAGTCTTCTGGAGAGAGTTAGCATCAGCCTTCTGCAGAGAGGGTTAGCAACAGCCTTCTGGAGAGAGATACCAACAGCCTTCTGGAGAGAGATAGCAACAGGCTTCTGCAGAGAGGGTTAGCAACAGCCTTCTGGAGGGAGATAGCAACAGCCTTCTGGAGAGAGATAGCAACAGCCTTCTGGAGAGAGATAGCAACAGCCTTCTGGAGAGAGATAGCAACAGCCTTCTGGAGAGAGTTAGCAACAGCCTTCAGGAGAGAGATAGCAACAGCCTTCTGGAGAGAGACAGCAACGCCTTCTGCAGAGAGATAGCAACAGCCTTCTGGAGAGAGATAGCAACAGCCTTCAGGAGAGAGATAGCAACAGCCTTCTGGAGAGAGACAGCAACGCCTTCTGCAGAGAGATGGCACCAGCCTTCTGGAGAGAGTTAGCAACAGCCTTCTGGAGAGAGATAGCAACAGCCTTCTGGAGACAGTCAACAACAGCCTTCTGGAGAGAGATAGCAACAGCCTTCTGGAGACAGTCAGCAACAGCCTTCTGGAGAGAGATAGCAACAGCCTTCTGGAGAGAGATACCAACAGCATTCTGGAGAGAGTTAGCAACAGCCTTCTGGAGAGAGATAGCAACAGCCTTCTGGAGAGAGATAGCTACAGTCTTCTGGAGAGAGTTAGCATCAGCCTTCTGCAGAGAGGGTTAGCAACAGCCTTCTGGAGAGAGATACCAACAGCCTTCTGGAGAGAGATAGCAACAGGCTTCTGCAGAGAGGGTTAGCAACAGCCTTCTGGAGGGAGATAGCAACAGCCTTCTGGAGAGAGATAGCAACAGCCTTCTGGAGAGAGATAGCAACATCCTTCTGGAGAGAGATAGCAACAGCCTTCTGGAGAGAGTTAGCAACAGCCTTCTGGAGAGAGATAGCAACAGCCTTCAGGAGAGAGATAGCAACAGCCTTCTGGAGAGAGACAGCAACGCCTTCTGCAGAGAGATGGCACCAGCCTTCTGGAGAGAGTTAGCAACAGCCTTCTGGAGAGAGATAGCAACAGCCTTCTGGAGACAGTCATCAACAGCCTTCTGGAGAGAGATAGCAACAGCCTTCTGGAGACAGTCAGCAACAGCCTTCTGGAGAGAGATACCAACAGCATTCTGGAGAGAGTTAGCAACAGCCTTCTGCAGAGAGATAGCAACAGCCTTCTGGAGAGAGATAGCAACAGCCTTCTGGAGAGAGATAGCAACAGCCTTCTGGAGAGAGATAGCAACAGCCTTCTGGAGAGAGTTAGCAACAGCCTTCTGGAGAGAATTAGCAACAGCCTTCTGGAGAGAGTTAGCTACAGCCTTCTGGAGAGAGATAGCAACAGCCTTCTGGAGAGAGTTAGCAACAGCATTCGGGAGAGAGTTAGCAACAGCCTTCTGGAGAGAGATAGCAACAGCCTTCTGGAGAGAGTTAGCTACAGCCTTCTGGAGAGAGATAGCAACAGCATTCGGGAGAGAGTTAGCAACAGCCTTCTGGAGAGAGATAGCAACAGCCTTCTGGAGAGAGATAGCAACAGCCTTCTGGAGACAGTCAGCAACAGCCTTCTGGAGAGAGATAGCAACAGCCTTCTGGAGAGAGATACCAACAGCATTCGGGAGAGAGTTAGCAACAGCCTTCTGCAGAGAGATAGCAACAGTCTTCTGGTGAGAGATAGCAACAGCCTTCTGGAGAGAGATAGCAACAGCCTTCTGGAGAGAGTTAGCAACAGCCTTCTGGAGATAGATAGCAACAGCCTTCTGGAGAGAGTTAGCAACAGCCTTCTGGAGAGAGGGTTAGCAACAGCCTTCTGGAGAGAGATAGCAACAGCCTTCTGGAGAGAGATAGCAACAGCCTTCTGGAGAGAGTTAGCAACAGCCTTCTGGAGAGAGTTAGCAACAGCCTTCTGGAGAGAGTTAGCAACAGCCTTCTGGAGAGAGATAGCTCCAGTCTTCTGGAGAGAGTTAGCAACAGCCTTCTGGAGAGAGTTAGCATCATCCTTCTGCAGAGAGGGTTAGCAACAGCCTTCTGGAGAGAGATAGCAACAGCCTTCTGGAGAGAGATAGCAACAGCCTTCTGAAGAGAGATAGCAACAGGCTTCTGCAGAGAGGGTTAGCAACAGCCTTCTGGAGGGAGATAGCAACAGCCTTCTGGAGAGAGATAGCAACAGCCTTCTGGAGAGAGATAGCAACAGCCTTCTGGAGAGAGATAGCAACAGCCTTCTGGAGAGAGTTAGCAACAGCCTTCTGGAGAGAGATAGCAACAGCCTTCAGGAGAGAGATAGCAACAGCCTTCTGGAGAGAGATAGCAACAGCCTTCTGGAGAGAGACAGCAACGCCTTCTGCAGAGAGATGGCACCAGCCTTCTGGAGAGAGTTAGCAACAGCCTTCTGGAGAGAGATAGCAACAGCCTTCTGGAGACAGTCATCAACAGCCTTCTGGAGAGAGATAGCAACAGCCTTCTGGAGACAGTCATCAACAGCCTTCTGCAGAGAGATAGCAACAGCCTTCTGGAGAGAGATAGCAACAGCCTTCTGGAGAGAGATACCAACAGCATTCTGGAGAGAGTTAGCAACAGCCTTCTGCAGAGAGATAGCAACAGCCTTCTGGAGAGAGATAGCAACAGCCTTCTGGAGAGAGTTAGCTACAGCCTTCTGGAGAGAGATAGCAACAGCCTTCTGGAGAGAGTAAGCAACAGCCTTCTGGAGAGAGATAGCAACAGCCTTCTGGAGACAGTCAGCAACAGCCTTCTGGAGAGAGATAGCAACAGCCTTCTGGAGAGAGATACCAACAGCATTCGGGAGAGAGTTAGCAACAGCCTTCTGCAGAGAGATAGCAACAGCTTTCTGGAGAGAGATAGCAACAGCCTTCTGGAGAGAGATAGCAACAGCATTCGGGAGAGAGTTAGCAACAGCCTTCTGGAGAGAGATAGCAACAGCCTTCTGCAGAGAGATAGCAACAGCCTTCTGGAGACAGTCAGCAACAGCCTTCTGGAGAGAGTTAGCAACAGCCTTCTGGAGAGAGATACCAACAGCATTCGGGAGAGAGTTAGCAACAGCCTTCTGGAGAGAGTTAGCAACAGCCTTCTGGAGGGAGTTAGCAACAGCCTTCTGGTGAGAGATAGCAACAGCCTTCTGGAGACAGTCAGCAACAGCCTTCTGGAGAGAGATAGCAACAGCCTTCTGGAGAGAGATACCAACAGCATTCGGGAGAGAGTTAGCAACAGCCTTCTGCAGAGAGATAGCAACAGCCTTCTGGAGAGAGATAGCAACAGCCTTCTGGAGAGAGATAGCAACAGCCTTCTGGAGACAGTCAGCAACAGCCTTCTGGAGAGAGATAGCAACAGCCTTCTGGAGAGAGATACCAACAGCATTCGGGAGAGAGTTAGCAACAGCCTTCTGGAGAGGGTTAGCAACAGCCTTCTGGAGAGAGATAGCAACAGCCTTCTGGAGACAGTCAGCAACAGCCTTCTGGAGAGAGATAGCAACAGCCTTCTGGAGAGAGATACCAACAGCATTCGGGAGAGAGATAGCAACAGCCTTCTGGAGAGAGATACCAACAGCATTCGGGAGAGAGATAGCAACAGCCTTCTGGAGAGAGTTAGCAACAGCCTTCTGGAGAGAGACAGCAACAGCCTTCTGGAGAGAGACAGCAACAGCCTTCTGGAGGGAGTTAGCAACAGCCTTCTGCAGAGAGACAGCAACAGCCTTCTGGAGAGAGTTAGCAAAAGCCATCTGCAGAGAGTTAGCAACAGCCTTCTGGAGGGACTTAGCATCAGCCTTCTGCAGAGAGGGTTAGCAACAGCCTTCTGGAGAGAGATAGCAACAGCCTTCTGGAGAGAGTTAGCAACAGCCTTCTGGAGAGAGATAGCAACAGCCTTCTGGAGAGAGTTAGCTACAGCCTTCTGGAGAGAGATAGCAACAGCCTTCTGGAGAGAGATACCAACAGCATTCTGGAGAGAGTTAGCAGCCTTCTGGAGAGAGACAGCAACAGCCTTCTGGAGGGAGTTAGCAACAGCCTTCTGCAGAGAGACAGCAACAGCCTTCTGGAGAGAGTTAGCAAAAGCCATCTGCAGAGAGTTAGCAACAGCCTTCTGGAGGGACTTAGCATCAGCCTTCTGCAGAGAGGGTTAGCAACAGCCTTCTGGAGAGAGATAGCAACAGCCTTCTGGAGAGAGTTAGCAACAGCCTTCTGGAGAGAGATAGCAACAGCCTTCTGGAGAGAGTTAGCTACAGCCTTCTGGAGAGAGATAGCAACAGCCTTCTGGAGAGAGATACCAACAGCATTCTGGAGAGAGTTAGCAACAGCCTTCTGGAGAGAGATAGCAACAGCCTTCTGGAGAGAGATAGCTACAGTCTTCTGGAGAGAGTTAGCATCAGCCTTCTGCAGAGAGGGTTAGCAACAGCCTTCTGGAGAGAGATACCAACAGCCTTCTGGAGAGAGATAGCAACAGGCTTCTGCAGAGAGGGTTAGCAACAGCCTTCTGGAGGGAGATAGCAACAGCCTTCTGGAGAGAGATAGCAACAGCCTTCTGGAGAGAGATAGCAACAGCCTTCTGGAGAGAGATAGCAACAGCCTTCTGGAGAGAGTTAGCAACAGCCTTCTGGAGAGAGATAGCAACAGCCTTCAGGAGAGAGATAGCAACAGCCTTCTGGAGAGAGACAGCAACGCCTTCTGCAGAGAGATGGCACCAGCCTTCTGGAGAGAGTTAGCAACAGCCTTCTGGAGAGAGATAGCAACAGCCTTCTGGAGACAGTCATCAACAGCCTTCTGGAGAGAGATAGCAACAGCCTTCTGGAGACAGTCAGAAACAGCCTTCTGGAGAGAGATACCAACAGCATTCTGGAGAGAGTTAGCAACAGCCTTCTGCAGAGAGATAGCAACAGCCTTCTGGAGAGAGATAGCAACAGCCTTCTGGAGAGAGATAGCAACAGCCTTCTGGAGAGAGATACCAACAGCATTCGGGAGAGAGTTAGCAACAGCCTTCTGCAGAGAGATAGCAACAGCCTTCTGGTGAGAGATAGCAACAGCCTTCTGGAGAGAGATAGCAACAGCCTTCTGGAGAGAGTTAGCAACAGCCTTCTGGAGATAGATAGCAACAGCCTTCTGGAGAGAGTTAGCAACAGCCTTCTGGAGAGAGGGTTAGCAACAGCCTTCTGGAGAGAGATAGCAACAGCCTTCTGGAGAGAGATAGCAACAGCCTTCTGGAGAGAGTTAGCAACAGCCTTCTGGAGAGAGTTAGCAACAGCCTTCTGGAGAGAGTTAGCAACAGCCTTCTGGAGAGAGATAGCTACAGTCTTCTGGAGAGAGTTAGCAACAGCCTTCTGGAGAGAGTTAGCATCAGCCTTCTGCAGAGAGGGTTAGCAACAGCCTTCTGGAGAGAGATAGCAACAGCCTTCTGGAGAGAGATAGCAACAGCCTTCTGGAGAGAGATAGCAACAGGCTTCTGCAGAGAGGGTTAGCAACAGCCTTCTGGAGGGAGATAGCAACAGCCTTCTGGAGAGAGATAGCAACAGCCTTCTGGAGAGAGATAGCAACAGCCTTCTGGAGAGAGATAGCAACAGCCTTCTGGAGAGAGTTAGCAACAGCCTTCTGGAGAGAGATAGCAACAGACTTCAGGAGAGAGATAGCAACAGCCTTCTGGAGAGAGATAGCAACAGCCTTCTGGAGAGAGACAGCAACGCCTTCTGCAGAGAGATGGCACCAGCCTTCTGGAGAGAGTTAGCAACAGCCTTCTGGAGAGAGATAGCAACAGCCTTCTGGAGACAGTCATCAACAGCCTTCTGGAGAGAGATAGCAACAGCCTTCTGGAGACAGTCATCAACAGCCTTCTGCAGAGAGATAGCAACAGCCTTCTGGAGAGAGATAGCAACAGCCTTCTGGAGAGAGATACCAACAGCATTCTGGAGAGAGTTAGCAACAGCCTTCTGCAGAGAGATAGCAACAGCCTTCTGGAGAGAGATAGCAACAGCCTTCTGGAGAGAGTTAGCTACAGCCTTCTGGAGAGAGATAGCAACAGCCTTCTGGAGAGAGTAAGCAACAGCCTTCTGGAGAGAGATAGCAACAGCCTTCTGGAGACAGTCAGCAACAGCCTTCTGGAGAGAGATAGCAACAGCCTTCTGGAGAGAGATACCAACAGCATTCGGGAGAGAGTTAGCAACAGCCTTCAGCAGAGAGATAGCAACAGCTTTCTGGAGAGAGATAGCAACAGCCTTCTGGAGAGAGATAGCAACAGCATTCGGGAGAGAGTTAGCAACAGCCTTCTGGAGAGAGATAGCAACAGCCTTCTGCAGAGAGATAGCAACAGCCTTCTGGAGCCAGTCAGCAACAGCCTTCTGGAGAGAGTTAGCAACAGCCTTCTGGAGAGAGATACCAACAGCATTCGGGAGAGAGTTAGCAACAGCCTTCTGGAGAGAGTTAGCAACAGCCTTCTGGAGGGAGTTAGCAACAGCCTTCTGGAGAGAGATAGCAACAGCCTTCTGGAGACAGTCAGCAACAGCCTTCTGGAGAGAGATAGCAACAGCCTTCTGGAGAGAGATGCCAACAGCATTCGGGAGAGAGTTAGCAACAGCCTTCTGCAGAGAGATAGCAACAGCCTTCTGGAGAGAGATAGCAACAGCCTTCTGGAGAGAGATAGCAACAGCCTTCTGGAGACAGTCAGCAACAGCCTTCTGGAGAGAGATAGCAACAGCCTTCTGGAGAGAGATACCAACAGCATTCGGGAGAGAGTTAGCAACAGCCTTCTGGAGAGGGTTAGCAACAGCCTTCTGGAGAGAGATAGCAACAGCCTTCTGGAGACAGTCAGCAACAGCCTTCTGGAGAGAGATAGCAACAGCCTTCTGGAGAGAGATACCAACAGCATTCGGGAGAGAGATAGCAACAGCCTTCTGGAGAGAGATACCAACAGCATTCGGGAGAGAGATAGCAACAGCCTTCTGGAGAGAGTTAGCAACAGCCTTCTGGAGAGAGACAGCAACAGCCTTCTGGAGAGAGACAGCAACAGCCTTCTGGAGGGAGTTAGCAACAGCCTTCTGCAGAGAGACAGCAACAGCCTTCTGGAGAGAGTTAGCAAAAGCCATCTGCAGAGAGTTAGCAACAGCCTTCTGGAGGGACTTAGCATCAGCCTTCTGCAGAGAGGGTTAGCAACAGCCTTCTGGAGAGAGATAGCAACAGCCTTCTGGAGAGAGTTGGCAACAGCCTTCTGGAGAGAGTTGGCAACAGCCTTCTGGAGAGAGTTAGCAACAGCCTTCTGGAGAGAGATAGCAACAGCCTTCTGGAGAGAGATGGCACCAGCCTTCTGGAGGGAGTTAGCAAATGCCTTCTGGAGAGAGATAGCTACAGCCTTCTGGAGAGAGTTAGCAACAGCCTTCTGGAGAGAGTTGGCAACAGCCTTCTGGAGAGAGTTAGCAACAGCCTTCTGCAGAGAGACAGCAACAGCCTTCTGGAGAGAGTTAGCAAAAGCCATCTGCAGAGAGTTAGCAACAGCCTTCTGGAGGGACTTAGCATCAGCCTTCTGCAGAGAGGGTTAGCAACAGCCTTCTGGAGAGAGATACCAACAGCATTCTGGAGAGAGATAGCAACAGCCTTCTGGAGGGAGTTAGCATCAGCCTTCTGCAGAGAGATAGCAACAGCCTTCTGGAGAGAGCTAGCAACAGCCTTATGGAGAGACATAGCAACAGCCTTCTGGAGAGAGTTAGCATCAGCCTTATGGAGAGACATAGCAACAGCCTTCTGGAGAGAGTTAGCAACAGCCTTCTGCAGAGAGATAGCAACAGCCTTCTGGAGAGAGTTAGCAACAGCCTTATGGAGAGACATAGCAACAGCCTTCTGGAGAGAGTTAGCAACAGCCTTCTGCAGAGAGATAGCAACAGCCTTCTGGAGAGAGCGAGCAACAGCCTTCTGGAGAGAGTTAGCAACAGCCTTCTCGAGAGAGATAGCTACAGCCTTCTGGAGAGAGATAGCCACAGCCTTCTGGAGAGAGTTAGCAACAGCCTTCTGGAGGGAGTTAGCAACAGCCTTCTTGAGAGAGATAGCAACAGCCTTCTGGAGAGAGTTAGCAACAGCCTTCTGGAGAGAGTTAGCAAAGGCCTTATGGAGAGAGATAGCAACAGCCTTCTGGAGAGAGCTAGCAACAGCCTTCTGCAGAGAGATAGCAACAGCCTTCTGGAGAGAGTTAGCAACAGCCTTCTGCAGAGAGATAGCAACAGCCTTCTGGAGAGAGTTAGCAACAGCCTTCTGGAGAGAGATAGCAACAGCCTTCTGGAGGGAGATAGCAACAGCCTTCTGGAGAGAGATACCAACAGCATTCTGGAGAGAGTTAGCAACAGCCTTCTGGAGAGAGATACCAACAGCATTCTGGAGAGAGTTAGCAACAGCCTTCTGCAGAGAGATGGCACCAGCCTTCTGGAGAGAGATAGCAACAGTCTTCTGGAAAGAGATACCAACAGCATTCTGGAGAGAGTAAGCAACAGCCTTCTGGAGAGAGATACCAACAGCCTTCTGCAGAGAGATAGCAACAGCCTTCTGGAGAGAGATAGCAACAGCCTTCTGGAGAGAGATAGCAACAGCCTTCTGGAGAGAGGGTTAGCAACAGCCTTCTGGAGAGAGATACCATCAGCATTCTGGAGAGAGTTAGCAACAGCCTTCTGCAGAGAGATGGCACCAGCCTTCTGGAGAGAGTTAGCAACAGCCTTCTGCAGAGAGATAGCAACAGTCTTCTGGAAAGAGATACCAACAGCATTCTGGAGAGAGTAAGCAACAGCCTTCTGGAGAGAGATACCAACAGCCTTCTGCAGAGAGATAGCAACAGTCTTCTGGAGAGAGATAGCAACAGCCTTCTGGAGAGAGATAGCAACAGCCTTCTGGAGAGAGATACCATCAGCATTCTGGAGAGAGTTAGCAACAGCCTTCTGCAGAGAGATGGCACCAGCCTTCTGGAGAGAGATAGCAACAGCCTTCTGGAGAGAGTTAGCAACAGCCTTCTGGAGAGAGTTAGCAACAGCCTTCTGGAGAGAGTTAGCAACAGCCTTCTGGAGAGAGATAGCAACAGCCTTCTGGAGAGAGTTAGCAACAGCCTTCTGGAGAGGGTTAGCAATAGCCTTCTGGAGAGAGATAGCAACAGCCTTCTGGAGAGAGATAGCAACAGCCTTCTGGAGGGAGTTAGCAACAGCCTTCTGGAGAGAGTTAGCAACAGCCTTCTGGAGAGAGTTGGCAACCGCCTTCTGGAGAGAGTTAGCTACAGCCTTCTGGAGAGAGTTAGCAACAGCCTTCTGGAGAGAGACAGCAACAGCCTTCTGGAGGGAGTTAGCATCAGCCTTCTGCAGAGAGGGTTAGCAACAGCCTTCTGGAGAGAGATAGCAACAGCCTTCAGGAGAGAGGGTTAGAAACAGCCTTCAGGAGAGAGTTAGCAACAGCCTTCTGGAGAGAGATAGCAACAGCCTTCTGGAGAGAGATAGCAACAGCCTTCTGGAGAGAGATAGCAACAGCCTTCTGGAGAGAGCTGGCACCAGCCTTCTGGATGGAGTTAGCAACAGCCTTCTGGAGAGAGTTAGCAACAGCCTTCTGGAGAGAGTTAGCAACAGCCTTCTGGATGGAGTTAGCAACAGCCTTCTGGAGAGATTTAGCAACAGCCTTCTGCAGAGAGATGGCACCAGCCTTCTGGAGAGAGATAGCAACAGCCTTCTGCAGAGAGATAGCAACATCCTTCTGGAGAGAGATAGCAATAGCCTTCTGGAGAGAGATAGCAACAGCCTTCTGGAGAGAGATAGCAACAGCCTTCTGGAGAGAGATAGCAACAGCCTTCTGGAGGGAGTCAGCAACAGCCTTCTGCAGAGAGATAGCAACAGCCTTCTGGAGAGAGATAGCAACAGCCTTCTGGAGAGAGTTAGCAACAGCCTTCTGGAGAGAGATAGCAACAGCCTTCTGGAGAGAGTTAGCTACAGCCTTCTGGAGAGAGATAGCAACAGCCTTCTGGAGAGAGATACCAACAGCATTCTGGAGAGAGTTAGCAGCCTTCTGGAGAGAGACAGCAACAGCCTTCTGGAGGGAGTTAGCAACAGCCTTCTGCAGAGAGACAGCAACAGCCTTCTGGAGAGAGTTAGCAAAAGCCATCTGCAGAGAGTTAGCAACAGCCTTCTGGAGGGACTTAGCATCAGCCTTCTGCAGAGAGGGTTAGCAACAGCCTTCTGGAGAGAGATAGCAACAGCCTTCTGGAGAGAGTTAGCAACAGCCTTCTGGAGAGAGATAGCAACAGCCTTCTGGAGAGAGTTAGCTACAGCCTTCTGGAGAGAGATAGCAACAGCCTTCTGGAGAGAGATACCAACAGCATTCTGGAGAGAGTTAGCAACAGCCTTCTGGAGAGAGATAGCAACAGCCTTCTGGAGAGAGATAGCTACAGTCTTCTGGAGAGAGTTAGCATCAGCCTTCTGCAGAGAGGGTTAGCAACAGCCTTCTGGAGAGAGATACCAACAGCCTTCTGGAGAGAGATAGCAACAGGCTTCTGCAGAGAGGGTTAGCAACAGCCTTCTGGAGGGAGATAGCAACAGCCTTCTGGAGAGAGATAGCAACAGCCTTCTGGAGAGAGATAGCAACAGCCTTCTGGAGAGAGATAGCAACAGCCTTCTGGAGAGAGTTAGCAACAGCCTTCTGGAGAGAGATAGCAACAGCCTTCAGGAGAGAGATAGCAACAGCCTTCTGGAGAGAGACAGCAACGCCTTCTGCAGAGAGATGGCACCAGCCTTCTGGAGAGAGTTAGCAACAGCCTTCTGGAGAGAGATAGCAACAGCCTTCTGGAGACAGTCATCAACAGCCTTCTGGAGAGAGATAGCAACAGCCTTCTGGAGACAGTCAGAAACAGCCTTCTGGAGAGAGATACCAACAGCATTCTGGAGAGAGTTAGCAACAGCCTTCTGCAGAGAGATAGCAACAGCCTTCTGGAGAGAGATAGCAACAGCCTTCTGGAGAGAGATAGCAACAGCCTTCTGGAGAGAGATACCAACAGCATTCGGGAGAGAGTTAGCAACAGCCTTCTGCAGAGAGATAGCAACAGCCTTCTGGTGAGAGATAGCAACAGCCTTCTGGAGAGAGATAGCAACAGCCTTCTGGAGAGAGTTAGCAACAGCCTTCTGGAGATAGATAGCAACAGCCTTCTGGAGAGAGTTAGCAACAGCCTTCTGGAGAGAGGGTTAGCAACAGCCTTCTGGAGAGAGATAGCAACAGCCTTCTGGAGAGAGATAGCAACAGCCTTCTGGAGAGAGTTAGCAACAGCCTTCTGGAGAGAGTTAGCAACAGCCTTCTGGAGAGAGTTAGCAACAGCCTTCTGGAGAGAGATAGCTACAGTCTTCTGGAGAGAGTTAGCAACAGCCTTCTGGAGAGAGTTAGCATCAGCCTTCTGCAGAGAGGGTTAGCAACAGCCTTCTGGAGAGAGATAGCAACAGCCTTCTGGAGAGAGATAGCAACAGCCTTCTGGAGAGAGATAGCAACAGGCTTCTGCAGAGAGGGTTAGCAACAGCCTTCTGGAGGGAGATAGCAACAGCCTTCTGGAGAGAGATAGCAACAGCCTTCTGGAGAGAGATAGCAACAGCCTTCTGGAGAGAGATAGCAACAGCCTTCTGGAGAGAGTTAGCAACAGCCTTCTGGAGAGAGATAGCAACAGCCTTCAGGAGAGAGATAGCAACAGCCTTCTGGAGAGAGATAGCAACAGCCTTCTGGAGAGAGACAGCAACGCCTTCTGCAGAGAGATGGCACCAGCCTTCTGGAGAGAGTTAGCAACAGCCTTCTGGAGAGAGATAGCAACAGCCTTCTGGAGACAGTCATCAACAGCCTTCTGGAGAGAGATAGCAACAGCCTTCTGGAGACAGTCATCAACAGCCTTCTGCAGAGAGATAGCAACAGCCTTCTGGAGAGAGATAGCAACAGCCTTCTGGAGAGAGATACCAACAGCATTCTGGAGAGAGTTAGCAACAGCCTTCTGCAGAGAGATAGCAACAGCCTTCTGGAGAGAGATAGCAACAGCCTTCTGGAGAGAGTTAGCTACAGCCTTCTGGAGAGAGATAGCAACAGCCTTCTGGAGAGAGTAAGCAACAGCCTTCTGGAGAGAGATAGCAACAGCCTTCTGGAGACAGTCAGCAACAGCCTTCTGGAGAGAGATAGCAACAGCCTTCTGGAGAGAGATACCAACAGCATTCGGGAGAGAGTTAGCAACAGCCTTCAGCAGAGAGATAGCAACAGCTTTCTGGAGAGAGATAGCAACAGCCTTCTGGAGAGAGATAGCAACAGCATTCGGGAGAGAGTTAGCAACAGCCTTCTGGAGAGAGATAGCAACAGCCTTCTGCAGAGAGATAGCAACAGCCTTCTGGAGCCAGTCAGCAACAGCCTTCTGGAGAGAGTTAGCAACAGCCTTCTGGAGAGAGATACCAACAGCATTCGGGAGAGAGTTAGCAACAGCCTTCTGGAGAGAGTTAGCAACAGCCTTCTGGAGGGAGTTAGCAACAGCCTTCTGGAGAGAGATAGCAACAGCCTTCTGGAGACAGTCAGCAACAGCCTTCTGGAGAGAGATAGCAACAGCCTTCTGGAGAGAGATGCCAACAGCATTCGGGAGAGAGTTAGCAACAGCCTTCTGCAGAGAGATAGCAACAGCCTTCTGGAGAGAGATAGCAACAGCCTTCTGGAGAGAGATAGCAACAGCCTTCTGGAGACAGTCAGCAACAGCCTTCTGGAGAGAGATAGCAACAGCCTTCTGGAGAGAGATACCAACAGCATTCGGGAGAGAGTTAGCAACAGCCTTCTGGAGAGGGTTAGCAACAGCCTTCTGGAGAGAGATAGCAACAGCCTTCTGGAGACAGTCAGCAACAGCCTTCTGGAGAGAGATAGCAACAGCCTTCTGGAGAGAGATACCAACAGCATTCGGGAGAGAGATAGCAACAGCCTTCTGGAGAGAGATACCAACAGCATTCGGGAGAGAGATAGCAACAGCCTTCTGGAGAGAGTTAGCAACAGCCTTCTGGAGAGAGACAGCAACAGCCTTCTGGAGAGAGACAGCAACAGCCTTCTGGAGGGAGTTAGCAACAGCCTTCTGCAGAGAGACAGCAACAGCCTTCTGGAGAGAGTTAGCAAAAGCCATCTGCAGAGAGTTAGCAACAGCCTTCTGGAGGGACTTAGCATCAGCCTTCTGCAGAGAGGGTTAGCAACAGCCTTCTGGAGAGAGATAGCAACAGCCTTCTGGAGAGAGTTGGCAACAGCCTTCTGGAGAGAGTTGGCAACAGCCTTCTGGAGAGAGTTAGCAACAGCCTTCTGGAGAGAGATAGCAACAGCCTTCTGGAGAGAGATGGCACCAGCCTTCTGGAGGGAGTTAGCAAATGCCTTCTGGAGAGAGATAGCTACAGCCTTCTGGAGAGAGTTAGCAACAGCCTTCTGGAGAGAGTTGGCAACAGCCTTCTGGAGAGAGTTAGCAACAGCCTTCTGCAGAGAGACAGCAACAGCCTTCTGGAGAGAGTTAGCAAAAGCCATCTGCAGAGAGTTAGCAACAGCCTTCTGGAGGGACTTAGCATCAGCCTTCTGCAGAGAGGGTTAGCAACAGCCTTCTGGAGAGAGATACCAACAGCATTCTGGAGAGAGATAGCAACAGCCTTCTGGAGGGAGTTAGCATCAGCCTTCTGCAGAGAGATAGCAACAGCCTTCTGGAGAGAGCTAGCAACAGCCTTATGGAGAGACATAGCAACAGCCTTCTGGAGAGAGTTAGCATCAGCCTTATGGAGAGACATAGCAACAGCCTTCTGGAGAGAGTTAGCAACAGCCTTCTGCAGAGAGATAGCAACAGCCTTCTGGAGAGAGTTAGCAACAGCCTTATGGAGAGACATAGCAACAGCCTTCTGGAGAGAGTTAGCAACAGCCTTCTGCAGAGAGATAGCAACAGCCTTCTGGAGAGAGCGAGCAACAGCCTTCTGGAGAGAGTTAGCAACAGCCTTCTCGAGAGAGATAGCTACAGCCTTCTGGAGAGAGATAGCCACAGCCTTCTGGAGAGAGTTAGCAACAGCCTTCTGGAGGGAGTTAGCAACAGCCTTCTTGAGAGAGATAGCAACAGCCTTCTGGAGAGAGTTAGCAACAGCCTTCTGGAGAGAGTTAGCAAAGGCCTTATGGAGAGAGATAGCAACAGCCTTCTGGAGAGAGCTAGCAACAGCCTTCTGCAGAGAGATAGCAACAGCCTTCTGGAGAGAGTTAGCAACAGCCTTCTGCAGAGAGATAGCAACAGCCTTCTGGAGAGAGTTAGCAACAGCCTTCTGGAGAGAGATAGCAACAGCCTTCTGGAGGGAGATAGCAACAGCCTTCTGGAGAGAGATACCAACAGCATTCTGGAGAGAGTTAGCAACAGCCTTCTGGAGAGAGATACCAACAGCATTCTGGAGAGAGTTAGCAACAGCCTTCTGCAGAGAGATGGCACCAGCCTTCTGGAGAGAGATAGCAACAGTCTTCTGGAAAGAGATACCAACAGCATTCTGGAGAGAGTAAGCAACAGCCTTCTGGAGAGAGATACCAACAGCCTTCTGCAGAGAGATAGCAACAGCCTTCTGGAGAGAGATAGCAACAGCCTTCTGGAGAGAGATAGCAACAGCCTTCTGGAGAGAGGGTTAGCAACAGCCTTCTGGAGAGAGATACCATCAGCATTCTGGAGAGAGTTAGCAACAGCCTTCTGCAGAGAGATGGCACCAGCCTTCTGGAGAGAGTTAGCAACAGCCTTCTGCAGAGAGATAGCAACAGTCTTCTGGAAAGAGATACCAACAGCCTTCTGCAGAGAGATAGCAACAGTCTTCTGGAGAGAGATAGCAACAGCCTTCTGGAGAGAGATAGCAACAGCCTTCTGGAGAGAGATACCATCAGCATTCTGGAGAGAGTTAGCAACAGCCTTCTGCAGAGAGATGGCACCAGCCTTCTGGAGAGAGATAGCAACAGCCTTCTGGAGAGAGTTAGCAACAGCCTTCTGGAGAGAGTTAGCAACAGCCTTCTGGAGAGAGTTAGCAACAGCCTTCTGGAGAGAGATAGCAACAGCCTTCTGGAGAGAGTTAGCAACAGCCTTCTGGAGAGGGTTAGCAATAGCCTTCTGGAGAGAGATAGCAACAGCCTTCTGGAGAGAGATAGCAACAGCCTTCTGGAGGGAGTTAGCAACAGCCTTCTGGAGAGAGTTAGCAACAGCCTTCTGGAGAGAGTTGGCAACCGCCTTCTGGAGAGAGTTAGCTACAGCCTTCTGGAGAGAGTTAGCAACAGCCTTCTGGAGAGAGACAGCAACAGCCTTCTGGAGGGAGTTAGCATCAGCCTTCTGCAGAGAGGGTTAGCAACAGCCTTCTGGAGAGAGATAGCAACAGCCTTCAGGAGAGAGGGTTAGAAACAGCCTTCAGGAGAGAGTTAGCAACAGCCTTCTGGAGAGAGATAGCAACAGCCTTCTGGAGAGAGATAGCAACAGCCTTCTGGAGAGAGATAGCAACAGCCTTCTGGAGAGAGCTGGCACCAGCCTTCTGGATGGAGTTAGCAACAGCCTTCTGGAGAGAGTTAGCAACAGCCTTCTGGAGAGAGTTAGCAACAGCCTTCTGGATGGAGTTAGCAACAGCCTTCTGGAGAGATTTAGCAACAGCCTTCTGCAGAGAGATGGCACCAGCCTTCTGGAGAGAGATAGCAACAGCCTTCTGCAGAGAGATAGCAACATCCTTCTGGAGAGAGATAGCAATAGCCTTCTGGAGAGAGATAGCAACAGCCTTCTGGAGAGAGATAGCAACAGCCTTCTGGAGAGAGATAGCAACAGCCTTCTGGAGGGAGTCAGCAACAGCCTTCTGCAGAGAGATAGCAACAGCCTTCTGGAGAGAGATAGCAACAGCCTTCTGGAGGGAGTTAGCAACATCCTTCTGCAGAGAGGGTTAGCAACAGCCTTCTGGAGAGAGTTAGCAACAGCCTTCTGGAGAGAGATAGCAACAGCCTTCTGGAGAGAGTTAGCAATAGCCTTCTGGAGAGAGATAGCAACAGCCTTCTGGAGAGAGATAGCAACAGCCTTCTGGAGGGAGTTAGCAACAGCCTTCTGGAGAGAGTTAGCAACAGCCTTCTGGAGAGAGTTGGCAACCGCCTTCTGGAGAGAGTTAGCTACAGCCTTCTGGAGAGAGTTAGCAACAGCCTTCTGGAGAGAGACAGCAACAGCCTTCTGGAGGGAGTTAGCATCAGCCTTCTGCAGAGAGGGTTAGCAACAGCCTTCTGGAGAGAGATAGCAACAGCCTTCAGGAGAGAGGGTTAGAAACAGCCTTCAGGAGAGAGTTAGCAACAGCCTTCTGGAGAGAGATAGCAACAGCCTTCTGGAGAGAGATAGCAACAGCCTTCTGGAGAGAGATAGCAACAGCCTTCTGGAGAGAGCTGGCACCAGCCTTCTGGATGGAGTTAGCAACAGCCTTCTGGAGAGAGTTAGCAACAGCCTTCTGGAGAGAGTTAGCAACAGCCTTCTGGATGGAGTTAGCAACAGCCTTCTGGAGAGATTTAGCAACAGCCTTCTGCAGAGAGATGGCACCAGCCTTCTGGAGATAGATAGCAACAGCCTTCTGCAGAGAGATAGCAACATCCTTCTGGAGAGAGATAGCAACAGCCTTCTGGAGAGAGATAGCAACAGCCTTCTGGAGAGAGATAGCAACAGCCTTCTGGAGAGAGATAGCAACAGCCTTCTGGAGGGAGTCAGCAACAGCCTTCTGCAGAGAGATAGCAACAGCCTTCTGGAGAGAGATAGCAACAGCCTTCTGGAGGGAGTTAGCAACATCCTTCTGCAGAGAGGGTTAGCAACAGCCTTCTGGAGAGAGTTAGCAACAGCCTCCTGGAGAGAGAAAGCAACAGCCTTCTGGAGAGAGTTAGCAACAGCCTTCTGGAGAGGGTTAGCAACAGCCTTCTGGAGAGAGTTAGCAACAGCCTTCTGGAGAGAGATAGCAACAGCCTTCTGGAGAGAGATAGCAACATCCTTCTGGAGAGAGATAGCAACAGCCTTCTGGAGAGAGATAGCAAAAGCCTTCTGGAGAGAGATAGCAACAGCCTTCTGGAGAGAGATAGCAACAGCCTTCTGGAGGGAGTCAGCAACAGCCTTCTGCAGAGAGATAGCAACAGCCTTCTGGAGAGAGATAGCAACAGCCTTCTGGAGGGAGTTAGCAACATCCTTCTGCAGAGAGGGTTAGCAACAGCCTTCTGGAGAGAGATAGCAACAGCCTTCTGGAGGGAGTTAGCAACAGCCTTCTGGAGAGAGATAGCAACAGCCTTCTGGAGGGAGTTAGCAACAGACTTCTGGAGAGAGATAGCAACAGCCTTTTGGAGAGAGATAGCAACAGCCTTCTGGAGAGAGATAGCTACAGCCTTCTGGAGAGAGTTAGCAACAGCCTTCTGGAGAGAGTTGGCAACAGCCTTCTGGAGAGAGTTAGCAAAAGCCTTCTGGAGAGAGTTAGCAACAGCCTTCTGGAGAGAGATAGCAACAGCCTTCTGGAGAGAGATAGCTACAGCCTTCTGGAGAGAGTTAGCAACAGCCTTCTGGAGAGAGATAGCTACAGCCTTCTGGAGAGAGTTAGCAACAGCCTTCTGGAGGGAGATAGCAACAGCCTTCTGGAGAGAGTTAGCAACAGCCTTCTGGAGAGAGGGTTAGAAACAGCCTTCTGGAGGGAGATAGCAACAGCCTTCTGGAGAGAGGGTTAGCAACAGCCTTCTGGAGAGAGTTAGCAACAGCCTTATGGAGAGATTTAGCAACAGCCTTCTGGTGAGAGTTAGCAACAGCCTTCTGCAGAGAGATAGCAACGCCTTCTGGAGAGAGGGTTAGCAACATCCTTCTGGAGGGAGTTAGCATCAGCCTTCTGGAGAGAGTTAGCAACAGCCTTATGGAGAGACATAGCAACAGCCTTCTGGTGAGAGTTAGCAACAGCCTTCTGCAGAGAGATAGCAACAGCCTTCTGGAGAGAGACAGCAACAGCCTACTGCAGAGAGATAGCAACAGCCTTCTGGAGGGAGTTAGCAACAGCCTTCTGGAGAGAGATAGCAACAGCCTTCTGGAGAGAGTTAGCAACAGCCTTCTGGAGGGAGTTAGCAACAGCCTTCTGGAGAGAGATAGCAACAGCCTTCTGGAGGGAGTTAGCAACAGCCTTCTGGAGAGAGATAGCAACAGCCTTCTGGAGAGAGTTAGCAACAGCCTTCTGGAGGGAGTTAGCAACAGCCTTCTGGCGAGAGATAGCAACAGCCTTCTGGAGAGAGCTAGCAACAGCCTTCTGGAGAGAGTTAGCAACAGACTTCTGGAGAGAGATAGCAACAGCCTTCTGGAGAGAGTTAGCAATAGCCTTCTGCAGAGAGATAGCAACAGACTTCTGGAGAGAGATAGCAACAGCCTTCTGGAGGGAGTTAGCAGCAGCCTTCTGGAGGGAGTTAGCAACAGCCTTCTGGAGAGAGATAGCAACAGCCTTCTGGAGAGAGTTAGCAATAGCCTTCTGCAGAGAGATAGCAACAGACTTCTGGAGAGAGATAGCAACAGCCTTCTGGAGAGAGATAGCAACAGCCTTCTGGAGAGAGGGTTAGCAACAGCCTTCTGGAGAGAGATACCAACAGCCTTCTGGAGAGAGTTAGCAACAGCCTTCTGGAGAGAGTTAGCATCAGCCTTCTGCAGAGAGGGTTAGCAACAGCCTTCTGCAGAGAGATGGCACCAGCCATCTGGAGAGAGATAGCAACAGCCTTCTGGAGAGAGACAGCAACGCCTTCTGCAGAGAATTGGCACCAGCCTTCTGGAGACAGTCAGCAACAGCCTTCTGGAGAGAGATAGCAACAGCATTCTGGAGAGAGTTAGCAACAGCCTTCTGCAGAGAGATAGCACCAGCCTTCTGGAGAGAGTTAGCAACAGCCTTCTGCAGAGAGATTACAACAGCCTTCTGGAGAGAGTTAGCAACAGCCTTCTGGAGAGAGCTAGCAACAGCCTTCTGGAGAGAGGTAGCAACAGCCTTCTGGAGAGAGTTAGCAACAGCCTTCTGGAGAGAGATAGCAACAGCCTTCTGGAGGGAGTTAGCAACATCCTTCTGCAGAGAGGGTTAGCAACAGCCTTCTGGAGAGAGATGGCACCAGCCTTCTGGAGAGAGATAGCAACTGCCTTCTGGAGAGAGTTAGCAACAGCCTTCTGCAGAGAGATGGCACCAGCCTTCTGGAGAGAGATAGCAACTGCCTTCTGGAGAGAGTTAGCAATAGCCTTCTGGAGAGAGTTAGCAACAGCCTTCTGCAGAGAGATGGCACCAGCCTTCTGGAGAGAGATAGCAACTGCCTTCTGGAGAGAGATAGCAACAGCCTTCTGGAGAGAGTTAGCAACAGCCTTCTGGAGAGAGTTAGCAACAGCCTTCTGGAGAGAGTTGGCAACAGCCTTCTGGAGAGAGTTAGCAACAGCCTTCTGGAGAGGGTTAGCAACAGCCTTCTGGAGAGAGATAGCAACAGCCTTCTGGAGAGAGTTAGCAACAGCCTTCTGGAGAGAGATAGCAACAGCCTTCTGGAGAGAGTTAGCAACAGCCTTCTGGAGAGAGATAGCAACAGCCTTCTGGAGAGAGATAGCTACAGCCTTTAAGAGAGAGTTAGCAACAGCCTTCTGGAGAGAGTTAGCAACAGCCTTCTGGAGAGAGTTGGCAACAGCCTTCTGGAGAGAGTTAGCAACAGCCTTCTGGAGAGAGTTAGCAACAGCCTTCTGGAGAGAGTTAGCAACAGCCTTCTGGAGAGAGTTAGCATCAGCCTTCTGCAGAGAGGGTTAGCAACAGCCTTCTGCAGAGAGATGGCACCAGCCATCTGGAGAGAGATAGCAACAGCCTTCTGGAGAGAGACAGCAACGCCTTCTGCAGAGAATTGGCACCAGCCTTCTGGAGACAGTCAGCAACAGCCTTCTGGAGAGAGATAGCAACAGCATTCTGGAGAGAGTTAGCAACAGCCTTCTGCAGAGAGATAGCACCAGCCTTCTGGAGAGAGTTAGCAACAGCCTTCTGCAGAGAGATTACAACAGCCTTCTGGAGAGAGTTAGCAACAGCCTTCTGGAGAGAGCTAGCAACAGCCTTCTGGAGAGAGGTAGCAACAGCCTTCTGGAGAGAGTTAGCAACAGCCTTCTGGAGAGAGCTAGCAACAGCCTTCTGGAGAGAGATAGCAACAGCCTTCTGGAGAGAGCTAGCAACAGCCTTCTGGAGAGAGACAGCAACGCCTTCTGCAGAGAGATGGCACCAGCCATCTGGAGAGAGATAGCAACAGCCTTCTGGAGAGAGACAGCAACGCCTTCTGCAGAGAATTGGCACCAGCCTTCTGGAGACAGTCAGCAACAGCCTTCTGGAGAGAGATAGCAACAGCATTCTGGAGAGAGTTAGCAACAGCCTTCTGCAGAGAGATAGCACCAGCCTTCTGGAGAGAGTTAGCAACAGCCTTCTGCAGAGAGATTACAACAGCCTTCTGGAGAGAGTTAGCAACAGCCTTCTGGAGAGAGCTAGCAACAGCCTTCTGGAGAGAGGTAGCAACAGCCTTCTGGAGAGAGTTAGCAACAGCCTTCTGGAGAGAGATAGCAACAGCCTTCTGGAGGGAGTTAGCAACATCCTTCTGCAGAGAGGGTTAGCAACAGCCTTCTGGAGAGAGATGGCACCAGCCTTCTGGAGAGAGATAGCAACTGCCTTCTGGAGAGAGTTAGCAACAGCCTTCTGCAGAGAGATGGCACCAGCCTTCTGGAGAGAGATAGCAACTGCCTTCTGGAGAGAGTTAGCAATAGCCTTCTGGAGAGAGTTAGCAACAGCCTTCTGCAGAGAGATGGCACCAGCCTTCTGGAGAGAGATAGCAACTGCCTTCTGGAGAGAGATAGCAACAGCCTTCTGGAGAGAGTTAGCAACAGCCTTCTGGAGAGAGTTAGCAACAGCCTTCTGGAGAGAGTTGGCAACAGCCTTCTGGAGAGAGTTAGCAACAGCCTTCTGGAGAGGGTTAGCAACAGCCTTCTGGAGAGAGATAGCAACAGCCTTCTGGAGAGAGTTAGCAACAGCCTTCTGGAGAGAGATAGCAACAGCCTTCTGGAGAGAGTTAGCAACAGCCTTCTGGAGAGAGATAGCAACAGCCTTCTGGAGAGAGATAGCTACAGCCTTCTGGAGAGAGATAGCTACAGCCTTTAAGAGAGAGTTAGCAACAGCCTTCTGGAGAGAGTTAGCAACAGCCTTCTGGAGAGAGTTGGCAACAGCCTTCTGGAGAGAGTTAGCAACAGCCTTCTGGAGAGAGTTAGCAACAGCCTTCTGGAGAGAGACAGCAACAGCTTTCTGGAGAGAGTTAGCAAAAGCCATCTGCAGAGAGTTAGCAACAGCCTTCTGGAGGGAGTTAGCATCAGCCTTCTGCAGAGAGGGTTAGCAACAGCCTTCTGGAGAGAGATACCAACAGCCTTCTGGAGAGAGATAGCAACAGCCTTCTGGAGAGAAGGTTAGCAACAGCCTTCTGGAGAGAGATAGCAACAGCCTTCTGGAGAGAGGGTTAGCAACAGCCTTCTGGAGAGAGTTAGCAACAGCCTTCTGGAGAGAGATAGCAACAGCCTTCTGGAGAGAGATAGCAACAGCCTTCTGGAGAGAGTTAGCTACAGCCTTCTGGAGAGAGATAGCAACAGCCTTCTGGAGAGAGTAAGCAACAGCCTTCTGGAGAGAGATAGCAACAGCCTTCTGGAGGCAGTCTGCAACAGCCTTCTAAAGAGAGATAGCAACAGCCTTCTGGAGAGAGATACCAACAGCATTCGGGAGAGAGTTAGCAACAGCCTTCTGCAGAGAGATAGCAACAGCCTTCTGGAGAGAGATAGCAACAGCCTTCAGGAGAGAGATAGCAACAGCCTTCTGGAGAGGGTTAGCAACAGCCTTCTGGAGAGAGTTAGCAACACCCTTCTGGAGAGAGTTAGCAACAGCCTTCTGGAGAGAGAAAGCAACAGCCTTCTGGAGAGAGTTAGCAACAGCCTTCTGGAGAGAGTTGGCAACAGCCTTCTGGAGAGAGTTAGCAACAGCCTTCTGGAGAGAGTTAGCAACAGCCTTCTGGAGAGAGTTAGCAACAGCCTTCTGGAGAGAGTTGGCAACAGCCTTCTGGAGAGAGTTAGCAACAGCCTTCTGGAGAGAGATAGCAACAGCCTTCTGGAGAGAGATGGCACCAGCCTTCTGGAGGGAGTTAGCAACAGCCTTCTGGAGAGAGATAGCTACAGCCTTCTGGAGAGAGTTAGCAACAGCCTGCTGGAGAGAGTTGGCAACAGCCTTCTGGAGAGAGTTAGCAACAGCCTTCTGGAGAGAGTTAGCAACAGCCTTCTGCAGAGAGACAGCAACAGCCTTCTGGAGAGAGATAGCAACAGCATTCTGGAGAGAGATAGCAACAGCATTCTGGAGAGAGTTAGCATCAGCCTTCTGGAGAGAGTTAGCAAAGGCCTTATGGAGAGAGATAGCAACAGCCTTCTGGAGAGAGCTAGCAACAGCCTTCTGCAGAGAGATAGCAACAGCCTTCTGGAGAGAGTTAGCAACAGCCTTCTGGAGAGAGATAGCAACAGCCTTCTGGAGGGAGTTAGCAACAGCCTTCTGGAGAGAGATACCAACAGCATTCTGGAGAGAGTTAGCAACAGCCTTCTGCAGAGAGATGGCACCAGCCTTCTGGAGAGATTTGGCAACAGCCTTCTGGAAAGAGATACCAACAGCATTCTGGAGAGAGTTAGCAACAGCCTTCTGGAGAGAGATACCAACAGCCTTCTGCAGAGAGATAGCAACAGCCTTCTGGAGAGAGATACCAACAGCCTTCTGCAGAGAGATGGCACCAGCCTTCTGGAGACAGTCAGCAACAGCCTTCTGGAGAGAGATAGCAACAGCCTTCTGGAGAGAGATAGCAACAGTCTTCTGGAAAGAGATACCAACAGCATTCTGGAGAGAGTTAGCAACAGCCTTCTGGAGAGAGATACCAACAGCCTTCTGCAGAGAGATAGCAACAGCCTTCTGGAGAGAGATAGCAACAGCCTTCTGGAGAGAGATAGCAACAGCCTTCTGGAGGGAGTTAGCAACATCCTTCTGCAGAGAGAGTGAGCAACAGCCTTCTGGAGAGAGATACCAACAGCATTCTGGAGAGAGTTAGCAACAGCCTTCTGCAGAGAGATGGCACCAGCCTTCTGGAGAGAGTTAGCAACAGCCTTCTGCAGAGAGATAGCAACAGCCTTCTGGAGAGAGATAGCAACAGCCTTCTGGAGAGAGTTAGCAACAGCCTTCTGGAGAGAGATAGCAACAGCCTTCTGGAGAGAGATACCAACAGCATTCGGGAGAGAGTTAGCAACAGCCTTCTGCAGAGAGATAGCAACAGCCTTCTGGAGAGAGATAGCAACAGCCTTCTGGAGAGAGATAGCAACAGCCTTCTGGAGAGAGTTAGCAACAGCCTTCTGGAGAGAGCTAGCAACAGCCTTCTGGAGAGAGGTAGCAACAGCCTTCTGGAGAGAGTTAGCAACAGCCTTCTGGAGAGAGATAGCAACAGCCTTCTGGAGGGAGTTAGCAACATCCTTCTGCAGAGAGGGTTAGCAACAGCCTTCTGGAGAGAGATGGCACCAGCCTTCTGGAGAGAGATAGCAACTGCCTTCTGGAGAGAGTTAGCAACAGCCTTCTGCAGAGAGATGGCACCAGCCTTCTGGAGAGAGATAGCAACTGCCTTCTGGAGAGAGTTAGCAATAGCCTTCTGGAGAGAGTTAGCAACAGCCTTCTGCAGAGAGATAGCAACAGCCTTCTGGAGAGAGTTAGCAACAGCCTTCTGGAGAGAGTTAGCAACAGCCTTCTGGAGAGAGTTGGCAACAGCCTTCTGGAGAGAGTTAGCAACAGCCTTCTGGAGAGGGTTAGCAACAGCCTTCTGGAGAGAGATAGCAACAGCCTTCTGGAGAGAGTTAGCAACAGCCTTCTGGAGAGAGATAGCAACAGCCTTCTGGAGAGAGTTAGCAACAGCCTTCTGGAGAGAGATAGCAACAGCCTTCTGGAGAGAGATAGCTACAGCCTTCTGGAGAGAGATAGCTACAGCCTTTAAGAGAGAGTTAGCAACAGCCTTCTGGAGAGAGTTAGCAACAGCCTTCTGGAGAGAGTTGGCAACAGCCTTCTGGAGAGAGTTAGCAACAGCCTTCTGGAGAGAGTTAGCAACAGCCTTCTGGAGAGAGACAGCAACAGCTTTCTGGAGAGAGTTAGCAAAAGCCATCTGCAGAGAGTTAGCAACAGCCTTCTGGAGGGAGTTAGCATCAGCCTTCTGCAGAGAGGGTTAGCAACAGCCTTCTGGAGAGAGATACCAACAGCCTTCTGGAGACAGATAGCAACAGCCTTCTGGAGAGAAGGTTAGCAACAGCCTTCTGGAGAGAGATAGCAACAGCCTTCTGGAGAGAGGGTTAGCAACAGCCTTCTGGAGAGAGTTAGCAACAGCCTTCTGGAGAGAGATAGCAACAGCCTTCTGGAGAGAGATAGCAACAGCCTTCTGGAGAGAGTTAGCTACAGCCTTCTGGAGAGAGATAGCAACAGCCTTCTGGAGAGATTAAGAACAGCCTTCTGCAGAGAGATAGCAACAGCCTTCTGGAGACAGTCTGCAACAGCCTTCTAAAGAGAGATAGCAACAGCCTTCTGGAGAGAGATACCAACAGCATTCGGGAGAGAGTTAGCAACAGCCTTCTGCAGAGAGATAGCAACAGCCTTCTGGAGAGAGATAGCAACAGCCTTCAGGAGAGAGATAGCAACAGCCTTCTGGAGAGGGTTAGCAACAGCCTTCTGGAGAGAGTTAGCAACAGCCTTCTGGAGAGAGTTAGCAACAGCCTTCTCGAGAGAGAAAGCAACAGCCTTCTGGAGAGAGTTAGCAACAGCCTTCTGGAGAGAGTTGGCAACAGCCTTCTGGAGAGAGTTAGCAACAGCCTTCTGGAGAGAGTTAGCAACAGCCTTCTGGAGAGAGTTAGCAACAGCCTTCTGGAGAGAGTTGGCAACAGCCTTCTGGAGAGAGTTAGCAACAGCCTTCTGGAGAGAGATAGCAACAGCCTTCTGGAGAGAGATGGCACCAGCCTTCTGGAGGGAGTTAGCAACAGCCTTCTGGAGAGAGATAGCTACAGCCTTCTGGAGAGAGTTAGCAACAGCCTTCTGGAGAGAGTTGGCAACAGCCTTCTGGAGAGAGTTAGCAACAGCCTTCTGGAGAGAGTTAGCAACAGCCTTCTGCAGAGAGACAGCAACAGCCTTCTGGAGAGAGATAGCAACAGCATTCTGGAGAGAGATAGCAACAGCATTCTGGAGAGAGTTAGCATCAGCCTTCTGGAGAGAGTTAGCAAAGGCCTTATGGAGAGAGATAGCAACAGCATTCTGGAGAGAGCTAGCAACAGCCTTCTGCAGAGAGATAGCAACAGCCTTCTGGAGAGAGTTAGCAACAGCCTTCTGGAGAGAGATAGCAACAGCCTTCTGGAGGGAGTTAGCAACAGCCTTCTGGAGAGAGATACCAACAGCCTTCTGGAGAGAGTTAGCAACAGCCTTCTGCAGAGAGATGGCACCAGCCTTCTGGAGAGATTTAGCAACAGCCTTCTGGAAAGAGATACCAACAGCATTCTGGAGAGAGTTAGCAACAGCCTTCTGGAGAGAGATACCAACAGCCTTCTGCAGAGAGATAGCAACAGCCTTCTGGAGAGAGATACCAACAGCCTTCTGCAGAGAGATGGCACCAGCCTTCTGGAGACAGTCAGCAACAGCCTTCTGGAGAGAGATAGCAACAGCCTTCTGGAGAGAGATAGCAACAGTCTTCTGGAAAGAGATACCAACAGCATTCTGGAGAGAGTTAGCAACAGCCTTCTGGAGAGAGATACCAACAGCCTTCCGCAGAGAGATAGCAACAGCCTTCTGGAGAGAGATAGCAACAGCCTTCTGGAGAGAGATAGCAACAGCCTTCTGGAGGGAGTTAGCAACATCCTTCTGCAGAGAGGGTTAGCAACAGCCTTCTGGAGAGAGATACCAACAGCATTCTGGAGAGAGTTAGCAACAGCCTTCTGCAGAGAGATGGCACCAGCCTTCTGGAGAGAGTTAGCAACAGCCTTCTGCAGAGAGAAAGCAACAGCCTTCTGGAGAGAGATAGCAACAGCCTTCTGGAGAGAGTTAGCAACAGCCTTCTGGAGAGAGATAGCAACAGCCTTCTGGAGAGAGATACCAACAGCATTCGGGAGAGAGTTAGCAACAGCCTTCTGCAGAGAGATAGCAACAGCCTTCTGGAGAGAGATAGCAACAGCCTTCTGGAGAGAGATAGCAACAGCCTTCTGGAGAGAGATAGCAACAGCCTTCAGGAGAGAGTTAGCAACAGCCTTCTGGAGAGAGAAAGCAACAGCCTTCTGGAGAGAGTTAGCAACAGCCTTCTGGAGAGGGTTAGCAACAGCCTTCTGGAGAGAGATAGCAACAGCCTTCTGGAGAGAGTTAGCAACAGCCTTCTGGAGAGAGTTGGCAACAGCCTTCTGGAGAGAGTTAGCAACAGCCTTCTGGAGAGAGATAGCAACAGCTTTCTGGAGAGAGATGGCACCAGCCTTCTGGAGGGAGTTAGCAACAGCCTTCTGGAGAGAGTTAGCAACAGCCTTCTGGAGAGAGATAGCAACAGCCTTCTGGAGGGAGTTAGCAACAGCCTTCTGGAGAAAGTTAGCAACAGCCTTCTGCAGAGAGATGGCACCAGCCTTCTGGAGACAGTCAGCAACAGCCTTCTGGAGAGAGATAGCAACAGCCTTCTGGAGAGAGATAGCAACAGTCTTCTGGAAAGAGATACCAACAGCATTCTGGAGAGAGTTAGCAACAGCCTTCTGGAGAGAGATACCAACAGCCTTCTGCAGAGAGATAGCAACAGCCTTCTGGAGAGAGATAGCAACAGCCTTCTGGAGAGAGATAGCAACAGCCTTCTGGAGGGAGTTAGCAACATCTTTCTGCAGAGAGGGTTAGCAACAGCCTTCTGGAGAGAGATACCAACAGCATTCTGGAGAGAGTTAGCAACAGCCTTCTGCAGAGAGATGGCACCAGCCTTCTGGAGAGAGTTAGCAACAGCCTTCTGCAGAGAGATAGCAACAGCCTTCTGGAGAGAGATAGCAACAGCCTTCTGGAGAGAGTTAGCAACAGCCTTCTGGAGAGAGATAGCAACAGCCTTCTGGAGAGAGATACCAACAGCATTCGGGAGAGAGTTAGCAACAGCCTTCTGCAGAGAGATAGCAACAGCCTTCTGGAGAGAGATAGCAACAGCCTTCTGGAGAGAGATAGCAACAGCCTTCTGGAGAGAGTTAGCAACAGCCTTCTGGAGAGAGTTAGCAACAGCCTTCTGGAGAGGGTTAGCAACAGCCTTCTGGAGAGAGATAGCAACAGCCTTCAGGAGAGAGTTAGCAACAGCCTTCTGGAGAGAGAAAGCAACAGCCTTCTGGAGAGAGTTAGCAACAGCCTTCTGGAGAGGGTTAGCAACAGCCTTCTGGAGAGAGATAGCAACAGCCTTCTGGAGAGAGTTAGCAACAGCCTTCTGGAGAGAGTTGGCAACAGCCTTCTGGAGAGAGATAGCAACAGCTTTCTGGAGAGAGATGGCACCAGCCTTCTGGAGGGAGTTAGCAACAGCCTTCTGGAGAGAGATAGCTACAGCCTTCTGGAGAGAGTTGGCAACAGCCTTCTGGAGAGAGTTAGCAACAGCCTTCTGGAGAGAGTTAGCAACAGCCTTCTGCAGAGAGACAGCAACAGTCTTCTGGAGGGAGTTAGCAAAAGCCATCTGCAGAGGGTTAGCAACAGCCTTCTGGAGAGAGATACCAACAGCATTCTGGAGAGAGATAGCAACAGCCTTCTGGAGAGAGGGTTAGCAACAGCCTTCTGGAGGGAGTTAGCATCAGCCTTCTGGAGAGAGTTAGCAACAGCCTTATGGAGAGACATAGCAACAGCCTTCTGGAGAGAGTTAGCAACAGCCTTCTGCAGAGAGATAGCAACAGCCATCTGGAGAGAGCGAGCAACAGCCTTCTGGAGAGAGTTAGCAACATCCTTCTCGAGAGAGATAGCTACAGCCTTCTGGAGAGAGATAGCCACAGCCTTCTGGAGCGAGTTAGCAACAGCCTTCTGGAGGGAGTTAGCAACAGCCTTCTTGAGAGAGATAGCAACAGCCTTCTGGAGAGAGATAGCAACAGCCTTCTGCAGAGAGATAGCAACAGCTTTCTGGAGAGAGTTAGCAACAGCCTTCTGCAGAGAGATAGCAACAGCCTTCTGGAGAGAGTTAGCAACAGCCTTCTGGTGAGAGATAGCAACAGCCTTCTGGAGGGAGTTAGCAACAGCCTTCTGGAGAGAGATACCAACAGCATTCTGGAGAGAGTTAGCAACAGCATTCTGGAGAGAGTTAGCAACAGCCTTCAGGAGAGAGTTAGCAACAGCCTTCTGCAGAGAGATAGCAACAGCCTTCTGGAGAGAGTTAGCAACAGCCTTCTGCAGAGAGATAGCAACAGCCTTCTGGAGAGAGTTAGCAACAGCCTTCTGCAGAGAGATGGCACCAGCCTTCTGGAGACAGTCAGCAACAGCCTTCTGGAGAGAGATAGCAACAGTCTTCTGGAAAGAGATACCAACAGCATTCTGGAGAGAGTTAGCAACAGCCTTCTGGAGAGAGATACCAACAGCCTTCTGCAGAGAGATAGCAACAGCCTTCTGGAGAGAGATAGCAACAGCCTTCTGGAGAGAGATAGCAACAGCCTTCTGGAGGGAGTTAGCAACATCCTTCTGCAGAGAGGGTTAGCAACAGCCTTCTGGAGAGAGATACCAACAGCATTCTGGAGAGTGTTAGCAACAGCCTTCTGCAGAGAGATGGCACCAGCCTTCTGGAGAGAGTTAGCAACAGCCTTCTGCAGAGAGATAGCAACAGCCTTCTGGAGAGAGATAGCAACAGCCTTCTGGAGAGAGTTAGCAACAGCCTTCTGGAGAGAGATAGCAACAGCCTTCTGGAGAGAGATACCAACAGCATTCGGGAGAGAGTTAGCAACAGCCTTCTGCAGAGAGATAGCAACAGCCTTCTGGAGAGAGATAGCAACAGCCTTCTGGAGAGAGATAGCAACAGCCTTCTGGAGAGAGTTAGCAACAGCCTTCTGGAGAGAGTTAGCAACAGCCTTCTGGAGAGAGTTAGCAACAGCCTTCTGGAGAGGGTTAGCAACAGCCTTCTGGAGAGAGATAGCAACAGCCTTCAGGAGAGAGTTAGCAACAGCCTTCTGGAGAGAGAAAGCAACAGCCTTCTGGAGAGAGTTAGCAACAGCCTTCTGGAGAGGGTTAGCAACAGCCTTCTGGAGAGAGATAGCAACAGCCTTCTGGAGAGAGTTAGCAACAGCCTTCTGGAGAGAGTTGGCAACAGCCTTCTGGAGAGAGATAGCAACAGCTTTCTGGAGAGAGATGGCACCAGCCTTCTGGAGGGAGTTAGCAACAGCCTTCTGGAGAGAGATAGCTACAGCCTTCTGGAGAGAGTTGGCAACAGCCTTCTGGAGAGAGTTAGCAACAGCCTTCTGGAGAGAGTTAGCAACAGCCTTCTGCAGAGAGACAGCAACAGCCTTCTGGAGGGAGTTAGCAAAAGCCATCTGCAGAGGGTTAGCAACAGCCTTCTGGAGAGAGATACCAACAGCATTCTGGAGAGAGATAGCAACAGCCTTCTGGAGAGAGATAGCAACAGCCTTCTGGAGAGAGTTAGCAACAGCCTTCTGCAGAGAGATAGCAACAGCCTTCTGGAGAGAGTTAGCAACAGCCTTCTGCAGAGAGATGGCACCAGCCTTCTGGAGACAGTCAGCAACAGCCTTCTGGAGAGAGATAGCAACAGTCTTCTGGAAAGAGATACCAACAGCATTCTGGAGAGAGTTAGCAACAGCCTTCTGGAGAGAGATACCAACAGCCTTCTGCAGAGAGATAGCAACAGCCTTCTGGAGAGAGATAGCAACAGCCTTCTGGAGAGAGATAGCAACAGCCTTCTGGAGGGAGTTAGCAACATCCTTCTGCAGAGAGGGTTAGCAACAGCCTTCTGGAGAGAGATACCAACAGCATTCTGGAGAGAGTTAGCAACAGCCTTCTGCAGAGAGATGGCACCAGCCTTCTGGAGAGAGTTAGCAACAGCCTTCTGCAGAGAGATAGCAACAGCCTTCTGGAGAGAGATAGCAACAGCCTTCTGGAGAGAGTTAGCAACAGCCTTCTGGAGAGAGATAGCAACAGCCTTCTGGAGAGAGATACCAACAGCATTCGGGAGAGAGTTAGCAACAGCCTTCTGCAGAGAGATAGCAACAGCCTTCTGGAGAGAGATAGCAACAGCCTTCTGGAGAGAGATAGCAACAGCCTTCTGGAGAGAGTTAGCAACAGCCTTCTGGAGATAGATAGCAACAGCCTTCTGGAGAGAGTTAGCTACAGCATTCTGGAGAGAGTTAGCAACAGCCTTCAGGAGAGAGTTAGCAACAGCCTTCTGCAGAGAGATAGCAACAGCCTTCTGGAGAGAGTTAGCAACAGCCTTCTGCAGAGAGATAGCAACAGCCTTCTGGAGAGAGTTAGCAACAGCCTTCTGCAGAGAGATGGCACCAGCCTTCTGGAGACAGTCAGCAACAGCCTTCTGGAGAGAGATAGCAACAGTCTTCTGGAAAGAGATACCAACAGCATTCTGGAGAGAGTTAGCAACAGCCTTCTGGAGAGAGATACCAACAGCCTTCTGCAGAGAGATAGCAACAGCCTTCTGGAGAGAGATAGCAACAGCCTTCTGGAGAGAGATAGCAACAGCCTTCTGGAGGGAGTTAGCAACATCCTTCTGCAGAGAGGGTTAGCAACAGCCTTCTGGAGAGAGATACCAACAGCATTCTGGAGAGTGTTAGCAACAGCCTTCTGCAGAGAGATGGCACCAGCCTTCTGGAGAGAGTTAGCAACAGCCTTCTGCAGAGAGATAGCAACAGCCTTCTGGAGAGAGATAGCAACAGCCTTCTGGAGAGAGTTAGCAACAGCCTTCTGGAGAGAGATAGCAACAGCCTTCTGGAGAGAGATACCAACAGCATTCGGGAGAGAGTTAGCAACAGCCTTCTGCAGAGAGATAGCAACAGCCTTCTGGAGAGAGATAGCAACAGCCTTCTGGAGAGAGATAGCAACAGCCTTCTGGAGAGAGTTAGCAACAGCCTTCTGGAGATAGATAGCAACAGCCTTCTGGAGAGAGTTAGCAACAGCCTTCTGGAGAGGGTTAGCAACAGCCTTCTGGAGAGAGATAGCAACAGCCTTCAGGAGAGAGTTAGCAACAGCCTTCTGGAGAGAGAAAGCAACAGCCTTCTGGAGAGAGTTAGCAACAGCCTTCTGGAGAGGGTTAGCAACAGCCTTCTGGAGAGAGATAGCAACAGCCTTCTGGAGAGAGTTAGCAACAGCCTTCTGGAGAGAGTTGGCAACAGCCTTCTGGAGAGAGATAGCAACAGCTTTCTGGAGAGAGATGGCACCAGCCTTCTGGAGGGAGTTAGCAACAGCCTTCTGGAGAGAGATAGCTACAGCCTTCTGGAGAGAGTTGGCAACAGCCTTCTGGAGAGAGTTAGCAACAGCCTTCTGGAGAGAGTTAGCAACAGCCTTCTGCAGAGAGACAGCAACAGCATTCTGGAGGGAGTTAGCAAAAGCCATCTGCAGAGGGTTAGCAACAGCCTTCTGGAGAGAGATACCAACAGCATTCTGGAGAGAGATAGCAACAGCCTTCTGGAGAGAGATAGCAACAGCCTTCTGGAGAGAGTTAGCAACAGCCTTCTGCAGAGAGATAGCAACAGCCTTCTGGAGAGAGTTAGCAACAGCCTTCTGCAGAGAGATGGCACCAGCCTTCTGGAGACAGTCAGCAACAGCCTTCTGGAGAGAGATAGCAACAGTCTTCTGGAAAGAGATACCAACAGCATTCTGGAGAGAGTTAGCAACAGCCTTCTGGAGAGAGATACCAACAGCCTTCTGCAGAGAGATAGCAACAGCCTTCTGGAGAGAGATAGCAACAGCCTTCTGGAGAGAGATAGCAACAGCCTTCTGGAGGGAGTTAGCAACATCCTTCTGCAGAGAGGGTTAGCAACAGCCTTCTGGAGAGAGATACCAACAGCATTCTGGAGAGAGTTAGCAACAGCCTTCTGCAGAGAGATGGCACCAGCCTTCTGGAGAGAGTTAGCAACAGCCTTCTGCAGAGAGATAGCAACAGCCTTCTGGAGAGAGATAGCAACAGCCTTCTGGAGAGAGTTAGCAACAGCCTTCTGGAGAGAGATAGCAACAGCCTTCTGGAGAGAGATACCAACAGCATTCGGGAGAGAGTTAGCAACAGCCTTCTGCAGAGAGATAGCAACAGCCTTCTGGAGAGAGATAGCAACAGCCTTCTGGAGAGAGATAGCAACAGCCTTCTGGAGAGAGTTAGCAACAGCCTTCTGGAGATAGATAGCAACAGCCTTCTGGAGAGAGTTAGCTACAGCCTTCTGGAGAGGGTTAGCAACAGCCTTCTGGAGAGAGATAGCAACAGCCTTCAGGAGAGAGTTAGCAACAGCCTTCTGGAGAGAGAAAGCAACAGCCTTCTGGAGAGAGTTAGCAACAGCTTACTGGAGAGGGTTAGCAACAGCTTTCTGGAGAGAGATAGCAACAGCCTTCTGGAGAGAGTTAGCAACAGCCTTCTGGAGAGAGTTGGCAACAGCCTTCTGGAGAGAGATAGCAACAGCTTTCTGGAGAGAGATGGCACCAGCCTTCTGGAGGGAGTTAGCAACAGCCTCCTGGAGAGAGATAGCTACAGCCTTCTGGAGAGAGTTGGCAACAGCCTTCTGGAGAGAGTTAGCAACAGCCTTCTGGAGAGAGTTAGCAACAGCCTTCTGCAGAGAGACAGCAACAGCCTTCTGGAGGGAGTTAGCAAAAGCCATCTGCAGAGGGTTAGCAACAGCCTTCTGGAGAGAGATACCAACAGCATTCTGGAGAGAGATAGCAACAGCCTTCTGGAGAGAGGGTTAGCAACAGCCTTCTGGAGGGAGTTAGCATCAGCCTTCTGGAGAGAGTTAGCAACAGCCTTATGGAGAGACATAGCAACAGCCTTCTGGAGAGAGTTAGCAACAGCCTTCTGCAGAGAGATAGCAACAGCCATCTGGAGAGAGCGAGCAACAGCCTTCTGGAGAGAGTTAGCAACAGCCTTCTCGAGAGAGATAGCTACAGCCTTCTGGAGAGAGATAGCCACAGCCTTCTGGAGAGAGTTAGCAACAGCCTTCTGGAGGGAGTTAGCAACAGCCTTCTTGAGAGAGATAGCAACAGCCTTCTGGAGAGAGATAGCAACAGCCTTCTGCAGAGAGATAGCAACAGCCTTCTGGAGAGAGTTAGCAACAGCCTACTGCAGAGAGATAGCAACAGCCTTCTGGAGAGAGTTAGCAACAGCCTTCTGGTGAGAGATAGCAACAGCCTTCTGGAGGGAGTTAGCAACAGCCTTCTGGAGAGAGATACCAACAGCATTCTGGAGAGAGTTAGCAACAGCATTCTGGAGAGAGTTAGCAACAGCCTTCAGGAGAGAGTTAGCAACAGCCTTCTGCAGAGAGATAGCAACAGCCTTCTGGAGAGAGTTAGCAACAGCCTTCTGCAGAGAGATAGCAACAGCCTTCTGGAGAGAGTTAGCAACAGCCTTCTGCAGAGAGATGGCACCAGCCTTCTGGAGACAGTCAGCAACAGCCTTCTGGAGAGAGATAGCAAATGCCTTCTGGAGAGAGATAGCAACAGTCTTCTGGAAAGAGATACCAACAGCATTCTGGAGAGAGTTAGCAACAGCCTTCTGGAGAGAGATACCAACAGCCTTCTGCAGTGAGATAGCAACAGCCTTCTGGAGAGAGATAGCAACAGCCTTCTGGAGAGAGATAGCAACAGCTTTCTGGAGGGAGTTAGCAACATCCTTCTGCAGAGAGGGTTAGCAACAGCCTTCTGGAGAGAGATAGCAACAGCCTTCTGGAGAGAGATAGCTACAGCCTTCTGGAGAGAGTTAGCAACAGCCTTCTGGAGAGAGTTGGCAACAGCCTTCTGGAGAGAGTTAGCAACAGCCTTCTGGAGAGAGTTAGCAACAGCCTTCTGGAGAGAGACAGCAACAGCTTTCTGGAGAGAGTTAGCAAAAGCCATCTGCAGAGAGTTAGCAACAGCCTTCTGGAGAGAGTTAGCAACAGCTTTCTTGAGAGAGATAGCAACAGCCTTCTGCAGAGAGGGTTAGCAACAGCCTTCTGGAGGGAGATAGCAACAGCCTTCTGGAGAGAGATAGCAACAGCCTTCTGGAGAGAGTTAGCAACAGCCTTCTGGAGAGAGATAGCAAAAGCCATCTGCAGAGAGTTAGCAACAGCCTTCTGGAGAGAGTTAGCAACAGCCTTCTGGAGAGAGATAGCAACAGCCTTCTGCAGAGAGGGTTAGCAACAGCCTTCTGGAGGGAGATAGCAACAGCCTTCTGGAGAGAGATAGCAACAGCCTTCTGGAGAGAGTTAGCAACAGCCTTCTGGAGAGAAGGTTAGCAACAGCCTTCTGAAGAGAGATAGCAACAGCCTTCTGGAGAGAGGGTTAGCAAAGCCTTCTGGAGAGAGATAGCAACAGCCTTCTGGAGGGAGTTAGCATCAGCCTTCTGGAGAGAGTTAGCAACAGCCTTATGGAGAGACATAGCAACAGCCTTCTGGAGAGAGTTAGCAACAGCCTTCTGCAGAGAGATAGCAACAGCCTTCTGGAGAGAGACAGCAACAGCCTTCTGGAGAGAGTTAGCAACAGCCTTCTCGAGAGAGATAGCAACAGCCTTCTGGAGAGAGATAGCAACAGCCTTCTGGAGAGAGTTAGCAACAGCCTTCTGCAGAGAGATAGCAACAGCCTTCTGGAGAGAGTTAGCAACAGCCTTCTGCAGAGAGATGGCACCAGCCTTCTGGAGACATTCAGCAACAGCCTTCTGGAGAGAGATAGCAACAGTCTTCTGGAAAGAGATACCAACAGCATTCTGGAGAGAGTTAGCAACAGCCTTCTGGAGAGAGATACCAACAGCCTTCTGCAGAGAGATAGCAACAGCCTTCTGGAGAGAGATAGCAACAGCCTTCTGGAGAGAGATAGCAACAGCCTTCTGGAGGGAGTTAGCAACATCCTTCTGCAGAGAGGGTTAGCAACAGCCTTCTGGAGAGAGATACCAACAGCATTCTGGAGAGAGTTAGCAACAGCCTTCTGCAGAGAGATGGCACCAGCCTTCTGGAGAGAGTTAGCAACAGCCTTCTGCAGAGAGATAGCAACAGCCTTCTGGAGAGAGATAGCAACAGCCTTCTGGAGAGAGTTAGCAACAGCCTTCTGGAGAGAGATAGCAACAGCCTTCTGGAGAGAGATACCAACAGCATTCGGGAGAGAGTTAGCAACAGCCTTCTGCAGAGAGATAGCAACAGCCTTCTGGAGAGAGATAGCAACAGCCTTCTGGAGAGAGATAGCAACAGCCTTCTGGAGAGAGTTAGCAACAGCCTTCTGGAGATAGATAGCAACAGCCTTCTGGAGAGAGTTAGCAACAGCCTTCTGGAGAGGGTTAGCAACAGCCTTCTGGAGAGAGATAGCAACAGCCTTCAGGAGAGAGTTAGCAACATCCTTCTGCAGAGAGGGTTAGCAACAGCCTTCTGGAGAGAGATACCAACAGCATTCTGGAGAGTGTTAGCAACAGCCTTCTGCAGAGAGATGGCACCAGCCTTCTGGAGAGAGTTAGCAACAGCCTTCTGCAGAGAGATAGCAACAGCCTTCTGGAGAGAGATAGCAACAGCCTTCTGGAGAGAGTTAGCAACAGCCTTCTGGAGAGAGATAGCAACAGCCTTCTGGAGAGAGATACCAACAGCATTCGGGAGAGAGTTAGCAACAGCCTTCTGCAGAGAGATAGCAACAGCCTTCTGGAGAGAGATAGCAACAGCCTTCTGGAGAGAGATAGCAACAGCCTTCTGGAGAGAGTTAGCAACAGCCTTCTGGAGAGAGTTAGCAACAGCCTTCTGGAGAGAGTTAGCAACAGCCTTCTGGAGAGGGTTAGCAACAGCCTTCTGGAGAGAGATAGCAACAGCCTTCAGGAGAGAGTTAGCAACAGCCTTCTGGAGAGAGAAAGCAACAGCCTTCTGGAGAGAGTTAGCAACAGCCTTCTGGAGAGGGTTAGCAACAGCCTTCTGGAGAGAGATAGCAACAGCCTTCTGGAGAGAGTTAGCAACAGCCTTCTGGAGAGAGTTGGCAACAGCCTTCTGGAGAGAGATAGCAACAGCTTTCTGGAGAGAGATGGCACCAGCCTTCTGGAGGGAGTTAGCAACAGCCTTCTGGAGAGAGATAGCTACAGCCTTCTGGAGAGAGTTGGCAACAGCCTTCTGGAGAGAGTTAGCAACAGCCTTCTGGAGAGAGTTAGCAACAGCCTTCTGCAGAGAGACAGCAACAGCCTTCTGGAGGGAGTTAGCAAAAGCCATCTGCAGAGGGTTAGCAACAGCCTTCTGGAGAGAGATACCAACAGCATTCTGGAGAGAGATAGCAACAGCCTTCTGGAGAGAGATAGCAACAGCCTTCTGGAGAGAGTTAGCAACAGCCTTCTGCAGAGAGATAGCAACAGCCTTCTGGAGAGAGTTAGCAACAGCCTTCTGCAGAGAGATGGCACCAGCCTTCTGGAGACAGTCAGCAACAGCCTTCTGGAGAGAGATAGCAACAGTCTTCTGGAAAGAGATACCAACAGCATTCTGGAGAGAGTTAGCAACAGCCTTCTGGAGAGAGATACCAACAGCCTTCTGCAGAGAGATAGCAACAGCCTTCTGGAGAGAGATAGCAACAGCCTTCTGGAGAGAGATAGCAACAGCCTTCTGGAGGGAGTTAGCAACATCCTTCTGCAGAGAGGGTTAGCAACAGCCTTCTGGAGAGAGATACCAACAGCATTCTGGAGAGAGTTAGCAACAGCCTTCTGCAGAGAGATGGCACCAGCCTTCTGGAGAGAGTTAGCAACAGCCTTCTGCAGAGAGATAGCAACAGCCTTCTGGAGAGAGATAGCAACAGCCTTCTGGAGAGAGTTAGCAACAGCCTTCTGGAGAGAGATAGCAACAGCCTTCTGGAGAGAGATACCAACAGCATTCGGGAGAGAGTTAGCAACAGCCTTCTGCAGAGAGATAGCAACAGCCTTCTGGAGAGAGATAGCAACAGCCTTCTGGAGAGAGATAGCAACAGCCTTCTGGAGAGAGTTAGCAACAGCCTTCTGGAGATAGATAGCAACAGCCTTCTGGAGAGAGTTAGCTACAGCATTCTGGAGAGAGTTAGCAACAGCCTTCAGGAGAGAGTTAGCAACAGCCTTCTGCAGAGAGATAGCAACAGCCTTCTGGAGAGAGTTAGCAACAGCCTTCTGCAGAGAGATAGCAACAGCCTTCTGGAGAGAGTTAGCAACAGCCTTCTGCAGAGAGATGGCACCAGCCTTCTGGAGACAGTCAGCAACAGCCTTCTGGAGAGAGATAGCAACAGTCTTCTGGAAAGAGATACCAACAGCATTCTGGAGAGAGTTAGCAACAGCCTTCTGGAGAGAGATACCAACAGCCTTCTGCAGAGAGATAGCAACAGCCTTCTGGAGAGAGATAGCAACAGCCTTCTGGAGAGAGATAGCAACAGCCTTCTGGAGGGAGTTAGCAACATCCTTCTGCAGAGAGGGTTAGCAACAGCCTTCTGGAGAGAGATACCAACAGCATTCTGGAGAGTGTTAGCAACAGCCTTCTGCAGAGAGATGGCACCAGCCTTCTGGAGAGAGTTAGCAACAGCCTTCTGCAGAGAGATAGCAACAGCCTTCTGGAGAGAGATAGCAACAGCCTTCTGGAGAGAGTTAGCAACAGCCTTCTGGAGAGAGATAGCAACAGCCTTCTGGAGAGAGATACCAACAGCATTCGGGAGAGAGTTAGCAACAGCCTTCTGCAGAGAGATAGCAACAGCCTTCTGGAGAGAGATAGCAACAGCCTTCTGGAGAGAGATAGCAACAGCCTTCTGGAGAGAGTTAGCAACAGCCTTCTGGAGATAGATAGCAACAGCCTTCTGGAGAGAGTTAGCAACAGCCTTCTGGAGAGGGTTAGCAACAGCCTTCTGGAGAGAGATAGCAACAGCCTTCAGGAGAGAGTTAGCAACAGCCTTCTGGAGAGAGAAAGCAACAGCCTTCTGGAGAGAGTTAGCAACAGCCTTCTGGAGAGGGTTAGCAACAGCCTTCTGGAGAGAGATAGCAACAGCCTTCTGGAGAGAGTTAGCAACAGCCTTCTGGAGAGAGTTGGCAACAGCCTTCTGGAGAGAGATAGCAACAGCTTTCTGGAGAGAGATGGCCCCAGCCTTCTGGAGGGAGTTAGCAACAGCCTTCTGGAGAGAGATAGCTACAGCCTTCTGGAGAGAGTTGGCAACAGCCTTCTGGAGAGAGTTAGCAACAGCCTTCTGGAGAGAGTTAGCAACAGCCTTCTGCAGAGAGACAGCAACAGCCTTCTGGAGGGAGTTAGCAAAAGCCATCTGCAGAGGGTTAGCAACAGCCTTCTGGAGAGAGATACCAACAGCATTCTGGAGAGAGATAGCAACAGCCTTCTGGAGAGAGATAGCAACAGCCTTCTGGAGAGAGTTAGCAACAGCCTTCTGCAGAGAGATAGCAACAGCCTTCTGGAGAGAGTTAGCAACAGCCTTCTGCAGAGAGATGGCACCAGCCTTCTGGAGACAGTCAGCAACAGCCTTCTGGAGAGAGATAGCAACAGTCTTCTGGAAAGAGATACCAACAGCATTCTGGAGAGAGTTAGCAACAGCCTTCTGGAGAGAGATACCAACAGCCTTCTGCAGAGAGATAGCAACAGCCTTCTGGAGAGAGATAGCAACAGCCTTCTGGAGAGAGATAGCAACAGCCTTCTGGAGGGAGTTAGCAACATCCTTCTGCAGAGAGGGTTAGCAACAGCCTTCTGGAGAGAGATACCAACAGCATTCTGGAGAGAGTTAGCAACAGCCTTCTGCAGAGAGATGGCACCAGCCTTCTGGAGAGAGTTAGCAACAGCCTTCTGCAGAGAGATAGCAACAGCCTTCTGGAGAGAGATAGCAACAGCCTTCTGGAGAGAGTTAGCAACAGCCTTCTGGAGAGAGATAGCAACAGCCTTCTGGAGAGAGATACCAACAGCATTCGGGAGAGAGTTAGCAACAGCCTTCTGCAGAGAGATAGCAACAGCCTTCTGGAGAGAGATAGCAACAGCCTTCTGGAGAGAGATAGCAACAGCCTTCTGGAGAGAGTTAGCAACAGCCTTCTGGAGATAGATAGCAACAGCCTTCTGGAGAGAGTTAGCTACAGCCTTCTGGAGAGGGTTAGCAACAGCCTTCTGGAGAGAGATAGCAACAGCCTTCAGGAGAGAGTTAGCAACAGCCTTCTGGAGAGAGAAAGCAACAGCCTTCTGGAGAGAGTTAGCAACAGCCTACTGGAGAGGGTTAGCAACAGCCTTCTGGAGAGAGATAGCAACAGCCTTCTGGAGAGAGTTAGCAACAGCCTTCTGGAGAGAGTTGGCAACAGCCTTCTGGAGAGAGATAGCAACAGCTTTCTGGAGAGAGATGGCACCAGCCTTCTGGAGGGAGTTAGCAACAGCCTCCTGGAGAGAGATAGCTACAGCCTTCTGGAGAGAGTTGGCAACAGCCTTCTGGAGAGAGTTAGCAACAGCCTTCTGGAGAGAGTTAGCAACAGCCTTCTGCAGAGAGACAGCAACAGCCTTCTGGAGGGAGTTAGCAAAAGCCATCTGCAGAGGGTTAGCAACAGCCTTCTGGAGAGAGATACCAACAGCATTCTGGAGAGAGATAGCAACAGCCTTCTGGAGAGAGGGTTAGCAACAGCCTTCTGGAGGGAGTTAGCATCAGCCTTCTGGAGAGAGTTAGCAACAGCCTTATGGAGAGACATAGCAACAGCCTTCTGGAGAGAGTTAGCAACAGCCTTCTGCAGAGAGATAGCAACAGCCATCTGGAGAGAGCGAGCAACAGCCTTCTGGAGAGAGTTAGCAACAGCCTTCTCGAGAGAGATAGCTACAGCCTTCTGGAGAGAGATAGCCACAGCCTTCTGGAGAGAGTTAGCAACAGCCTTCTGGAGGGAGTTAGCAACAGCCTTCTTGAGAGAGATAGCAACAGCCTTCTGGAGAGAGATAGCAACAGCCTTCTGCAGAGAGATAGCAACAGCCTTCTGGAGAGAGTTAGCAACAGCCTACTGCAGAGAGATAGCAACAGCCTTCTGGAGAGAGTTAGCAACAGCCTTCTGGTGAGAGATAGCAACAGCCTTCTGGAGGGAGTTAGCAACAGCCTTCTGGAGAGAGATACCAACAGCATTCTGGAGAGAGTTAGCAACAGCATTCTGGAGAGAGTTAGCAACAGCCTTCAGGAGAGAGTTAGCAACAGCCTTCTGCAGAGAGATAGCAACAGCCTTCTGGAGAGAGTTAGCAACAGCCTTCTGCAGAGAGATAGCAACAGCCTTCTGGAGAGAGTTAGCAACAGCCTTCTGCAGAGAGATGGCACCAGCCTTCTGGAGACAGTCAGCAACAGCCTTCTGGAGAGAGATAGCAAATGCCTTCTGGAGAGAGATAGCAACAGTCTTCTGGAAAGAGATACCAACAGCATTCTGGAGAGAGTTAGCAACAGCCTTCTGGAGAGAGATACCAACAGCCTTCTGCAGTGAGATAGCAACAGCCTTCTGGAGAGAGATAGCAACAGCCTTCTGGAGAGAGATAGCAACAGCTTTCTGGAGGGAGTTAGCAACATCCTTCTGCAGAGAGGGTTAGCAACAGCCTTCTGGAGAGAGATAGCAACAGCCTTCTGGAGAGAGATAGCTACAGCCTTCTGGAGAGAGTTAGCAACAGCCTTCTGGAGAGAGTTGGCAACAGCCTTCTGGAGAGAGTTAGCAACAGCCTTCTGGAGAGAGTTAGCAACAGCCTTCTGGAGAGAGACAGCAACAGCTTTCTGGAGAGAGTTAGCAAAAGCCATCTGCAGAGAGTTAGCAACAGCCTTCTGGAGAGAGTTAGCAACAGCTTTCTGGAGAGAGATAGCAACAGCCTTCTGCAGAGAGGGTTAGCAACAGCCTTCTGGAGGGAGATAGCAACAGCCTTCTGGAGAGAGATAGCAACAGCCTTCTGGAGAGAGTTAGCAACAGCCTTCTGGAGAGAGATAGCAAAAGCCATCTGCAGAGAGTTAGCAACAGCCTTCTGGAGAGAGTTAGCAACAGCCTTCTGGAGAGAGATAGCAACAGCCTTCTGCAGAGAGGGTTAGCAACAGCCTTCTGGAGGGAGATAGCAACAGCCTTCTGGAGAGAGATAGCAACAGCCTTCTGGAGAGAGTTAGCAACAGCCTTCTGGAGAGAAGGTTAGCAACAGCCTTCTGAAGAGAGATAGCAACAGCCTTCTGGAGAGAGGGTTAGCAAAGCCTTCTGGAGAGAGATAGCAACAGCCTTCTGGAGGGAGTTAGCATCAGCCTTCTGGAGAGAGTTAGCAACAGCCTTATGGAGAGACATAGCAACAGCCTTCTGGAGAGAGTTAGCAACAGCCTTCTGCAGAGAGATAGCAACAGCCTTCTGGAGAGAGACAGCAACAGCCTTCTGGAGAGAGTTAGCAACAGCCTTCTCGAGAGAGATAGCAACAGCCTTCTGGAGAGAGATAGCAACAGCCTTCTGGAGAGAGTTAGCAACAGCCTTCTGCAGAGAGATAGCAACAGCCTTCTGGAGAGAGTTAGCAACAGCCTTCTGCAGAGAGATGGCACCAGCCTTCTGGAGACAGTCAGCAACAGCCTTCTGGAGAGAGATAGCAACAGTCTTCTGGAAAGAGATACCAACAGCATTCTGGAGAGAGTTAGCAACAGCCTTCTGGAGAGAGATACCAACAGCCTTCTGCAGAGAGATAGCAACAGCCTTCTGGAGAGAGATAGCAACAGCCTTCTGGAGAGAGATAGCAACAGCCTTCTGGAGGGAGTTAGCAACATCCTTCTGCAGAGAGGGTTAGCAACAGCCTTCTGGAGAGAGATACCAACAGCATTCTGGAGAGAGTTAGCAACAGCCTTCTGCAGAGAGATGGCACCAGCCTTCTGGAGAGAGTTAGCAACAGCCTTCTGCAGAGAGATAGCAACAGCCTTCTGGAGAGAGATAGCAACAGCCTTCTGGAGAGAGTTAGCAACAGCCTTCTGGAGAGAGATAGCAACAGCCTTCTGGAGAGAGATACCAACAGCATTCGGGAGAGAGTTAGCAACAGCCTTCTGCAGAGAGATAGCAACAGCCTTCTGGAGAGAGATAGCAACAGCCTTCTGGAGAGAGATAGCAACAGCCTTCTGGAGAGAGTTAGCAACAGCCTTCTGGAGATAGATAGCAACAGCCTTCTGGAGAGAGTTAGCAACAGCCTTCTGGAGAGGGTTAGCAACAGCCTTCTGGAGAGAGATAGCAACAGCCTTCAGGAGAGAGTTAGCAACAGCCTTCTGGAGAGAGAAAGCAACAGCCTTCTGGAGAGAGTTAGCAACAGCCTTCTGGAGAGGGTTAGCAACAGCCTTCTGGAGAGAGATAGCAACAGCCTTCTGGAGAGAGTTAGCAACAGCCTTCTGGAGAGAGTTGGCAACAGCCTTCTGGAGAGAGATAGCAACAGCTTTCTGGAGAGAGATGGCACCAGCCTTCTGGAGGGAGTTAGCAACAGCCTTCTGGAGAGAGATAGCTACAGCCTTCTGGAGAGAGTTGGCAACAGCCTTCTGGAGAGAGTTAGCAACAGCCTTCTGGAGAGAGTTAGCAACAGCCTTCTGCAGAGAGACAGCAACAGCCTTCTGGAGGGAGTTAGCAAAAGCCATCTGCAGAGGGTTAGCAACAGCCTTCTGGAGAGAGATACCAACAGCATTCTGGAGAGAGATAGCAACAGCCTTCTGGAGAGAGGGTTAGCAACAGCCTTCTGGAGGGAGTTAGCATCAGCCTTCTGGAGAGAGTTAGCAACAGCCTTATGGAGAGACATAGCAACAGCCTTCTGGAGAGAGTTAGCAACAGCCTTCTGCAGAGAGATAGCAACAGCCATCTGGAGAGAGCGAGCAACAGCCTTCTGGAGAGAGTTAGCAACAGCCTTCTGCAGAGAGATAGCAACAGCCTTCTGGAGAGAGTTAGCAACAGCCTTCTGGTGAGAGATAGCAACAGCCTTCTGGAGGGAGTTAGCAACAGCCTTCTGGAGAGAGATACCAACAGCATTCTGGAGAGAGTTAGCAACAGCATTCTGGAGAGAGTTAGCAACAGCCTTCTGCAGAGAGATAGCAACAGCCTTCTGGAGAGAGTTAGCAACAGCCTTCTGCAGAGAGATAGCAACAGCCTTCTGGAGAGAGTTAGCAACAGCCTTCTGCAGAGAGATGGCACCAGCCTTCTGGAGACAGTCAGCAACAGCCTTCTGGAGAGAGATAGCAAATGCCTTCTGGAGAGAGATAGCAACAGTCTTCTGGAAAGAGATACCAACAGCATTCTGGAGAGAGTTAGCAACAGCCTTCTGGAGATAGATACCAACAGCCTTCTGCAGTGAGATAGCAACAGCCTTCTGGAGAGAGATAGCAACAGCCTTCTGGAGAGAGATAGCAACAGCCTTCTGGAGGGAGTTAGCAACATCCTTCTGCAGAGAGGGTTAGCAACAGCCTTCTGGAGAGAGATACCAACAGCATTCTGGAGAGAGTTAGCAACAGCCTTCTGCAGAGAGATGGCACCAGCCTTCTGGAGAGAGTTAGCAACAGACTTCTGCAGAGAGATAGCAACAGCCTTCTGGAGAGAGATAGCAACAGCCTTCTGGAGAGAGGTAGCAACAGCCTTCTGGAGAGAGTTAGCAACAGCCTTCTGGAGAGAGTTAGCAACAGCCTTCTGGAGAGAGATAGCAACAGCCTTCTGGAGAGAGTTAGCAACAGCCTTCTGGAGAGGGTTAGCAATAGCCTTCTGGAGAGAGATAGCAACAGCCTTCTGGAGAGAGATAGCAACAGCCTTCTGGAGGGAGTTAGCAACAGCCTTCTGGAGAGAGTTGGCAACCGCCTTCTGGAGAGAGTTAGCAACAGCCTTCTGGAGAGAGTTAGCATCAGCCTTCTGCAGAGAGACAGCAACAGCCTTCTGGAGAGAGATAGCAACAGCCTTCTGGAGAGAGGGTTAGCAACAGCCTTCTGGAGAGAGTTGGCAACCGCCTTCTGGAGAGAGTTAGCAACAGCCTTCTGGAGAGAGTTAGCAACAGCCTTCTGGAGGGAGTTAGCAACAGCCTTCTGGAGAGAGTTGGCAACAGCCTTCTGGAGAGAGATAGCAACAGCTTTCTGGAGAGAGATGGCACCAGCCTTCTGGAGGGAGTTAGCAACAGCCTTCTGGAGAGAGATAGCTACAGCCTTCTGGAGAGAGTTGGCAACAGCCTTCTGGAGAGAGTTAGCAACAGCCTTCTGGAGAGAGTTAGCAACAGCCTTCTGCAGAGAGACAGCAACAGCCTTCTGGAGGGAGTTAGCAAAAGCCATCTGCAGAGGGTTAGCAACAGCCTTCTGGAGAGAGATACCAACAGCATTCTGGAGAGAGATAGCAACAGCCTTCTGGAGAGAGGGTTAGCAACAGCCTTCTGGAGGGAGTTAGCATCAGCCTTCTGGAGAGAGTTAGCAACAGCCTTATGGAGAGACATAGCAACAGCCTTCTGGAGAGAGTTAGCAACAGCCTTCTGCAGAGAGATAGCAACAGCCATCTGGAGAGAGCGAGCAACAGCCTTCTGGAGAGAGTTAGCAACAGCCTTCTGCAGAGAGATAGCAACAGCCTTCTGGAGAGAGTTAGCAACAGCCTTCTGGTGAGAGATAGCAACAGCCTTCTGGAGGGAGTTAGCAACAGCCTTCTGGAGAGAGATACCAACAGCATTCTGGAGAGAGTTAGCAACAGCATTCTGGAGAGAGTTAGCAACAGCCTTCTGCAGAGAGATAGCAACAGCCTTCTGGAGAGAGTTAGCAACAGCCTTCTGCAGAGAGATAGCAACAGCCTTCTGGAGAGAGTTAGCAACAGCCTTCTGCAGAGAGATGGCACCAGCCTTCTGGAGACAGTCAGCAACAGCCTTCTGGAGAGAGATAGCAAATGCCTTCTGGAGAGAGATAGCAACAGTCTTCTGGAAAGAGATACCAACAGCATTCTGGAGAGAGTTAGCAACAGCCTTCTGGAGATAGATACCAACAGCCTTCTGCAGTGAGATAGCAACAGCCTTCTGGAGAGAGATAGCAACAGCCTTCTGGAGAGAGATAGCAACAGCCTTCTGGAGGGAGTTAGCAACATCCTTCTGCAGAGAGGGTTAGCAACAGCCTTCTGGAGAGAGATACCAACAGCATTCTGGAGAGAGTTAGCAACAGCCTTCTGCAGAGAGATGGCACCAGCCTTCTGGAGAGAGTTAGCAACAGACTTCTGCAGAGAGATAGCAACAGCCTTCTGGAGAGAGATAGCAACAGCCTTCTGGAGAGAGGTAGCAACAGCCTTCTGGAGAGAGTTAGCAACAGCCTTCTGGAGAGAGTTAGCAACAGCCTTCTGGAGAGAGATAGCAACAGCCTTCTGGAGAGAGTTAGCAACAGCCTTCTGGAGGGAGTTAGCAACAGCCTTCTGGAGAGAGTTGGCAACCGCCTTCTGGAGAGAGTTAGCAACAGCCTTCTGGAGAGAGTTAGCATCAGCCTTCTGCAGAGAGACAGCAACAGCCTTCTGGAGAGAGATAGCAACAGCCTTCTGGAGAGAGGGTTAGCAACAGCCTTCTGGAGAGAGTTGGCAACCGCCTTCTGGAGAGAGTTAGCAACAGCCTTCTGGAGAGAGTTAGCAACAGCCTTCTGGAGAGAGACAGCAACAGCCTTCTGGAGAGAGTTAGCAAAAACCATCTGCAGAGAGTTAGCAACAGCCTTCTGGAGAGAGTTAGCATCAGCCTTCTGCAGAGAGACAGCAACAGCCTTCTGGAGAGAGATAGCAACAGCCTTCTGGAGAGAGGGTTAGCAACAGCCTTCTGGAGAGAGTTGGCAACCGCCTTCTGGAGAGAGTTAGCAACAGCCTTCTGGAGAGAGTTAGCAACAGCCTTCTGGAGAGAGACAGCAACAGCCTTCTGGAGAGAGTTAGCAAAAGCCATCTGCAGAGAGTTAGCAACAGCCTTCTGGAGGGAGTTAGCATCAGCCTTCTGCAGAGAGGGTTAGCAACAGCCTTCTGGAGAGAGATAGCAACAGCCTTCAGGAGAGAGGGTTAGAAACAGCCTTCAGGAGAGAGTTAGCAACAGCTTTCTGGAGAGAGATAGCAACAGCCTTCTGGAGAGAGACAGCAACGCCTTCTGCAGAGAGATAGCAACAGCCTTCTGGAGAGAGATAGCAACAGCCTTCTGGAGAGAGATAGCAACAGCCTTCTGGAGAGAGCTAGCAACAGCCTTCTGGATGGAGTTAGCAACAGCCTTCTGGAGAGATTTAGCAACAGGCTTCTGCAGAGAGATGGCACCAGCCTTCTGGAGATAGATAGCAACAGCCTTCTGCAGAGAGATAGCAACAGCCTTCTGGAGAGAGATAGCAACAGCCTTCTGTAGAGAGATAGCAACAGCCTTCTGGAGAGAGATAGCAACAGCCTTCTGGAGAGAGATAGCAACAGCCTTCTGGAGGGAGTCAGCAACAGCCTTCTGCAGAGAGATAGCAACAGCCTTCTGGAGAGAGATAGCAACAGCCTTCTGGAGGGAGTTAGCAACATCCTTCTGGAGAGAGTTAGCAACAGCCTTCTGGAGAGAGATAGCAACAGCCTTCTGGAGAGAGTTAGCAACAGCCTTCTGGAGAGGGTTAGCAACAGCCTTCTGGAGGGAGTTAGCAACAGACTTCTGGAGAGAGTTAGCAACAGCCTTCTGGAGAGAGATAGCTACAGCCTTCTGGAGAGAGTTAGCAACAGCCTTCTGGAGAGAGTTGGCAACAGCCTTCTGGAGAGAGTTAGCAACAGCCTTCTGGAGAGAGTTAGCAACAGCCTTCTGGAGAGAGATAGCTACAGCCTTCTGGAGAGAGTTAGCAACAGCCTTCTGGAGAGAGTTGGCAACAGCCTTCTGGAGAGAGTTAGCAACAGCCTTCTGGGGAGAGTTGGCAACAGCCTTCTGGAGAGAGTTAGCAAAAGCCATCTGCAGAGAGGGTTAGCAACAGCCTTCTGGAGTGAGTTAGCATCAGCCTTCTGCAGAGAGGGTTAGCAACAGCCTTCTGGAGAGAGATACCAACAGCCTTCTGGAGAGAGATACCAACAGCCTTCTGGAGAGAGATACCAACAGCCTTCTGGAGAGAGATACCAACAGCCTTCTGGAGAGAGTTAGCAAAAGCCATCTGCAGAGAGTTAGCAACAGCCTTCTGGAGTGAGTTAGCATCAGCCTTCTGCAGAGAGGGTTAGCAACAGCCTTCTGGAGAGAGATAGCAACAGCCTTCTGGAGGGAGATAGCAACAGCCTTCTGGAGAGAGTTAGCAACAGCCTTCTGGAGAGAGGGTTAGAAACAGCCTTCTGGAGGGAGATAGCAACAGCCTTCTGGAGAGAGGGTTAGCAACAGCCTTCTGGAGAGAGGGTTAGAAACAGCCTTCTGGAGAGAGTTAGCAACAGCCTTCTGGAGGGAGTTAGCATCAGCCTTCTGGAGAGAGTTAGCAACAGCCTTCTGGAGAGAGTTGGCAACAGCCTTCTGGAGAGAGTTAGCAACAGCCTTCTGGAGAGAGTTAGCAACAGCCTTCTGGAGAGAGACAGCAACAGCTTTCTGGAGAGAGTTAGCAAAAGCCATCTGCAGAGAGTTAGCAACAGCCTTCTGGAGAGAGTTAGCAACAGCTTTCTGGAGAGAGATAGCAACAGCCTTCTGCAGAGAGGGTTAGCAACAGCCTTCTGGAGGGAGATAGCAACAGCCTTCTGGAGAGAGATAGCAACAGCCTTCTGGAGAGAGTTAGCAACAGCCTTCTGGAGAGAGATAGCAAAAGCCATCTGCAGAGAGTTAGCAACAGCCTTCTGGAGAGAGTTAGCAACAGCCTTCTGGAGAGAGATAGCAACAGCCTTCTGCAGAGAGGGTTAGCAACAGCCTTCTGGAGGGAGATAGCAACAGCCTTCTGGAGAGAGATAGCAACAGCCTTCTGGAGAGAGTTAGCAACAGCCTTCTGGAGAGAAGGTTAGCAACAGCCTTCTGAAGAGAGATAGCAACAGCCTTCTGGAGAGAGGGTTAGCAAAGCCTTCTGGAGAGAGATAGCAACAGCCTTCTGGAGGGAGTTAGCATCAGCCTTCTGGAGAGAGTTAGCAACAGCCTTATGGAGAGACATAGCAACAGCCTTCTGGAGAGAGTTAGGAACAGCCTTCTGCAGAGAGATAGCAACAGCCTTCTGGAGAGAGACAGCAACAGCCTTCTGGAGAGAGTTAGCAACAGCCTTCTCGAGAGAGATAGCAACAGCCTTCTGGAGAGAGATAGCAACAGCCTTCTGGAGAGAGTTAGCAACAGCCTTCTGCAGAGAGATAGCAACAGCCTTCTGGAGAGAGTTAGCAACAGCCTTCTGCAGAGAGATGGCACCAGCCTTCTGGAGACAGTCAGCAACAGCCTTCTGGAGAGAGATAGCAACAGTCTTCTGGAAAGAGATACCAACAGCATTCTGGAGAGAGTTAGCAACAGCCTTCTGGAGAGAGATACCAACAGCCTTCTGCAGAGAGATAGCAACAGCCTTCTGGAGAGAGATAGCAACAGCCTTCTGGAGAGAGATAGCAACAGCCTTCTGGAGGGAGTTAGCAACATCCTTCTGCAGAGAGGGTTAGCAACAGCCTTCTGGAGAGAGATACCAACAGCATTCTGGAGAGAGTTAGCAACAGCCTTCTGCAGAGAGATGGCACCAGCCTTCTGGAGAGAGTTAGCAACAGCCTTCTGCAGAGAGATAGCAACAGCCTTCTGGAGAGAGATAGCAACAGCCTTCTGGAGAGAGTTAGCAACAGCCTTCTGGAGAGAGATAGCAACAGCCTTCTGGAGAGAGATACCAACAGCATTCGGGAGAGAGTTAGCAACAGCCTTCTGCAGAGAGATAGCAACAGCCTTCTGGAGAGAGATAGCAACAGCCTTCTGGAGAGAGATAGCAACAGCCTTCTGGAGAGAGTTAGCAACAGCCTTCTGGAGATAGATAGCAACAGCCTTCTGGAGAGAGTTAGCAACAGCCTTCTGGAGAGGGTTAGCAACAGCCTTCTGGAGAGAGATAGCAACAGCCTTCAGGAGAGAGTTAGCAACAGCCTTCTGGAGAGAGAAAGCAACAGCCTTCTGGAGAGAGTTAGCAACAGCCTTCTGGAGAGGGTTAGCAACAGCCTTCTGGAGAGAGATAGCAACAGCCTTCTGGAGAGAGTTAGCAACAGCCTTCTGGAGAGAGTTGGCAACAGCCTTCTGGAGAGAGATAGCAACAGCTTTCTGGAGAGAGATGGCACCAGCCTTCTGGAGGGAGTTAGCAACAGCCTTCTGGAGAGAGATAGCTACAGCCTTCTGGAGAGAGTTGGCAACAGCCTTCTGGAGAGAGTTAGCAACAGCCTTCTGGAGAGAGTTAGCAACAGCCTTCTGCAGAGAGACAGCAACAGCCTTCTGGAGGGAGTTAGCAAAAGCCATCTGCAGAGGGTTAGCAACAGCCTTCTGGAGAGAGATACCAACAGCATTCTGGAGAGAGATAGCAACAGCCTTCTGGAGAGAGGGTTAGCAACAGCCTTCTGGAGGGAGTTAGCATCAGCCTTCTGGAGAGAGTTAGCAACAGCCTTATGGAGAGACATAGCAACAGCCTTCTGGAGAGAGTTAGCAACAGCCTTCTGCAGAGAGATAGCAACAGCCATCTGGAGAGAGCGAGCAACAGCCTTCTGGAGAGAGTTAGCAACAGCCTTCTGCAGAGAGATAGCAACAGCCTTCTGGAGAGAGTTAGCAACAGCCTTCTGGTGAGAGATAGCAACAGCCTTCTGGAGGGAGTTAGCAACAGCCTTCTGGAGAGAGATACCAACAGCATTCTGGAGAGAGTTAGCAACAGCATTCTGGAGAGAGTTAGCAACAGCCTTCTGCAGAGAGATAGCAACAGCCTTCTGGAGAGAGTTAGCAACAGCCTTCTGCAGAGAGATAGCAACAGCCTTCTGGAGAGAGTTAGCAACAGCCTTCTGCAGAGAGATGGCACCAGCCTTCTGGAGACAGTCAGCAACAGCCTTCTGGAGAGAGATAGCAAATGCCTTCTGGAGAGAGATAGCAACAGTCTTCTGGAAAGAGATACCAACAGCATTCTGGAGAGAGTTAGCAACAGCCTTCTGGAGATAGATACCAACAGCCTTCTGCAGTGAGATAGCAACAGCCTTCTGGAGAGAGATAGCAACAGCCTTCTGGAGAGAGATAGCAACAGCCTTCTGGAGGGAGTTAGCAACATCCTTCTGCAGAGAGGGTTAGCAACAGCCTTCTGGAGAGAGATACCAACAGCATTCTGGAGAGAGTTAGCAACAGCCTTCTGCAGAGAGATGGCACCAGCCTTCTGGAGAGAGTTAGCAACAGACTTCTGCAGAGAGATAGCAACAGCCTTCTGGAGAGAGATAGCAACAGCCTTCTGGAGAGAGGTAGCAACAGCCTTCTGGAGAGAGTTAGCAACAGCCTTCTGGAGAGAGTTAGCAACAGCCTTCTGGAGAGAGATAGCAACAGCCTTCTGGAGAGAGTTAGCAACAGCCTTCTGGAGAGGGTTAGCAATAGCCTTCTGGAGAGAGATAGCAACAGCCTTCTGGAGAGAGATAGCAACAGCCTTCTGGAGGGAGTTAGCAACAGCCTTCTGGAGAGAGTTGGCAACCGCCTTCTGGAGAGAGTTAGCAACAGCCTTCTGGAGAGAGTTAGCATCAGCCTTCTGCAGAGAGACAGCAACAGCCTTCTGGAGAGAGATAGCAACAGCCTTCTGGAGAGAGGGTTAGCAACAGCCTTCTGGAGAGAGTTGGCAACCGCCTTCTGGAGAGAGTTAGCAACAGCCTTCTGGAGAGAGTTAGCAACAGCCTTCTGGAGGGAGTTAGCAACAGCCTTCTGGAGAGAGTTGGCAACAGCCTTCTGGAGAGAGATAGCAACAGCTTTCTGGAGAGAGATGGCACCAGCCTTCTGGAGGGAGTTAGCAACAGCCTTCTGGAGAGAGATAGCTACAGCCTTCTGGAGAGAGTTGGCAACAGCCTTCTGGAGAGAGTTAGCAACAGCCTTCTGGAGAGAGTTAGCAACAGCCTTCTGCAGAGAGACAGCAACAGCCTTCTGGAGGGAGTTAGCAAAAGCCATCTGCAGAGGGTTAGCAACAGCCTTCTGGAGAGAGATACCAACAGCATTCTGGAGAGAGATAGCAACAGCCTTCTGGAGAGAGGGTTAGCAACAGCCTTCTGGAGGGAGTTAGCATCAGCCTTCTGGAGAGAGTTAGCAACAGCCTTATGGAGAGACATAGCAACAGCCTTCTGGAGAGAGTTAGCAACAGCCTTCTGCAGAGAGATAGCAACAGCCATCTGGAGAGAGCGAGCAACAGCCTTCTGGAGAGAGTTAGCAACAGCCTTCTGCAGAGAGATAGCAACAGCCTTCTGGAGAGAGTTAGCAACAGCCTTCTGGTGAGAGATAGCAACAGCCTTCTGGAGGGAGTTAGCAACAGCCTTCTGGAGAGAGATACCAACAGCATTCTGGAGAGAGTTAGCAACAGCATTCTGGAGAGAGTTAGCAACAGCCTTCTGCAGAGAGATAGCAACAGCCTTCTGGAGAGAGTTAGCAACAGCCTTCTGCAGAGAGATAGCAACAGCCTTCTGGAGAGAGTTAGCAACAGCCTTCTGCAGAGAGATGGCACCAGCCTTCTGGAGACAGTCAGCAACAGCCTTCTGGAGAGAGATAGCAAATGCCTTCTGGAGAGAGATAGCAACAGTCTTCTGGAAAGAGATACCAACAGCATTCTGGAGAGAGTTAGCAACAGCCTTCTGGAGATAGATACCAACAGCCTTCTGCAGTGAGATAGCAACAGCCTTCTGGAGAGAGATAGCAACAGCCTTCTGGAGAGAGATAGCAACAGCCTTCTGGAGGGAGTTAGCAACATCCTTCTGCAGAGAGGGTTAGCAACAGCCTTCTGGAGAGAGATACCAACAGCATTCTGGAGAGAGTTAGCAACAGCCTTCTGCAGAGAGATGGCACCAGCCTTCTGGAGAGAGTTAGCAACAGACTTCTGCAGAGAGATAGCAACAGCCTTCTGGAGAGAGATAGCAACAGCCTTCTGGAGAGAGGTAGCAACAGCCTTCTGGAGAGAGTTAGCAACAGCCTTCTGGAGAGAGTTAGCAACAGCCTTCTGGAGAGAGATAGCAACAGCCTTCTGGAGAGAGTTAGCAACAGCCTTCTGGAGGGAGTTAGCAACAGCCTTCTGGAGAGAGTTGGCAACCGCCTTCTGGAGAGAGTTAGCAACAGCCTTCTGGAGAGAGTTAGCATCAGCCTTCTGCAGAGAGACAGCAACAGCCTTCTGGAGAGAGATAGCAACAGCCTTCTGGAGAGAGGGTTAGCAACAGCCTTCTGGAGAGAGTTGGCAACCGCCTTCTGGAGAGAGTTAGCAACAGCCTTCTGGAGAGAGTTAGCAACAGCCTTCTGGAGAGAGACAGCAACAGCCTTCTGGAGAGAGTTAGCAAAAGCCATCTGCAGAGAGTTAGCAACAGCCTTCTGGAGAGAGTTAGCATCAGCCTTCTGCAGAGAGACAGCAACAGCCTTCTGGAGAGAGATAGCAACAGCCTTCTGGAGAGAGGGTTAGCAACAGCCTTCTGGAGAGAGTTGGCAACCGCCTTCTGGAGAGAGTTAGCAACAGCCTTCTGGAGAGAGTTAGCAACAGCCTTCTGGAGAGAGACAGCAACAGCCTTCTGGAGAGAGTTAGCAAAAGCCATCTGCAGAGAGTTAGCAACAGCCTTCTGGAGGGAGTTAGCATCAGCCTTCTGCAGAGAGGGTTAGCAACAGCCTTCTGGAGAGAGATAGCAACAGCCTTCAGGAGAGAGGGTTAGAAACAGCCTTCAGGAGAGAGTTAGCAACAGCTTTCTGGAGAGAGATAGCAACAGCCTTCTGGAGAGAGACAGCAACGCCTTCTGCAGAGAGATAGCAACAGCCTTCTGGAGAGAGATAGCAACAGCCTTCTGGAGAGAGATAGCAACAGCCTTCTGGAGAGAGCTAGCAACAGCCTTCTGGATGGAGTTAGCAACAGCCTTCTGGAGAGATTTAGCAACAGCCTTCTGCAGAGAGATGGCACCAGCCTTCTGGAGATAGATAGCAACAGCCTTCTGCAGAGAGATAGCAACAGCCTTCTGGAGAGAGATAGCAACAGCCTTCTGTAGAGAGATAGCAACAGCCTTCTGGAGAGAGATAGCAACAGCCTTCTGGAGAGAGATAGCAACAGCCTTCTGGAGGGAGTCAGCAACAGCCTTCTGCAGAGAGATAGCAACAGCCTTCTGGAGAGAGATAGCAACAGCCTTCTGGAGGGAGTTAGCAACATCCTTCTGGAGAGAGTTAGCAACAGCCTTCTGGAGAGAGATAGCAACAGCCTTCTGGAGAGAGTTAGCAACAGCCTTCTGGAGAGGGTTAGCAACAGCCTTCTGGAGGGAGTTAGCAACAGACTTCTGGAGAGAGTTAGCAACAGCCTTCTGGAGAGAGATAGCTACAGCCTTCTGGAGAGAGTTAGCAACAGCCTTCTGGAGAGAGTTGGCAACAGCCTTCTGGAGAGAGTTAGCAACAGCCTTCTGGAGAGAGTTAGCAACAGCCTTCTGGAGAGAGATAGCTACAGCCTTCTGGAGAGAGTTAGCAACAGCCTTCTGGAGAGAGTTGGCAACAGCCTTCTGGAGAGAGTTAGCAACAGCCTTCTGGGGAGAGTTGGCAACAGCCTTCTGGAGAGAGTTAGCAAAAGCCATCTGCAGAGAGGGTTAGCAACAGCCTTCTGGAGTGAGTTAGCATCAGCCTTCTGCAGAGAGGGTTAGCAACAGCCTTCTGGAGAGAGATACCAACAGCCTTCTGGAGAGAGATACCAACAGCCTTCTGGAGAGAGATACCAACAGCCTTCTGGAGAGAGATACCAACAGCCTTCTGGAGAGAGTTAGCAAAAGCCATCTGCAGAGAGTTAGCAACAGCCTTCTGGAGTGAGTTAGCATCAGCCTTCTGCAGAGAGGGTTAGCAACAGCCTTCTGGAGAGAGATAGCAACAGCCTTCTGGAGGGAGATAGCAACAGCCTTCTGGAGAGAGTTAGCAACAGCCTTCTGGAGAGAGGGTTAGAAACAGCCTTCTGGAGGGAGATAGCAACAGCCTTCTGGAGAGAGGGTTAGCAACAGCCTTCTGGAGAGAGGGTTAGAAACAGCCTTCTGGAGAGAGTTAGCAACAGCCTTCTGGAGGGAGTTAGCATCAGCCTTCTGGAGAGAGTTAGCAACAGCCTTATGGAGAGACATAGCAACAGCCTTCTGGTGAGAGTTAGCAACAGCCTTCTGGAGAGAGTTAGCAACAGCCTTCTGCAGAGAGATAGCAACGCCTTCTGGAGAGAGTTAGCAACAGCCTTCTGGAGAGAGTTAGCAACAGCCTTCTGGTGAGAGTTAGCAACAGCCTTCTGGAGAGAGTTAGCAACAGCCTTCTGGAGAGAGTTGGCAACCGCCTTCTGGAGAGAGTTAGCAACAGCCTTCTGGAGAGAGTTAGCAAAAGCCATCTGCAGAGAGTTAGCAACAGCCTTCTGGAGGGAGTTAGCATCAGCCTTCTGCAGAGACGGTTAGCAACAGCCTTCTGGAGAGAGATAGCAACAGCCTTCAGGAGAGAGGGTTAGAAACAGCCTTCTGGAGAGAGATGGCACCAGCCTTCTGGAGACAGTCAGCAACAGCCTTCTGCAGAGAGATAGCAACAGCCTTCTGGAGAGAGATAGCAACAGCCTTCTGGAGAGAGATAGCAACAGCCTTCTGGAGAGAGCTAGCAACAGACTTCTGGATGGAGTTAGCAACAGCCTTCTGGAGAGAGATAGCAACAGCCATCTGGATGGAGTTAGCAACAGCCTTCTGGAGAGATTTAGCAACAGCCTTCTGCAGAGAGATGGCACCAGCCTTCTGGAGATAGATAGCAACAGCCTTCTGCAGAGAGATAGCAACAGCCTTCAGGAGAGAGGGTTAGAAACAGCCTTCAGGAGAGAGTTAGCAACAGCCTTCTGCAGAGAGATAGCAACAGCCTTCTGGAGAGAGATAGCAACAGCCTTCTGGAGAGAGATAGCAACAGCCTTCTGGAGAGAGCTAGCAACAGCCTTCTGGATGGAGTTAGCAACTGCCTTCTGGAGAGAGTTAGCAACAGCCTTCTGGAGAGAGTTAGCAACAGCCTTCTGGATGGAGTTAGCAACAGCCTTCTGGAGAGATTTAGCAACAGCCTTCTGCAGAGAAATGGCACCAGCCTTCTGGAGATAGATAGCAACAGCCTTCTGCAGAGAGATAGCAACAGCCTTCTGGAGAGAGATAGGAACAGCCTTCTGGAGAGAGATAGCAACAGCCTTCTGGAGAGAGATAGCAACAGCCTTCTGGAGAGAGATAGCAACAGCCTTCTGGAGGGAGTCAGCAACAGCCTTCTGCAGAGAGATAGCAACAGCCTTCTGGAGAGAGATAGCAACAGCCTTCTGGAGGGAGTTAGCAACATCCTTCTGCAGAGAGGGTTAGCAACAGCCTTCTGGAGAGAGATAGCAACAGCCTTCTGGAGAGAGATAGCAACAGCCTTCTGGAGAGAGATAGCAACAGCCTTCTGGAGAGAGTTAGCAACAGCCTTCTGGAGGGAGTTAGCAACAGACTTCTGGAGGGAGTTAGCAACATCCTTCTGCAGAGAGGGTTAGCAACAGCCTTCTGGAGAGAGATAGCAACAGCCTTCTGGAGAGAGATAGCAACAGCCTTCTGGAGAGAGATAGCAACAGACTTCTGGAGAGAGTTAGCAACAGCCTTCTGGAGAGAGATAGCTACAGCCTTCTGGAGAGAGTTGGCAACAGCCTTCTGGAGAGAGTTAGCAACAGCCTTCTGCAGAGAGTTAGCAACAGCCTTCTGGAGAGAGATAGCAACAGCCTTCTGGAGAGAGTTAGCAACAGCCTTCTGGAGAGAGTTGGCAACAGCCTTCTGGAGAGAGTTAGCAACAGCCTTCTGCAGAGAGTTAGCAACAGCCTTCTGGAGAGAGTTAGCAACAGCCTTCTGCAGAGAGTTAGCAACAGCCTTCTGGAGAGAGATAGCAACAGCCTTCTGGAGAGAGTTAGCAACAGCCTTCTGGAGAGAGTTGGCAACAGCCTTCTGGAGAGAGTTAGCAACAGCCTTCTGGAGAGAGATAGCTACACCCTTCTGGAGAGAGTTAGCAACAGCCTTCTGGAGAGAGTTGGCAACAGCCTTCTGGAGAGAGATAGCTACAGCCTACTGGAGAGAGTTAGCAACGGCCTTCTGGAGGGAGTTAGCAACAGCCTTCTGGAGAGAATTAGCAACAGCCTTCTGGAGAGAGTTAGCAACAGCCTTCTGGGGAGAGTTAGCTACAGCCTTCTGCAGAGAGGGTTAGCAACAGCCTTCTGGAGGGAGATAGCAACAGCCTTCTGGAGAGAGTTGGCAACAGCCTTCTGGAGAGAGTTGGCAACAGCCTTCTGGAGAGAGTTAGCAACAGCCTTCTGGAGAGAGATAGCAACAGCCTTCTGCAGAGAGGGTTAGCAACAGCCTTCTGGAGAGAGATACCAACAGCCTTCTGGAGAGAGATACCAACAGCCTTCTGGAGAGAGTTAGCAACAGCCTTCTGCAGAGAGGGTTAGCAACAGCCTTCTGGAGGGAGATAGCAACAGCCTTCTGGAGAGAGTTAGCAACAGCCTTCTGGAGAGAGGGTTAGAAACAGCCTTCTGGAGGGAGATAGCAACAGCCTTCTGGAGAGAGGGTTAGCAACAGCCTTCTGGAGAGAGGGTTAGAAACAGCCTTCTGGAGAGAGTTAGCAACAGCCTTCTGGAGAGAGTTAGCAACAGCCTTCTGGAGAGAGTTAGCAACAGCCTTCTGGAGAGAGATAGCAACAGCCTTCTGGAGAGAGACAGCAACGCCTTCTGCAGAGAGATAGCAACAGCCTTCTGGAGAGAGATAGCAACAGCCTTCTGGAGAGAGATAGCAACAGCCTTCTGGATGGAGTTAGCAACAGCCTTCTGGAGAGATTTAGCAACAGCCTTCTGCAGAGAGATGGCACCAGCCTTCTGGAGATAGATAGCAATAGCCTTCTGCAGAGAGATAGCAACAGCCTTCAGGAGAGAGGGTTAGAAACAGCCTTCAGGAGAGAGTTAGCAACAGCCTTCTGCAGAGAGATAGCAACAGCCTTCTGGAGAGAGATAGCAACAGCCTTCTGGAGAGAGATAGCAACAGCCTTCTGGAGAGAGCTAGCAACAGCCTTCTGGATGGAGTTAGCAACAGCCTTCTGGAGAGAGTTAGCAACAGCCTTCTGGAGAGAGTTAGCAACAGCCTTCTGGATGGAGTTAGCAACAGCCTTCTGGAGAGATTTAGCAACAGCCTTCTGCAGAGAGATGGCACCAGCCTTCTGGAGATAGATAGCAACAGCCTTCTGCAGAGAGATAGCAACAGCCTTCTGGAGAGAGATAGGAACAGCCTTCTGGAGAGAGATAGCAACAGCCTTCTCGAGAGAGATAGCAACAGCCTTCTGGAGAGAGATAGCAACAGCCTTCTGGAGGGAGTCAGCAACAGCCTTCTGCAGAGAGAGAGCAACAGCCTTCTGGAGAGAGATAGCAACAGCCTTCTGGAGGGAGTGAGCAACATCCTTCTGCAGAGAGGGTTAGCAACAGCCTTCTGGAGAGAGATAGCAACAGCCTTCTGGAGAGAGATAGCAACAGCCTTCTGGAGAGAGATAGCAACAGCCTTCTGGAGAGAGTTAGCAACAGCCTTCTGGAGGGAGTTAGCAACAGACTTCTGGAGGGAGTTAGCAACATCCTTCTGCAGAGAGGGTTAGCAACAGCCTTCTGGAGAGAGATAGCAACAGCCTTCTGGAGAGAGATAGCAACAGCCTTCTGGAGAGAGATAGCAACAGACTTCTGGAGAGAGTTAGCAACAGCCTTCTGGAGAGAGATAGCTACAGCCTTCTGGAGAGAGTTGGCAACAGCCTTCTGGAGAGAGTTAGCAACAGCCTTCTGCAGAGAGTTAGCAACAGCCTTCTGGAGAGAGATAGCAACAGCCTTCTGGAGAGAGTTAGCAACAGCCTTCTGGAGAGAGTTGGCAACAGCCTTCTGGAGAGAGTTAGCAACAGCCTTCTGCAGAGAGTTAGCAACAGGCTTCTGGAGAGAGTTAGCAACAGCCTTCTGCAGAGAGTTAGCAACAGCCTTCTGGAGAGAGATAGCAACAGCCTTCTGGAGAGAGTTAGCAACAGCCTTCTGGAGAGAGTTGGCAACAGCCTTCTGGAGAGAGTTAGCAACAGCCTTCTGGAGAGAGATAGCTACACCCTTCTGGAGAGAGTTAGCAACAGCCTTCTGGAGAGAGTTGGCAACAGCCTTCTGGAGAGAGATAGCTACAGCCTTCTGGAGAGAGTTAGCAACGGCCTTCTGGAGGGAGTTAGCAACAGCCTTCTGGAGAGAGTTAGCAACAGCCTTCTGGAGAGAGTTGGCAACAGCCTTCTGGAGAGAGTTAGCAACAGCCTTCTGGGGAGAGTTGGCAACAGCCTTCTGGAGAGAGTTAGCAACAGCCTTCTGGAGAGAGTTAGCAACAGCCTTCTGGAGAGAGATAGCTACAGCCTTCTGGAGAGAGTTAGCAACAGCCTTCTGGAGAGAGTTGGCAACAGCCTTCTGGAGAGAGTTAGCAACAGCCTTCTGGGGAGAGTTGGCAACAGCCTTCTGGAGAGAGTTAGCAAAAGCCATCTGCAGAGAGGGTTAGCAACAGCCTTCTGGAGAGAGATACCAACTGCCTTCTGGAGAGAGATACCAACAGCCTTCTGGAGAGAGATACCAACAGCCTTCTGGAGAGAGTTAGCAAAAGCCATCTGCAGAGAGTTAGCAACAGCCTTATGGAGAGACATAGCAACAGCCTTCTGGAGAGAGGGTTAGCAACAGCCTTCTGGAGAGAGGGTTAGAAACAGCCTTCTGGAGAGAGTTAGCAACAGCCTTCTGGAGGGAGTTAGCATCAGCCTTCTGGAGAGAGTTAGCAACAGCCTTATGGAGAGACATAGCAACAGCCTTCTGGTGAGAGTTAGCAACAGCCTTCTGGAGAGAGTTAGCAACAGCCTTCTGGAGAGAGTTAGCAACAGCCTTCTGGATGGAGTTAGCAACAGCCTTCTGGAGAGATTTAGCAACAGCCTTCTGCAGAGAGATGGCACCAGCCTTCTGGAGATAGATAGCAACAGCCTTCTGCAGAGAGATAGCAACAGCCTTCTGGAGAGAGATAGGAACAGCCTTCTGGAGAGAGATAGGAACAGCCTTCTGGAGAGAGATAGCAACAGCCTTCTGGAGAGAGATAGCAACAGCCTTCTGGAGAGAGATAGCAACAGCCTTCTGGAGGGAGTCAGCAACAGCCTTCTGCAGAGAGAGAGCAACAGCCTTCTGGAGAGAGATAGCAACAGCCTTCTGGAGGGAGTGAGCAACATCCTTCTGCAGAGAGGGTTAGCAACAGCCTTCTGGAGAGAGATAGCAACAGCCTTCTGGAGAGAGATAGCAACAGCCTTCTGGAGAGAGTTAGCAACAGCCTTCTGGAGGGAGTTAGCAACAGACTTCTGGAGGGAGTTAGCAACATCCTTCTGCAGAGAGGGTTAGCAACAGCCTTCTGGAGAGAGATAGCAACAGCCTTCTGGAGAGAGATAGCAACAGCCTTCTGGAGAGAGATAGCAACAGACTTCTGGAGAGAGTTAGCAACAGCCTTCTGGAGAGAGATAGCTACAGCCTTCTGGAGAGAGTTGGCAACAGCCTTCTGGAGAGAGTTAGCAACAGCCTTCTGCAGAGAGTTAGCAACAGCCTTCTGGAGAGAGATAGCAACAGCCTTCTGGAGAGAGTTAGCAACAGCCTTCTGGAGAGAGTTGGCAACAGCCTTCTGGAGAGAGTTAGCAACAGCCTTCTGCAGAGAGTTAGCAACAGCCTTCTGGAGAGAGTTAGCAACAGCCTTCTGCAGAGAGTTAGCAACAGCCTTCTGGAGAGAGATAGCAACAGCCTTCTGGAGAGAGTTAGCAACAGCCTTCTGGAGAGAGTTGGCAACAGCCTTCTGGAGAGAGTTAGCAACAGCCTTCTGGAGAGAGATAGCTACACCCTTCTGGAGAGAGTTAGCAACAGCCTTCTGGAGAGAGTTGGCAACAGCCTTCTGGAGAGAGATAGCTACAGCCTTCTGGAGAGAGTTAGCAACGGCCTTCTGGAGGGAGTTAGCAACAGCCTTCTGGAGAGAGTTAGCAACAGCCTTCTGGAGAGAGTTGGCAACAGCCTTCTGGAGAGAGTTAGCAACAGCCTTCTGGGGAGAGTTGGCAACAGCCTTCTGGAGAGAGTTAGCAACAGCCTTCTGGAGAGAGTTAGCAACAGCCTTCTGGAGAGAGATAGCTACAGCCTTCTGGAGAGAGTTAGCAACAGCCTTCTGGAGAGAGTTGGCAACAGCCTTCTGGAGAGAGTTAGCAACAGCCTTCTGGGGAGAGTTGGCAACAGCCTTCTGGAGAGAGTTAGCAAAAGCCATCTGCAGAGAGGGTTAGCAACAGCCTTCTGGAGTGAGTTAGCATCAGCCTTCTGCAGAGAGGGTTAGCAACAGCCTTCTGGAGAGAGATACCAACAGCCTTCTGGAGAGAGATACCAACAGCCTTCTGGAGAGAGATACCAACAGCCTTCTGGAGAGAGATACCAACAGCCTTCTGGAGAGAGTTAGCAAAAGCCATCTGCAGAGAGTTAGCAACAGCCTTCTGGAGTGAGTTAGCATCAGCCTTCTGCAGAGAGGGTTAGCAACAGCCTTCTGGAGAGAGATAGCAACAGCCTTCTGGAGGGAGATAGCAACAGCCTTCTGGAGAGAGTTAGCAACAGCCTTCTGGAGAGAGGGTTAGAAACAGACTTCTGGAGGGAGATAGCAACAGCCTTCTGGAGAGAGGGTTAGCAACAGCCTTCTGGAGAGAGGGTTAGAAACAGCCTTCTGGAGAGAGTTAGCAACAGCCTTCTGGAGGGAGTTAGCATCAGCCTTCTGGAGAGAGTTAGCAACAGCCTTATGGAGAGACATAGCAACAGCCTTCTGGTGAGAGTTAGCAACAGCCTTCTGGAGAGAGTTAGCAACAGCCTTCTGCAGAGAGATAGCAACGCCTTCTGGAGAGAGTTAGCAACAGCCTTCTGGAGAGAGTTAGCAACAGCCTTCTGGTGAGAGTTAGCAACAGCCTTCTGGAGAGAGTTAGCAACAGCCTTCTGGAGAGAGTTGGCAACCGCCTTCTGGAGAGAGTTAGCAACAGCCTTCTGGAGAGAGTTAGCAAAAGCCATCTGCAGAGAGTTAGCAACAGACTTCTGGAGGGAGTTAGCATCAGCCTTCTGCAGAGAGGGTTAGCAACAGCCTTCTGGAGAGAGATAGCAACAGCCTTCAGGAGAGAGGGTTAGAAACAGCCTTCTGGAGAGAGATGGCACCAGCCTTCTGGAGACAGTCAGCAACAGCCTTCTGCAGAGAGATAGCAACAGCCTTCTGGAGAGAGATAGCAACAGCCTTCTGGAGAGAGATAGCAACAGCCTTCTGGAGAGAGCTAGCAACAGACTTCTGGATGGAGTTAGCAACAGCCTTCTGGAGAGAGATAGCAACAGCCTTCTGGATGGAGTTAGCAACAGCCTTCTGGAGAGATTTAGCAACAGCCTTCTGCAGAGAGATGGCACCAGCCTTCTGGAGAGAGTTAGCAACAGCCTTCTGGAGAGAGTTAGCAACAGCCTTCTGGAGAGAGTTAGCAACAGCCTTCTGGAGAGAGATAGCAACAGCCTTCTGGAGAGAGACAGCAACGCCTTCTGCAGAGAGATAGCAACAGCCTTCTGGAGAGAGATAGCAACAGCCTTCTGGAGAGAGATAGCAACAGCCTTCTGGAGAGAGCTAGCAACAGCCTTCTGGATGGAGTTAGCAACAGCCTTCTGGAGAGATTTAGCAACAGCCTTCTGCAGAGAGATGGCACCAGCCTTCTGGAGATAGATAGCAACAGCCTTCTGCAGAGAGATAGCAACAGCCTTCTGGAGAGAGATAGCAACAGCCTTCTGGAGAGAGATAGCAACAGCCTTCTGGAGAGAGATAGCAACAGCCTTCTGGAGAGAGATAGCAACAGCCTTCTGGAGGGAGTCAGCAACAGCCTTCTGCAGAGAGATAGCAAGAGCCTTCTGGAGAGAGATAGCAACAGCCTTCTGGAGGGAGTTAGCAACATCCTTCTGCAGAGAGATAGCAACAGCCTTCTGGAGAGAGTTAGCAACAGCCTTCTGGAGAGAGATAGCAACAGCGTTCTGGAGAGAGTTAGCAACAGCCTTCTGGAGAGGGTTAGCAACAGCCTTCTGGAGGGAGTTAGCAACAGACTTCTGGAGAGAGTTAGCAACAGCCTTCTGGAGAGAGATAGCTACAGCCTTCTGGAGAGAGTTAGCAACAGCCTTCTGGAGAGAGTTGGCAACAGCCTTCTGGAGAGAGTTAGCAACAGCCTTCTGGAGAGAGTTAGCAACAGCCTTCTGGAGAGAGATAGCTACAGCCTTCTGGAGAGAGTTAGCAACAGCCTTCTGGAGAGAGTTGGCAACAGCCTTCTGGAGAGAGTTAGCAACAGCCTTCTGGGGAGAGTTGGCAACAGCCTTCTGGAGAGAGTTAGCAAAAGCCATCTGCAGAGAGGGTTAGCAACAGCCTTCTGGAGTGAGTTAGCATCAGCCTTCTGCAGAGAGGGTTAGCAACAGCCTTCTGGAGAGAGATACCAACAGCCTTCTGGAGAGAGATACCAACAGCCTTCTGGAGAGAGATACCAACAGCCTTCTGGAGAGAGATACCAACAGCCTTCTGGAGAGAGTTAGCAAAAGCCATCTGCAGAGAGTTAGCAACAGCCTTCTGGAGTGAGTTAGCATCAGCCTTCTGCAGAGAGGGTTAGCAACAGCCTTCTGGAGAGAGATAGCAACAGCCTTCTGGAGGGAGATAGCAACAGCCTTCTGGAGAGAGTTAGCAACAGCCTTCTGGAGAGAGGGTTAGAAACAGCCTTCTGGAGGGAGATAGCAACAGCCTTCTGGAGAGAGGGTTAGCAACAGCCTTCTGGAGAGAGGGTTAGAAACAGCCTTCTGGAGAGAGTTAGCAACAGCCTTCTGGAGGGAGTTAGCATCAGCCTTCTGGAGAGAGTTAGCAACAGCCTTATGGAGAGACATAGCAACAGCCTTCTGGTGAGAGTTAGCAACAGCCTTCTGGAGAGAGTTAGCAACAGCCTTCTGCAGAGAGATAGCAACGCCTTCTGGAGAGAGTTAGCAACAGCCTTCTGGAGAGAGTTAGCAACAGCCTTCTGGTGAGAGTTAGCAACAGCCTTCTGGAGAGAGTTAGCAACAGCCTTCTGGAGAGAGTTGGCAACCGCCTTCTGGAGAGAGTTAGCAACAGCCTTCTGGAGAGAGTTAGCAAAAGCCATCTGCAGAGAGTTAGCAACAGCCTTCTGGAGGGAGTTAGCATCAGCCTTCTGCAGAGAGGGTTAGCAACAGCCTTCTGGAGAGAGATAGCAACAGCCTTCAGGAGAGAGGGTTAGAAACAGCCTTCTGGAGAGAGATGGCACCAGCCTTCTGGGGACAGTCAGCAACAGCCTTCTGCAGAGAGATAGCAACAGCCTTCTGGAGAGAGATAGCAACAGCCTTCTGGAGAGAGATAGCAACAGCCTTCTGGAGAGAGCTAGCAACAGACTTCTGGATGGAGTTAGCAACAGCCTTCTGGAGAGAGATAGCAACAGCCTTCTGGATGGAGTTAGCAACAGCCTTCTGCAGAGATTTAGCAACAGCCTTCTGGAGAGAGATAGCTACAGCCTTCTGGAGAGAGTTAGCAACAGCCTTCTGGAGAGAGTTGGCAACAGCCTTCTGGAGAGAGTTAGCAACAGCCTTCTGGGGAGAGTTGGCAACAGCCTTCTGGAGAGAGTTAGCAAAAGCCATCTGCAGAGAGGGTTAGCAACAGCCTTCTGGAGTGAGTTAGCATCAGCCTTCTGCAGAGAGGGTTAGCAACAGCCTTCTGGAGAGAGATACCAACAGCCTTCTGGAGAGAGATACCAACAGCCTTCTGGAGAGAGATACCAACAGCCTTCTGGAGAGAGATACCAACAGCCTTCTGGAGAGAGTTAGCAAAAGCCATCTGCAGAGAGTTAGCAACAGCCTTCTGGAGTGAGTTAGCATCAGCCTTCTGCAGAGAGGGTTAGCAACAGCCTTCTGGAGAGAGATAGCAACAGCCTTCTGGAGGGAGATAGCAACAGCCTTCTGGAGAGAGTTAGCAACAGCCTTCTGGAGAGAGGGTTAGAAACAGCCTTCTGGAGGGAGATAGCAACAGCCTTCTGGAGAGAGGGTTAGCAACAGCCTTCTGGAGAGAGGGTTAGAAACAGCCTTCTGGAGAGAGTTAGCAACAGCCTTCTGGAGGGAGTTAGCATCAGCCTTCTGGAGAGAGTTAGCAACAGCCTTATGGAGAGACATAGCAACAGCCTTCTGGTGAGAGTTAGCAACAGCCTTCTGGAGAGAGTTAGCAACAGCCTTCTGCAGAGAGATAGCAACGCCTTCTGGAGAGAGTTAGCAACAGCCTTCTGGAGAGAGTTAGCAACAGCCTTCTGGTGAGAGTTAGCAACAGCCTTCTGGAGAGAGTTAGCAACAGCCTTCTGGAGAGAGTTGGCAACCGCCTTCTGGAGAGAGTTAGCAACAGCCTTCTGGAGAGAGTTAGCAAAAGCCATCTGCAGAGAGTTAGCAACAGCCTTCTGGAGGGAGTTAGCATCAGCCTTCTGCAGAGAGGGTTAGCAACAGCCTTCTGGAGAGAGATAGCAACAGCCTTCAGGAGAGAGGGTTAGAAACAGCCTTCTGGAGAGAGATGGCACCAGCCTTCTGGAGACAGTCAGCAACAGCCTTCTGCAGAGAGATAGCAACAGCCTTCTGGAGAGAGATAGCAACAGCCTTCTGGAGAGAGATAGCAACAGCCTTCTGGAGAGAGCTAGCAACAGACTTCTGGATGGAGTTAGCAACAGCCTTCTGGAGAGAGATAGCAACAGCCTTCTGGATGGAGTTAGCAACAGCCTTCTGGAGAGATTTAGCAACAGCCTTCTGCAGAGAGATGGCACCAGCCTTCTGGAGAGAGTTAGCAACAGCCTTCTGGAGAGAGTTAGCAACAGCCTTCTGGAGAGAGTTAGCAACAGCCTTCTGGAGAGAGATAGCAACAGCCTTCTGGAGAGAGACAGCAACGCCTTCTGCAGAGAGATAGCAACAGCCTTCTGGAGAGAGATAGCAACAGCCTTCTGGAGAGAGATAGCAACAGCCTTCTGGAGAGAGCTAGCAACAGCCTTCTGGATGGAGTTAGCAACAGCCTTCTGGAGAGATTTAGCAACAGCCTTCTGCAGAGAGATGGCACCAGCCTTCTGGAGATAGATAGCAACAGCCTTCTGCAGAGAGATAGCAACAGCCTTCTGGAGAGAGATAGCAACAGCCTTCTGGAGGGAGTCAGCAACAGCCTTCTGCAGAGAGATAGCAAGAGCCTTCTGGAGAGAGATAGCAACAGCCTTCTGGAGGGAGTTAGCAACATCCTTCTGCAGAGAGATAGCAACAGCCTTCTGGAGAGAGTTAGCAACAGCCTTCTGGAGAGAGATAGCAACAGCGTTCTGGAGAGAGTTAGCAACAGCCTTCTGGAGAGGGTTAGCAACAGCCTTCTGGAGGGAGTTAGCAACAGACTTCTGGAGAGAGTTAGCAACAGCCTTCTGGAGAGAGATAGCTACAGCCTTCTGGAGAGAGTTAGCAACAGCCTTCTGGAGAGAGTTGGCAACAGCCTTCTGGAGAGAGTTAGCAACAGCCTTCTGGAGAGAGTTAGCAACAGCCTTCTGGAGAGAGATAGCTACAGCCTTCTGGAGAGAGTTAGCAACAGCCTTCTGGAGAGAGTTGGCAACAGCCTTCTGGAGAGAGTTAGCAACAGCCTTCTGGGGAGAGTTGGCAACAGCCTTCTGGAGAGAGTTAGCAAAAGCCATCTGCAGAGAGGGTTAGCAACAGCCTTCTGGAGTGAGTTAGCATCAGCCTTCTGCAGAGAGGGTTAGCAACAGCCTTCTGGAGAGAGATACCAACAGCCTTCTGGAGAGAGATACCAACAGCCTTCTGGAGAGAGATACCAACAGCCTTCTGGAGAGAGATACCAACAGCCTTCTGGAGAGAGTTAGCAAAAGCCATCTGCAGAGAGTTAGCAACAGCCTTCTGGAGTGAGTTAGCATCAGCCTTCTGCAGAGAGGGTTAGCAACAGCCTTCTGGAGAGAGATAGCAACAGCCTTCTGGAGGGAGATAGCAACAGCCTTCTGGAGAGAGTTAGCAACAGCCTTCTGGAGAGAGGGTTAGAAACAGCCTTCTGGAGGGAGATAGCAACAGCCTTCTGGAGAGAGGGTTAGCAACAGCCTTCTGGAGAGAGGGTTAGAAACAGCCTTCTGGAGAGAGTTAGCAACAGCCTTCTGGAGGGAGTTAGCATCAGCCTTCTGGAGAGAGTTAGCAACAGCCTTATGGAGAGACATAGCAACAGCCTTCTGGTGAGAGTTAGCAACAGCCTTCTGGAGAGAGTTAGCAACAGCCTTCTGCAGAGAGATAGCAACGCCTTCTGGAGAGAGTTAGCAACAGCCTTCTGGAGAGAGTTAGCAACAGCCTTCTGGTGAGAGTTAGCAACAGCCTTCTGGAGAGAGTTAGCAACAGCCTTCTGGAGAGAGTTGGCAACCGCCTTCTGGAGAGAGTTAGCAACAGCCTTCTGGAGAGAGTTAGCAAAAGCCATCTGCAGAGAGTTAGCAACAGCCTTCTGGAGGGAGTTCGCATCAGCCTTCTGCAGAGAGGGTTAGCAACAGCCTTCTGGAGAGAGATAGCAACAGCCTTCAGGAGAGAGGGTTAGAAACAGCCTTCTGGAGAGAGATGGCACCAGCCTTCTGGGGACAGTCAGCAACAGCCTTCTGCAGAGAGATAGCAACAGCCTTCTGGAGAGAGATAGCAACAGCCTTCTGGAGAGAGATAGCAACAGCCTTCTGGAGAGAGCTAGCAACAGACTTCTGGATGGAGTTAGCAACAGCCTTCTGGAGAGAGATAGCAACAGCCTTCTGGATGGAGTTAGCAACAGCCTTCTGCAGAGATTTAGCAACAGCCTTCTGCAGAGAGATGGCACCAGCCTTCTGGAGATAGATAGCAACAGCCTTCTGCAGAGAGATAGCAACAGCCTTCAGGAGAGAGGGTTAGAAACAGCCTTCAGGAGAGAGTTAGCAACAGCCTTCTGCAGAGAGATAGCAACAGCCTTCTGGAGAGAGATAGCAACAGCCTTCTGGAGAGAGATAGCAACAGCCTTCTGGAGAGAGCTAGCAACAGCCTTCTGGATGGAGTTAGCAACTGCCTTCTGGAGAGAGTTAGCAACAGCCTTCTGGAGAGAGTTAGCAACAGCCTTCTGGATGGAGTTAGCAACAGCCTTCTGGAGAGATTTAGCAACAGCCTTCTGCAGAGAGATGGCACCAGCCTTCTGGAGATAGATAGCAACAGCCTTCTGCAGAGAGATAGCAACAGCCTTCTGGAGAGAGATAGGAACAGCCTTCTGGAGAGAGATAGCAACAGCCTTCTGGAGAGAGATAGCAACAGCCTTCTGGAGAGAGATAGCAACAGCCTTCTGGAGGGAGTCAGCAACAGCCTTCTGCAGAGAGATAGCAACAGCCTTCTGGAGAGAGATAGCAACAGCCTTCTGGAGGGAGTTAGCAACATCCTTCTGCAGAGAGGGTTAGCAACAGCCTTCTGGAGAGAGATAGCAACAGCCTTCTGGAGAGAGATAGCAACAGCCTTCTGGAGAGAGATAGCAACAGCCTTCTGGAGAGAGTTAGCAACAGCCTTCTGGAGGGAGTTAGCAACAGACTTCTGGAGGGAGTTAGCAACATCCTTCTGCAGAGAGGGTTAGCAACAGCCTTCTGGAGAGAGATAGCAACAGCTTTCTGGAGAGAGATAGCAACAGCCTTCTGGAGAGAGATAGCAACAGACTTCTGGAGAGAGTTAGCAACAGCCTTCTGGAGAGAGATAGCTACAGCCTTCTGGAGAGAGTTGGCAACAGCCTTCTGGAGAGAGTTAGCAACAGCCTTCTGCAGAGAGTTAGCAACAGCCTTCTGGAGAGAGATAGCAACAGCCTTCTGGAGAGAGTTAGCAACAGCCTTCTGGAGAGAGTTGGCAACAGCCTTCTGGAGAGAGTTAGCAACAGCCTTCTGCAGAGAGTTAGCAACAGCCTTCTGGAGAGAGTTAGCAACAGCCTTCTGCAGAGAGTTAGCAACAGCCTTCTGGAGAGAGATAGCAACAGCCTTCTGGAGAGAGTTAGCAACAGCCTTCTGGAGAGAGTTGGCAACAGCCTTCTGGAGAGTGTTAGCAACAGCCTTCTGGAGAGAGATAGCTACACCCTTCTGGAGAGAGTTAGCAACAGCCTTCTGGAGAGAGTTGGCAACAGCCTTCTGGAGATAGATAGCTACAGCCTTCTGGAGAGAGTTAGCAACGGCCTTCTGGAGGGAGTTAGCAACAGCCTTCTGGAGAGAGTTAGCAACAGCCTTCTGGAGAGAGTTAGCAACAGCCTTCTGGGGAGAGTTAGCTACAGCCTTCTGCAGAGAGGGTTAGCAACAGCCTTCTGGAGGGAGATAGCAACAGCCTTCTGGAGAGAGTTGGCAACAGCCTTCTGGAGAGAGTTGGCAACAGCCTTCTGGAGAGAGTTAGCAACAGCCTTCTGGAGAGAGATAGCAACAGCCTTCTGCAGAGAGGGTTAGCAACAGCCTTCTGGAGAGAGATACCAACAGCCTTCTGGAGAGAGATACCAACAGCCTTCTGGAGAGAGTTAGCAACAGCCTTCTGCAGAGAGGGTTAGCAACAGCCTTCTGGAGGGAGATAGCAACAGCCTTCTGGAGAGAGTTAGCAATAGCCTTCTGGAGAGAGGGTGAGAAACAGCCTTCTGGAGGGAGATAGCAACAGCCTCTGGAGAGAGGGTTAGCAACAGCCTTCTGGAGAGAGGGTTAGAAACAGCCTTCTGGAGAGAGTTAGCAACAGCCTTCTGGAGAGAGTTAGCAACAGCCTTCTGGAGAGAGTTAGCAACAGCCTTCTGGAGAGAGATAGCAACAGCCTTCTGGAGAGAGACAGCAACGCCTTCTGCAGAGAGATAGCAACAGCCTTCTGGAGAGAGATAGCAACAGCCTTCTGGAGAGAGATAGCAACAGCCTTCTGGATGGAGTTAGCAACAGCCTTCTGGAGAGATTTAGCAACAGCCTTCTGCAGAGAGATGGCACCAGCCTTCTGGAGATAGATAGCAACAGCCTTCTGCAGAGAGATAGCAACAGCCTTCAGGAGAGAGGGTTAGAAACAGCCTTCAGGAGAGAGTTAGCAACAGCCTTCTGCAGAGAGATAGCAACAGCCTTCTGGAGAGAGATAGCAACAGCCTTCTGGAGAGAGATAGCAACAGCCTTCTGGAGAGAGCTAGCAACAGCCTTCTGGATGGAGTTAGCAACAGCCTTCTGGAGAGAGTTAGCAACAGCCTTCTGGAGAGAGTTAGCAACAGCCTTCTGGATGGAGTTAGCAACAGCCTTCTGGAGAGATTTAGCAACAGCCTTCTGCAGAGAGATGGCACCAGCCTTCTGGAGATAGATAGCAACAGCCTTCTGCAGAGAGATAGCAACAGCCTTCTGGAGAGAGATAGGAACAGCCTTCTGGAGAGAGATAGCAACAGCCTTCTGGAGAGAGATAGCAACAGCCTTCTGGAGAGAGATAGCAACAGCCTTCTGGAGGGAGTCAGCAACAGCCTTCTGCAGAGAGAGAGCAACAGCCTTCTGGAGAGAGATAGCAACAGCCTTCTGGAGGGAGTGAGCAACATCCTTCTGCAGAGAGGGTTAGCAACAGCCTTCTGGAGAGAGATAGCAACAGCCTTCTGGAGAGAGATAGCAACAGCCTTCTGGAGGGAGTTAGCAACAGACTTCTGGAGGGAGTTAGCAACATCCTTCTGCAGAGAGGGTTAGCAACAGCCTTCTGGAGAGAGATAGCAACAGCCTTCTGGAGAGAGATAGCAACAGCCTTCTGGAGAGAGATAGCAACAGACTTCTGGAGAGAGTTAGCAACAGCCTTCTGGAGAGAGATAGCTACAGCCTTCTGGAGAGAGTTGGCAACAGCCTTCTGGAGAGAGTTAGCAACAGCCTTCTGCAGAGAGTTAGCAACAGCCTTCTGGAGAGAGATAGCAACAGCCTTCTGGAGAGAGTTAGCAACAGCCTTCTGGAGAGAGTTGGCAACAGCCTTCTGGAGAGAGTTAGCAACAGCCTTCTGCAGAGAGTTAGCAACAGCCTTCTGGAGAGAGTTAGCAACAGCCTTCTGCAGAGAGTTAGCAACAGCCTTCTGGAGAGAGATAGCAACAGCCTTCTGGAGAGAGTTAGCAACAGCCTTCTGGAGAGAGTTGGCAACAGCCTTCTGGAGAGAGTTAGCAACAGCCTTCTGGAGAGATATAGCTACACCCTTCTGGAGAGAGTTAGCAACAGCCTTCTGGAGAGAGTTGGCAACAGCCTTCTGTAGAGAGATAGCTACAGCCTTCTGGAGAGAGTTAGCAACGGCCTTCTGGAGGGAGTTAGCAACAGCCTTCTGGAGAGAGTTAGCAACAGCCTTCTGGAGAGAGTTAGCAACAGCCTTCTGGGGAGAGTTAGCTACAGCCTTCTGCAGAGAGGGTTAGCAACAGCCTTCTGGAGGGAGATAGCAACAGCCTTCTGGAGAGAGTTGGCAACAGCCTTCTGGAGAGAGTTGGCAACAGCCTTCTGGAGAGAGTTAGCAACAGCCTTCTGGAGAGAGATAGCAACAGCCTTCTGCAGGGAGGGTTAGCAACAGCCTTCTGGAGAGAGATACCAACAGCCTTCTGGAGAGAGATACCAACAGCCTTCTGGAGAGAGTTAGCAACAGCCTTCTGCAGAGAGGGTTAGCAACAGCCTTCTGGAGGGAGATAGCAACAGCCTTCTGGAGAGAGTTAGCAACAGCCTTCTGGAGAGAGGGTTAGAAACAGCCTTCTGGAGGGAGATAGCAACAGCCTTCTGGAGAGAGGGTTAGCAACAGCCTTCTGGAGAGAGGGTTAGAAACAGCCTTCTGGAGAGAGTTAGCAACAGCCTTCTGGAGAGAGTTAGCAACAGCCTTCTGGAGAGAGTTAGCAACAGCCTTCTGGAGAGAGATAGCAACAGCCTTCTGGAGAGAGACAGCAACGCCTTCTGCAGAGAGATAGCAACAGCCTTCTGGAGAGAGATAGCAACAGCCTTCTGGAGAGAGATAGCAACAGCCTTCTGGAGAGAGCTAGCAACAGCCTTCTGGATGGAGTTAGCAACAGCCTTCTGGAGAGATTTAGCAACAGCCTTCTGCAGAGAGATGGCACCAGCCTTCTGGAGATAGATAGCAACAGCCTTCTGCAGAGAGATAGCAACAGCCTTCTGGAGAGAGACAGCAACAGCCTTCTGGAGAGAGATAGCAACAGCCTTCTGGAGAGAGATAGCAACAGCCTTCTGGAGAGAGATAGCAACAGCCTTCTGGAGGGAGTCAGCAACAGCCTTCTGCAGAGAGATAGCAAGAGCCTTCTGGAGAGAGATAGCAACAGCCTTCTGGAGGGAGTTAGCAACATCCTTCTGCAGAGAGATAGCAACAGCCTTCTGGAGAGAGTTAGCAACAGCCTTCTGGAGAGAGATAGCAACAGCCTTCTGGAGAGAGTTAGCAACAGCCTTCTGGAGAGGGTTAGCAACAGCCTTCTGGAGGGAGTTAGCAACAGACTTCTGGAGAGAGTTAGCAACAGCCTTCTGGAGAGAGATAGCTACAGCCTTCTGGAGAGAGTTAGCAACAGCCTTCTGGAGAGAGTTGGCAACAGCCTTCTGGAGAGAGTTAGCAACAGCCTTCTGGAGAGAGTTAGCAACAGCCTTCTGGAGAGAGATAGCTACAGCCTTCTGGAGAGAGTTAGCAACAGCCTTCTGGAGAGAGTTGGCAACAGCCTTCTGGAGAGAGTTAGCAACAGCCTTCTGGGGAGAGTTGGCAACAGCCTTCTGGAGAGAGTTAGCAAAAGCCATCTGCAGAGAGGGTTAGCAACAGCCTTCTGGAGTGAGTTAGCATCAGCCTTCTGCAGAGAGGGTTAGCAACAGCCTTCTGGAGAGAGATACCAACAGCCTTCTGGAGAGAGATACCAACAGCCTTCTGGAGAGAGATACCAACAGCCTTCTGGAGAGAGATACCAACAGCCTTCTGGAGAGAGTTAGCAAAAGCCATCTGCAGAGAGTTAGCAACAGCCTTCTGGAGTGAGTTAGCATCAGCCTTCTGCAGAGAGGGTTAGCAACAGCCTTCTGGAGAGAGATAGCAACAGCCTTCTGGAGGGAGATAGCAACAGCCTTCTGGAGAGAGTTAGCAACAGCCTTCTGGAGAGAGGGTTAGAAACAGCCTTCTGGAGGGAGATAGCAACAGCCTTCTGGAGAGAGGGTTAGCAACAGGCTTCTAGAGAGAGGGTTAGAAACAGCCTTCTGGAGAGAGTTAGCAACAGCCTTCTGGAGGGAGTTAGCATCAGTTTCTGGAGAGAGTTAGCAACAGCCTTATGGAGAGACATAGCAACAGCCTTCTGGAGAGAGATAGCTACAGCCTTCTGGAGAGAGTTAGCAACAGCCTTCTGGAGAGAGTTGGCAACAGCCTTCTGGAGAGAGTTAGCAACAGCCTTCTGGAGAGAGTTAGCAACAGCCTTCTGGAGAGAGATAGCTACAGCCTTCTGGAGAGAGTTAGCAACAGCCTTCTGGAGAGAGTTGGCAACAGCCTTCTGGAGAGAGTTAGCAACAGCCTTCTGGGGAGAGTTGGCAACAGCCTTCTGGAGAGAGTTAGCAAAAGCCATCTGCAGAGAGGGTTAGCAACAGCCTTCTGGAGTGAGTTAGCATCAGCCTTCTGCAGAGAGGGTTAGCAACAGCCTTCTGGAGAGAGATACCAACAGCCTTCTGGAGAGAGATACCAACAGCCTTCTGGAGAGAGATACCAACAGCCTTCTGGAGAGAGATACCAACAGCCTTCTGGAGAGAGTTAGCAAAAGCCATCTGCAGAGAGTTAGCAACAGCCTTCTGGAGTGAGTTAGCATCAGCCTTCTGGAGAGAGGGTTAGCAACAGCCTTCTGGAGAGAGATAGCAACAGCCTTCTGGAGAGAGTTAGCAACAGCCTTCTGGGGAGAGTTAGCTACAGCCTTCTGCAGAGAGGGTTAGCAACAGCCTTCTGGAGGGAGATAGCAACAGCCTTCTGGAGAGAGTTGGCAACAGCCTTCTGGAGAGAGTTGGCAACAGCCTTCTGGAGAGAGTTAGCAACAGCCTTCTGGAGAGAGATAGCAACAGCCTTCTGCAGAGAGGGTTAGCAACAGCCTTCTGGAGAGAGATACCAACAGCCTTCTGGAGAGAGATACCAACAGCCTTCTGGAGAGAGTTAGCAACAGCCTTCTGCAGAGAGGGTTAGCAACAGCCTTCTGGAGGGAGATAGCAACAGCCTTCTGGAGAGAGTTAGCAATAGCCTTCTGGAGAGAGGGTGAGAAACAGCCTTCTGGAGGGAGATAGCAACAGCCTTCTGGAGAGAGGGTTAGCAACAGCCTTCTGGAGAGAGGGTTAGAAACAGCCTTCTGGAGAGAGTTAGCAACAGCCTTCTGGAGAGAGTTAGCAACAGCCTTCTGGAGAGAGTTAGCAACAGCCTTCTGGAGAGAGATAGCAACAGCCTTCTGGAGAGAGACAGCAACGCCTTCTGCAGAGAGATAGCAACAGCCTTCTGGAGAGAGATAGCAACAGCCTTCTGGAGAGAGATAGCAACAGCCTTCTGGATGGAGTTAGCAACAGCCTTCTGGAGAGATTTAGCAACAGCCTTCTGCAGAGAGATGGCACCAGCCTTCTGGAGATAGATAGCAACAGCCTTCTGCAGAGAGATAGCAACAGCCTTCAGGAGAGAGGGTTAGAAACAGCCTTCAGGAGAGAGATAGCAACAGCCTTCTGCAGAGAGATAGCAACAGCCTTCTGGAGAGAGATAGCAACAGCCTTCTGGAGAGAGATAGCAACAGCCTTCTGGAGAGAGCTAGCAACAGCCTTCTGGATGGAGTTAGCAACAGCCTTCTGGAGAGAGTTAGCAACAGCCTTCTGGAGAGAGTTAGCAACAGCCTTCTGGATGGAGTTAGCAACAGCCTTCTGGAGAGATTTAGCAACAGCCTTCTGCAGAGAGATGGCACCAGCCTTCTGGAGATAGATAGCAACAGCCTTCTGCAGAGAGATAGCAACAGCCTTCTGGAGAGAGATAGGAACAGCCTTCTGGAGAGAGATAGCAACAGCCTTCTGGAGAGAGATAGCAACAGCCTTCTGGAGAGAGATAGCAACAGCCTTCTGGAGGGAGTCAGCAACAGCCTTCTGCAGAGAGAGAGCAACAGCCTTCTGGAGAGAGATAGCAACAGCCTTCTGGAGGGAGTGAGCAACATCCTTCTGCAGAGAGGGTTAGCAACAGCCTTCTGGAGAGAGATAGCAACAGCCTTCTGGAGAGAGATAGCAACAGCCTTCTGGAGGGAGTTAGCAACAGACTTCTGGAGGGAGTTAGCAACATCCTTCTGCAGAGAGGGTTAGCAACAGCCTTCTGGAGAGAGATAGCAACAGCCTTCTGGAGAGAGATAGCAACAGCCTTCTGGAGAGAGATAGCAACAGACTTCTGGAGAGAGTTAGCAACAGCCTTCTGGAGAGAGATAGCTACAGCCTTCTGGAGAGAGTTGGCAACAGCCTTCTGGAGAGAGTTAGCAACAGCCTTCTGCAGAGAGTTAGCAACAGCCTTCTGGAGAGAGATAGCAACAGCCTTCTGGAGAGAGTTAGCAACAGCCTTCTGGAGAGAGTTGGCAACAGCCTTCTGGAGAGAGTTAGCAACAGCCTTCTGCAGAGAGTTAGCAACAGCCTTCTGGAGAGAGTTAGCAACAGCCTTCTGCAGAGAGTTAGCAACAGCCTTCTGGAGAGAGATAGCAACAGCCTTCTGGAGAGAGTTAGCAACAGCCTTCTGGAGAGAGTTGGCAACAGCCTTCTGGAGAGAGTTAGCAACAGCCTTCTGGAGAGATATAGCTACACCCTTCTGGAGAGAGTTAGCAACAGCCTTCTGGAGAGAGTTGGCAACAGCCTTCTGTAGAGAGATAGCTACAGCCTTCTGGAGAGAGTTAGCAACGGCCTTCTGGAGGGAGTTAGCAACAGCCTTCTGGAGAGAGTTAGCAACAGCCTTCTGGAGAGAGTTAGCAACAGCCTTCTGGGGAGAGTTAGCTACAGCCTTCTGCAGAGAGGGTTAGCAACAGCCTTCTGGAGGGAGATAGCAACAGCCTTCTGGAGAGAGTTGGCAACAGCCTTCTGGAGAGAGTTGGCAACAGCCTTCTGGAGAGAGTTAGCAACAGCCTTCTGGAGAGAGATAGCAACAGCCTTCTGCAGGGAGGGTTAGCAACAGCCTTCTGGAGAGAGATACCAACAGCCTTCTGGAGAGAGATACCAACAGCCTTCTGGAGAGAGTTAGCAACAGCCTTCTGCAGAGAGGGTTAGCAACAGCCTTCTGGAGGGAGATAGCAACAGCCTTCTGGAGAGAGTTAGCAACAGCCTTCTGGAGAGAGGGTTAGAAACAGCCTTCTGGAGGGAGATAGCAACAGCCTTCTGGAGAGAGGGTTAGCAACAGCCTTCTGGAGAGAGGGTTAGAAACAGCCTTCTGGAGAGAGTTAGCAACAGCCTTCTGGAGAGAGTTAGCAACAGCCTTCTGGAGAGAGTTAGCAACAGCCTTCTGGAGAGAGATAGCAACAGCCTTCTGGAGAGAGACAGCAACGCCTTCTGCAGAGAGATAGCAACAGCCTTCTGGAGAGAGATAGCAACAGCCTTCTGGAGAGAGATAGCAACAGCCTTCTGGAGAGAGCTAGCAACAGCCTTCTGGATGGAGTTAGCAACAGCCTTCTGGAGAGATTTAGCAACAGCCTTCTGCAGAGAGATGGCACCAGCCTTCTGGAGATAGATAGCAACAGCCTTCTGCAGAGAGATAGCAACAGCCTTCTGGAGAGAGACAGCAACAGCCTTCTGGAGAGAGATAGCAACAGCCTTCTGGAGAGAGATAGCAACAGCCTTCTGGAGAGAGATAGCAACAGCCTTCTGGAGGGAGTCAGCAACAGCCTTCTGCAGAGAGATAGCAAGAGCCTTCTGGAGAGAGATAGCAACAGCCTTCTGGAGGGAGTTAGCAACATCCTTCTGCAGAGAGATAGCAACAGCCTTCTGGAGAGAGTTAGCAACAGCCTTCTGGAGAGAGATAGCAACAGCCTTCTGGAGAGAGTTAGCAACAGCCTTCTGGAGAGGGTTAGCAACAGCCTTCTGGAGGGAGTTAGCAACAGACTTCTGGAGAGAGTTAGCAACAGCCTTCTGGAGAGAGATAGCTACAGCCTTCTGGAGAGAGTTAGCAACAGCCTTCTGGAGAGAGTTGGCAACAGCCTTCTGGAGAGAGTTAGCAACAGCCTTCTGGAGAGAGTTAGCAACAGCCTTCTGGAGAGAGATAGCTACAGCCTTCTGGAGAGAGTTAGCAACAGCCTTCTGGAGAGAGTTGGCAACAGCCTTCTGGAGAGAGTTAGCAACAGCCTTCTGGGGAGAGTTGGCAACAGCCTTCTGGAGAGAGTTAGCAAAAGCCATCTGCAGAGAGGGTTAGCAACAGCCTTCTGGAGTGAGTTAGCATCAGCCTTCTGCAGAGAGGGTTAGCAACAGCCTTCTGGAGAGAGATACCAACAGCCTTCTGGAGAGAGATACCAACAGCCTTCTGGAGAGAGATACCAACAGCCTTCTGGAGAGAGATACCAACAGCCTTCTGGAGAGAGTTAGCAAAAGCCATCTGCAGAGAGTTAGCAACAGCCTTCTGGAGTGAGTTAGCATCAGCCTTCTGCAGAGAGGGTTAGCAACAGCCTTCTGGAGAGAGATAGCAACAGCCTTCTGGAGGGAGATAGCAACAGCCTTCTGGAGAGAGTTAGCAACAGCCTTCTGGAGAGAGGGTTAGAAACAGCCTTCTGGAGGGAGATAGCAACAGCCTTCTGGAGAGAGGGTTAGCAACAGGCTTCTAGAGAGAGGGTTAGAAACAGCCTTCTGGAGAGAGTTAGCAACAGCCTTCTGGAGGGAGTTAGCATCAGTTTCTGGAGAGAGTTAGCAACAGCCTTATGGAGAGACATAGCAACAGCCTTCTGGAGAGAGATAGCTACAGCCTTCTGGAGAGAGTTAGCAACAGCCTTCTGGAGAGAGTTGGCAACAGCCTTCTGGAGAGAGTTAGCAACAGCCTTCTGGAGAGAGTTAGCAACAGCCTTCTGGAGAGAGATAGCTACAGCCTTCTGGAGAGAGTTAGCAACAGCCTTCTGGAGAGAGTTGGCAACAGCCTTCTGGAGAGAGTTAGCAACAGCCTTCTGGGGAGAGTTGGCAACAGCCTTCTGGAGAGAGTTAGCAAAAGCCATCTGCAGAGAGGGTTAGCAACAGCCTTCTGGAGTGAGTTAGCATCAGCCTTCTGCAGAGAGGGTTAGCAACAGCCTTCTGGAGAGAGATACCAACAGCCTTCTGGAGAGAGATACCAACAGCCTTCTGGAGAGAGATACCAACAGCCTTCTGGAGAGAGATACCAACAGCCTTCTGGAGAGAGTTAGCAAAAGCCATCTGCAGAGAGTTAGCAACAGCCTTCTGGAGTGAGTTAGCATCAGCCTTCTGCAGAGAGGGTTAGCAACAGCCTTCTGGAGAGAGATAGCAACAGCCTTCTGGAGGGAGATAGCAACAGCCTTCTGGAGAGAGTTAGCAACAGCCTTCTGGAGAGAGGGTTAGAAACAGCCTTCTGGAGGGAGATAGCAACAGCCTTCTGGAGAGAGGGTTAGCAACAGGCTTCTAGAGAGAGGGTAAGAAACAGCCTTCTGGAGAGAGTTAGCAACAGCCTTCTGGAGGGAGTTAGCATCAGTTTCTGGAGAGAGTTAGCAACAGCCTTATGGAGAGACATAGCAACAGCCTTCTGGTGAGAGTTAGCAACAGCCTTCTGGAGAGAGTTAGCAACAGCCTTCTGCAGAGAGATAGCAACGCCTTCTGGAGAGAGTTAGCAACAGCCTTCTGGAGAGAGTTAGCAACAGCCTTCTGGTGAGAGTTAGCAACAGCCTTCTGGAGAGAGTTAGCAACAGCCTTCTGGAGAGAGTTAGCAACAGCCTTCTGGAGAGAGTTGGCAACCGCCTTCTGGAGAGAGTTAGCAACAGCCTTCTGGAGAGAGTTAGCAAAAGCCATCTGCAGAGAGTTAGCAACAGTCTTCTGGAGGGAGTTAGCATCAGCCTTCTGCAGAGAGGGTTAGCAACAGCCTTCTGGAGAGAGATAGCAACAGCCTTCAGGAGAGAGGGTTAGAAACAGCCTTCTGGAGAGAGATGGCACCAGCCTTCTGGAGACAGTCAGCAACAGCCTTCTGCAGAGAGATAGCAACAGCCTTCTGGAGAGAGATAGCAACAGCCTTCTGGAGAGAGATAGCAACAGCCTTCTGGAGAGAGCTAGCAACAGACTTCTGGATGGAGTTAGCAACAGCCTTCTGGAGAGAGATAGCAACAGCCTTCTGGATGGAGTTAGCAACAGCCTTCTGGAGAGATTTAGCAACAGCCTTCTGCAGAGAGATGGCACCAGCCTTCTGGAGATAGATAGCAACAGCCTTCTGCAGAGAGATAGCAACAGCCTTCAGGAGAGAGGGTTAGAAACAGCCTTCAGGAGAGAGTTAGCAACAGCCTTCTGCAGAGAGATAGCAACAGCCTTCTGGAGAGAGATAGCAACAGCCTTCTGGAGAGAGATAGCAACAGCCTTCTGGAGAGAGCTAGCAACAGCCTTCTGGATGGAGTTAGCAACAGCCTTCTGGAGAGAGTTAGCAACAGCCTTCTGGAGAGAGTTAGCAACAGCCTTCTGGATGGAGTTAGCAACAGCCTTCTGGAGAGATTTAGCAACAGCCTTCTGCAGAGAGATGGCACCAGCCTTCTGGAGATAGATAGCAACAGCCTTCTGCAGAGAGATAGCAACAGCCTTCTGGAGAGAGATAGCAACAGCCTTCTGGAGAGAGATAGCAACAGCCTTCTGGAGAGAGATAGCAACAGCCTTCTGGAGAGAGATAGCAACAGCCTTCTGGAGGGAGTCAGCAACAGCCTTCTGCAGAGAGATAGCAACAGCCTTCTGGAGAGAGATAGCAACAGCCTTCTGGAGGGAGTTAGCAACATCCTTCTGCAGAGAGGGTTAGCAACAGCCTTCTGGAGAGAGATAGCAACAGCCTTCTGGAGAGAGATAGCAACAGCCTTCTGGAGAGAGATAGCAACAGCCTTCTGGAGAGAGTTAGCAACAGCCTTCTGGAGGGAGTTAGCAACAGACTTCTGGAGGGAGTTAGCAACATCCTTCTGCAGAGAGGGTTAGCAACAGCCTTCTGGAGAGAGATAGCAACAGCCTTCTGGAGAGAGATAGCAACAGCCTTCTGGAGAGAGATAGCAACAGACTTCTGGAGAGAGTTAGCAACAGCCTTCTGGAGAGAGATAGCTACAGCCTTCTGGAGAGAGTTGGCAACAGCCTTCTGGAGAGAGTTAGCAACAGCCTTCTGCAGAGAGTTAGCAACAGTCTTCTGGAGAGAGATAGCAACAGCCTTCTGGAGAGAGTTAGCAACAGCCTTCTGGAGAGAGTTGGCAACAGCCTTCTGGAGAGAGTTAGCAACAGCCTTCTGCAGAGAGTTAGCAACAGCCTTCTGGAGAGAGTTAGCAACAGCCTTCTGCAGAGAGTTAGCAACAGCCTTCTGGAGAGAGATAGCAACAGCCTTCTGGAGAGAGTTAGCAACAGCCTTCTGGAGAGAGTTGGCAACAGCCTTCTGGAGAGAGTTAGCAACAGCCTTCTGGAGAGAGATAGCTACAGCCTTCTGGAGAGAGTTAGCAACAGCCTTCTGGAGAGAGTTGGCAACAGCCTTCTGGAGAGAGATAGCTACAGCCTTCTGGAGAGAGTTAGCAACGGCCTTCTGGAGGGAGTTAGCAACAGCCTTCTGGAGAGAGTTAGCAACAGCCTTCTGGAGAGAGTTAGCAACAGCCTTCTGGGGAGAGTTAGCTACAGCCTTCTGCAGAGAGGGTTAGCAACAGCCTTCTGGAGGGAGATAGCAACAGCCTTCTGGAGAGAGTTGGCAACAGCCTTCTGGAGAGAGTTGGCAACAGCCTTCTGGAGAGTGTTAGCAACAGCCTTCTGGAGAGAGATAGCAACAGCCTTCTGCAGAGAGGGTTAGCAACAGCCTTCTGGAGAGAGATACCAACAGCCTTCTGGAGAGAGATACCAACAGCCTTCTGGAGAGAGATACCAACAGCCTTCTGGAGAGAGTTAGCAACAGCCTTCTGCAGAGAGGGTTAGCAACAGCCTTCTGGAGGGAGATAGCAACAGCCTTCTGGAGAGAGTTAGCAACAGCCTTCTGGAGAGAGGGTTAGAAACAGCCTTCTGGAGGGAGATAGCAACAGCCTTCTGGAGAGAGGGTTAGCAACAGCCTTCTGGAGAGAGGGTTAGAAACAGCCTTCTGGAGAGAGTTAGCAACAGCCTTCTGGAGAGAGTTAGCAACAGCCTTCTGGAGAGAGTTAGCAACAGCCTTATGGAGAGACATAGCAACAGCCTTCTGGTGAGAGTTAGCAACAGCCTTCTGGAGAGAGTTAGCAACAGCCTTCTGGAGAGAGATAGCAACGCCTTCTGGAGAGAGGGTTAGCAACATCCTTCTGGAGAGAGATAGCAACAGCCTTCTGGAGGGAGATAGCAACAGCCTTCTGGAGAGAGTTGGCAACAGCCTTCTGGAGAGAGTTGGCAACAGCCTTCTGGAGAGAGTTAGCAACAGCCTTCTGGAGAGAGATAGCAACAGCCTTCTGCAGAGAGGGTTAGCAACAGCCTTCTGGAGAGAGATACCAACAGCCTTCTGGAGAGAGATACCAACAGCCTTCTGGAGAGAGATACCAACAGCCTTCTGGAGAGAGTTAGCAACAGCCTTCTGCAGAGAGGGTTAGCAACAGCCTTCTGGATGGAGATAGCAACAGCCTTCTGGAGAGAGTTAGCAACAGCCTTCTGCAGAGAGGGTTAGCAACAGCCTTCTGGAGGGAGATAGCAACAGCGTTCTGGAGAGAGTTAGCAACAGCCTTCTGGAGAGAGGGTTAGAAACAGCCTTCTGGAGGGAGATAGCAACAGCCTTCTGGAGAGAGGGTTAGCAACAGCCTTCTGGAGAGAGGGTTAGAAACAGCCTTCTGGAGAGAGTTAGCAACAGCCTTCTGGAGAGAGTTAGCAACAGCCTTCTGGAGAGAGTTAGCAACAGCCTTATGGAGAGACATAGCAACAGCCTTCTGGAGAGAGTTAGCAACAGCCTTCTGGAGAGAGTTAGCAACAGCCTTCTGGAGAGAGATAGCAACGCCTTCTGGAGAGAGGGTTAGCAACATCCTTCTGGAGGGAGTTAGCATCAGCCTTCTGGAGAGAGTTAGCAACAGCCTTCTGGAGAGAGTTAGCAACAGCCTTCTGGAGAGAGTTGGCAACCGCCTTCTGGAGAGAGTTAGCAACAGCCTTCTGGAGAGAGACAGCAACAGCCTTCTGGAGAGAGTTAGCAACAGCCTTCTGGAGGGAGTTAGCATCAGCCTTCAGGAGAGAGTTAGCAACAGCCTTCTGCAGAGAGGGTTAGCAACAGCCTTCTGGAGAGAGACAGCAACAGCCTTCTGGAGAGAGTTAGCAACAGCCTTCTGGAGGGAGTTAGCATCAGCCTTCAGGAGAGAGTTAGCAACAGCCTTCTGCAGAGAGTGTTAGCAACAGCCTTCTGGAGAGAGATAGCAACAGCCTTCAGGAGAGAGGGTTAGAAACAGCCTTCAGGAGAGAGTTAGCAACAGCCTTCTGGAGAGAGATAGCAACAGCCTTCTGGAGAGAGATAGCAACAGCCTTCTGGAGAGAGATGGCACCAGCCTTCTGGAGACAGTCAGCAACAGCCTTCTGCAGAGAGATAGCAACAGCCTTCTGGAGAGAGATAGCAACAGCCTTCTGGAGAGAGCTAGCAACAGCCTTCTGGATGGAGTTAGCAACAGCCTTCTGGAGAGAGTTAGCAACAGCCTTCTGGAGAGAGTTAGCAACAGCCTTCTGGAGGGAGTTAGCATCAGCCTTCAGGAGAGAGTTAGCAACAGCCTTCTGCAGAGAGGGTTAGCAACAGCCTTCTGGAGAGAGATAGCAACAGCCTTCAGGAGAGAGGGTTAGAAACAGCCTTCTGGAGAGAGTTACCAACAGCCTTCTGCAGAGAGGGTTAGCAACAGCCTTCTGGAGAGAGTTAGCAACAGCCTTCTGGAGGGAGATAGCAACAGCCTTCTGGAGAGAGTTACCAACAGGCTTCTGCAGAGAGGGTTAGCAACAGCCTTCTGGAGGGAGTTAGCATCAGCCTTCTGGAGAGAGTTAGCAACAGCCTTCTGGTGAGAGTTAGCAACAGCCTTCTGCAGAGAGATAGCAACGCCTTCTGGAGAGAGGGTTAGCAACATCCTTCTGGAGGGAGTTAGCATCAGCCTTCTGGAGAGAGGGTTAGCAACAGCCTTCTGGAGGCAGTTAGCATCAGCCTTCTGGAGAGAGTTAGCAACAGCCTTCTGGTGAGAGTTAGCAACAGCCTTCTGCAGAGAGATAGCAACGCCTCCTGGAGAGAGGGTTAGCAACATCCTTCTGGAGGGAGTTAGCATCAGCCTTCTGGAGAGAGGGTTAGCAACAGCCTTCTGGAGGGAGATAGCAACAGCCTTCTGGTGAGAGTTAGCAACAGCCTTCTGCAGAGAGATAGCAACAGCCTTCTGGAGAGAGATAGCAACGCCTTCTGGAGAGAGGGTTAGCAACATCCTTCTGGAGAGAGTTAGCAACAGCCTTATGGAGAGACATAGCAACAGCCTTCTGGTGAGAGTTAGCAACAGCCTTCTGGAGGGAGTTAGCATCAGCCTTCTGGAGAGAGTTAGCAACAGCCTTATGGAGAGACATAGCAACAGCCTTCTGGAGGGAGTTAGCAACAGCCTTCTGGAGAGAGATAGCAACAGCCTTCTGGAGGGAGTTAGCAACAGCCTTCTGGAGAGAGGGTTAGCAACATCCTTCTGGTGAGAGTTAGCAACAGCCTTCTGCAGAGAGATAGCAACAGCCTTCTGGAGAGAGACAGCAACAGCCTACTGCAGAGAGATAGCAACAGCCTTCTGGAGGGAGTTAGCAACAGCCTTCTGGAGAGAGTTAGCAACAGCCTTCTGGAGAGAGTTAGCAACAGCCTTCTGGAGGGAGTTAGCAACAGCCTTCTGGAGAGAGATAGCAACAGCCTTCTGGAGGGAGTTAGCAACAGCCTTCTGGAGAGAGTTAGCAACAGCCTTCTGGAGAGAGCTAGCAACAGCCTTCTGGAGAGAGTTAGCAACAGCCTTCTGGAGAGAGATAGCAACAGCCTTCTGGAGAGAGTTAGCAATAGCCTTCTGGAGAGAGTTAGCAACAGCCTTCTGGAGAGAGCTAGCAACAGCCTTCTGGAGAGAGTTAGCAACAGCCTTCTGGAGAGAGATAGCAACAGCCTTCTGGAGAGAGTTAGCAATAGCCTTCTGCAGAGAGATAGCAACAGACTTCTGGAGAGAGATAGCAACAGCCTTCTGGAGGGAGTTAGCAGCAGCCTTCTGGAGGGAGTTAGCAACAGCCTTCTGGAGAGAGATAGCAACAGCCTTCTGGAGAGAGTTAGCAATAGTCTTCTGCAGAGAGATAGCAACAGACTTCTGGAGAGAGATAGCAACAGCCTTCTGGAGAGAGATACCAACAGCCTTCTGGAGAGAGTTGCAACAGCCTTCTGGAGAGAGTTAGCATCAGCCTTCTGCAGAGAGGGTTAGCAACAGCCTCCTGGAGAGAGATAGCAACAGGCTTCTGGAGAGAGATACCAACAGCCTTCTGGAGAGAGATAGCAACAGCCTTCTGCAGAGAGGGTTAGCAACAGCCTTCTGCAGAGAGATGGCACCAGCCATCTGGAGAGAGATAGCAACAGCCTTCTGGAGAGAGACAGCAACGCCTTCTGCAGAGAATTGGCACCAGCCTTCTGTAGACAGTCAGCAACAACCTTCTGGAGAGAGATAGCAACAGCCTTCTGCAGAGAGATAGCACCAGCCTTCTGGAGAGAGTTAGCAACAGCCTTCTGCAGAGAGATTACAGCAGCCTTCTGGAGAGAGTTAGCAACAGCCTTCTGGAGAGAGCTAGCAACAGCCTTCTGGAGAGAGACAGCAACGCCTTCTGCAGAGAATTGGCACCAGCCTTCTGTAGACAGTCAGCAACAACCTTCTGGAGAGAGATAGCAACAGCCTTCTGGAGAGAGATACCAACAGCCTTCTGGAGAGAGATACCAACAGCCTTCTGGAGAGAGTTAGCAACAGCCTTCTGCAGAGAGGGTTAGCAACAGCCTTCTGGATGGAGATAGCAACAGCCTTCTGGAGAGAGTTAGCAACAGCCTTCTGCAGAGAAGGTTAGCAACAGCCTTCTGGAGGGAGATAGCAACAGCGTTCTGGAGAGAGTTAGCAACAGCCTTCTGGAGAGAGGGTTAGAAACAGCCTTCTGGAGGGAGATAGCAACAGCCTTCTGGAGAGAAGGTTAGCAACAGCCTTCTGGAGAGAGGGTTAGAAACAGCCTTCTGGAGAGAGTTAGCAACAGCCTTCTGGAGAGAGTTAGCAACAGCCTTCTGGAGAGAGTTAGCAACAGCCTTATGGAGAGACATAGCAACAGCCTTCTGGAGAGAGTTAGCAACAGCCTTCTGGAGAGAGTTAGCAACAGCCTTCTGGAGAGAGATAGCAACGCCTTCTGGAGAGAGGGTTAGCAACATCCTTCTGGAGGGAGTTAGCATCAGCCTTCTGGAGAGAGTTAGCAACAGCCTTCTGGAGAGAGTTAGCAACAGCCTTCTGGAGAGAGTTGGCAACCGCCTTCTGGAGAGAGTTAGCAACAGCCTTCTGGAGAGAGACAGCAACAGCCTTCTGGAGAGAGTTAGCAACAGCCTTCTGGAGGGAGTTAGCAACAGCCTTCTGGAGATAGATAGCAACAGCCTTCTGGAGAGAGATAGCAACAGCCTTCTGGAGAGAGATGGCACCAGCCTTCTGGAGACAGTCAGCAACAGCCTTCTGCAGAGAGATAGCAACAGCCTACTGGAGAGAGATAGCAACAGCCTTCTGGAGAGAGCTAGCAACAGCCTTCTGGATGGAGTTAGCAACAGCCTTCTGGAGAGAGTTAGCAACAGCCTTCTGGAGAGAGTTAGCAACAGCCTTCTGGAGGGAGTTAGCATCAGCCTTCAGGAGAGAGTTAGCAACAGCCTTCTGCAGAGAGGGTTAGCAACAGCCTTCTGGAGAGAGATAGCAACAGCCTTCAGGAGAGAGGGTTAGAAACAGCCTTCTGGAGAGAGTTACCAACAGCCTTCTGCAGAGAGGGTTAGCAACAGCCTTCTGGAGAGAGTTAGCAACAGCCTTCTGGAGGGAGATAGCAACAGCCTTCTGGAGAGAGTTACCAACAGGCTTCTGCAGAGAGGGTTAGCAACAGCCTTCTGGAGGGAGTTAGCATCAGCCTTCTGGAGAGAGTTAGCAACAGCCTTCTGGTGAGAGTTAGCAACAGCCTTCTGCAGAGAGATAGCAACGCCTTCTGGAGAGAGCGTTAGCAACATCCTTCTGGAGGGAGTTAGCATCAGCCTTCTGGAGAGAGGGTTAGCAACAGCCTTCTGGAGGCAGTTAGCATCAGCCTTCTGGAGAGAGTTAGCAACAGCCTTCTGGTGAGAGTTAGCAACAGCCTTCTGCAGAGAGATAGCAACGCCTCCTGGAGAGAGGGTTAGCAACATCCTTCTGGAGGGAGTTAGCATCAGCCTTCTGGAGAGAGGGTTAGCAACAGCCTTCTGGAGGGAGATAGCAACAGCCTTCTGGTGAGAGTTAGCAACAGCCTTCTGCAGAGAGATAGCAACAGCCTTCTGGAGAGAGATAGCAACGCCTTCTGGAGAGAGGGTTAGCAACATCCTTCTGGAGAGAGTTAGCAACAGCCTTATGGAGAGACATAGCAACAGCCTTCTGGTGAGAGTTAGCAACAGCCTTCTGGAGGGAGTTAGCATCAGCCTTCTGGAGAGAGTTAGCAACAGCCTTATGGAGAGACATAGCAACAGCCTTCTGGAGGGAGTTAGCAACAGCCTTCTGGAGAGAGATAGCAACAGCCTTCTGGAGGGAGTTAGCAACAGCCTTCTGGAGAGAGGGTTAGCAACATCCTTCTGGTGAGAGTTAGCAACAGCCTTCTGCAGAGAGATAGCAACAGCCTTCTGGAGAGAGACAGCAACAGCCTACTGCAGAGAGATAGCAACAGCCTTCTGGAGGGAGTTAGCAACAGCCTTCTGGAGAGAGTTAGCAACAGCCTTCTGGAGAGAGTTAGCAACAGCCTTCTGGAGGGAGTTAGCAACAGCCTTCTGGAGAGAGATAGCAACAGCCTTCTGGAGGGAGTTAGCAACAGCCTTCTGGAGAGAGTTAGCAACAGCCTTCTGGAGAGAGCTAGCAACAGCCTTCTGGAGAGAGTTAGCAACAGCCTTCTGGAGAGAGATAGCAACAGCCTTCTGGAGAGAGTTAGCAATAGCCTTCTGGAGAGAGTTAGCAACAGCCTTCTGGAGAGAGCTAGCAACAGCCTTCTGGAGAGAGTTAGCAACAGCCTTCTGGAGAGAGATAGCAACAGCCTTCTGGAGAGAGTTAGCAATAGCCTTCTGCAGAGAGATAGCAACAGACTTCTGGAGAGAGATAGCAACAGCCTTCTGGAGGGAGTTAGCAGCAGCCTTCTGGAGGGAGTTAGCAACAGCCTTCTGGAGAGAGATAGCAACAGCCTTCTGGAGAGAGTTAGCAATAGTCTTCTGCAGAGAGATAGCAACAGACTTCTGGAGAGAGATAGCAACAGCCTTCTGGAGAGAGATACCAACAGCCTTCTGGAGAGAGTTGCAACAGCCTTCTGGAGAGAGTTAGCATCAGCCTTCTGCAGAGAGGGTTAGCAACAGCCTTCTGGAGAGAGATAGCAACAGGCTTCTGGAGAGAGATACCAACAGCCTTCTGGAGAGAGATAGCAACAGCCTTCTGCAGAGAGGGTTAGCAACAGCCTTCTGCAGAGAGATGGCACCAGCCATCTGGAGAGAGATAGCAACAGCCTTCTGGAGAGAGACAGCAACGCCTTCTGCAGAGAATTGGCACCAGCCTTCTGTAGACAGTCAGCAACAACCTTCTGGAGAGAGATAGCAACAGCCTTCTGCAGAGAGATAGCACCAGCCTTCTGGAGAGAGTTAGCAACAGCCTTCTGCAGAGAGATTACAGCAGCCTTCTGGAGAGAGTTAGCAACAGCCTTCTGGAGAGAGCTAGCAACAGCCTTCTGGAGAGAGGTAGCAACAGCCTTCTGGAGAGAGTTAGCAACAGCCTTCTGGAGAGAGACAGCAACGCCTTCTGCAGAGAATTGGCACCAGCCTTCTGGAGACAGTCAGCAACAGCCTTCTGGAGAGAGATAGCAACAGCCTTCTGCAGAGAGATAGCAACAGCCTTCTGGAGAGAGCTAGCAACAGCCTTCTGGAGACAGTCAGCAACAGCCTTCTGGAGACAGTCAGCAACAGCCTTCTGGAGAGAGATAGCAACAGCCTTCTGGAGAGAGATAGCAACAGCCTTCTGGAGGGAGTTAGCAACAGCCTTCTGGAGAGAGATACCAACAGCATTCTGGAGAGAGTTAGCAACAGCCTTCTGCAGAGAGATGGCAGCAGCCTTCTGGGGAGAGATAGCAACAGCCTTCTGGAGAGAGTTAGCAACAGCCTTCTGGAGAGAGTTAGCAACAGCCTTCTGGAGAGAGTTAGCAACAGCCTTCTGGAGAGAGATAGCAACAGCCTTCTGGAGGGAGTTAGCAACATCCTTCTGCAGAGAGGGTTAGCAACAGCCTTCTGGAGAGAGATACCAACAGCATTCTGGAGAGAGTTAGCAACAGCCTTCTGCAGAGAGATGGCACCAGCCTTCTGGAGAGAGATAGCAACAGCCTTCTGGAGAGAGTTAGCAACAGCCTTCTGGAGAGACTTAGCAACAATCTTCTGGAGAGAGTTAGCAACAGCCTTCTGGAGAGAGATAGCAACAGCCTTCTGGAGAGAGTTAGCAACAGCCTTCTGGAGAGAGATAGCAACAGCCTTCTGGAGAGAGTTAGCAACAGCCTTCTGGAGAGGGTTAGCAACAGCCTTCTGCAGAGAGATAGCAACAGCCTTCTGGAGAGAGATAGCAACAGCCTTCTGGAGAGAGTTAGCAACATCCTTCTGGAGAGAGATAGCAACAGCCTTCTGGAGAGAGTTAGCAACAGCCTTCTGGAGAGAGATAGCAACAGCCTTCTGGAGAGGGTTAGCAACAGCCTTCTGGAGAGAGATAGCTACAGCCTTCTGGAGAGAGATAGCTACAGCCTTCTGGAGAGAGATAGCAACAGCCTTCTGGAGAGAGATAGCAACAGCCTTCTGGAGAGAGTTAGCAACAGCCTTCTGGAGAGAGCTAGCAACAGCCTTCTGGAGAGATTTAGCAACAGCCTTCTGCAGAGAGATGGCACCAGCCTTCTGGAGAGAGATAGCAACAGCCTTCTGGAGGGAGTTAGCATCAGCCTTCTGGAGAGAGTTAGCAAAAGCCATCTGCAGAGAGTTAGCAACAGCCTTCTGGAGGGAGTTAGCATCAGTCTTCTGCAGAGAGGGTTAGCAACAGCCTTCTGGAGAGAGATACCAACAGCCTTCTGGAGAGAGATAGCAACAGCCTTCTGCAGAGAGGGTTAGCAACAGCCTTCTGCAGAGAGGGTTAGCAACAGCCTTCTGGAGAGAGATAGCAACAGCCTTCTGGAGAGAGTTAGCAACAGCCTTCTGGAGAGAGTTAGCAACAGCCTTCTGGAGAGAGTTAGCAACAGTCTTCTGGAGAGAGTTAGCAACAGCCTTCTGGAGAGAGTTAGCAACAGCCTTCTGGAGAGAGATAGCAACAGCCTTCTGGAGAGAGTTAGCAACAGCCTTCTGGAGCGAGTTAGCAACAGCCTTCTGGAGAGAGTTGGCAACAGCCTTCTGGAGAGAGTTAGCAACAGCCTTCTGCAGAGAGGGTTAGCAACAGCCTTCTGGAGGGAGATAGCAACAGCCTTCTGGAGAGAGTTAGCAACAGCCTTCTGGAGAGAGATAGCAACAGCCTTCTGCAGAGAGGGTTAGCAACAGCCTTCTGGAGGGAGATAGCAACAGCCTTCTGGAGAGAGTTAGCAACAGCCTTCTGGACAGAGGGTTAGAAACAGCCTTCTGGAGAGAGATAGCAACAGCCTTATGGAGAGAGGGTTAGCAACAGCCTTCTGGAGGGAGTTAGCATCAGCCTTCTGGAGAGAGTTAGCAACAGCCTTATGGAGAGACATAGCAACAGCCTTCTGGTGAGAGTTAGCAACAGCCTTCTGCAGAGAGATAGCAACGCCTTCTGGAGAGAGGGTTAGCAACATCCTTCTGGAGGGAGTTAGCATCAGCCTTCTGGAGAGAGTTAGCAACAGCCTTCTGGAGAGAGACAGCAACAGCCTTCTGGTGAGAGTTAGCAACAGCCTTCTGCAGAGAGATAGCAACAGCCTTCTGGAGAGAGACAGCAACAGCCTTCTGGAGAGAGGTAGCAACAGCCTTCTGGAGGGAGTTAGCAACAGCCTTCTGGAGGGAGTTAGCATCAGCCTTCTGGAGAGAGTTAGCAACAGCCTTATGGAGAGACATAGCAACAGCCTTCTGGTGAGAGTTAGCAACAGCCTTCTGCAGAGAGTTAGCAACAGCCTTCTGGAGAGAGTTAGCAACAGCCTTCTGGAGGGAGTTAGCAACAGCCTTCTGGAGAGAGATAGCAACAGCCTTCTGGAGGGAGTTAGCAACATCCTTCTGGAGAGAGATAGCAACAGCCTTCTGGAGAGAGTTAGCAACAGCCTTCTGGAGGGAGTTAGCAACAGCCTTCTGGAGAGAGATAGCAACAGCCTTCTGGAGAGAATTAGCAACAGCCTTCTGGAGAGAGTTAGCAACAGCCTTCTGGAGAGAGTTAGCAATAGCCTTCTGCAGAGAGATAGCAACACACTTCTGGGGAGAGATAGCAACAGCCTTCTGGAGAGAGTTAGCAATAGCCTTCTGCAGAGAGATGGCACCAGCCTTCTGGAGAGAGATAGCAACAGCTTTCTGGAGAGAGATAGCAACAGCCTTCTGGAGAGAGCTAGCAACAGCCTTCTGGAGAGAGTTAGCAACAGCCTTCTGGAGAGAGATAGCAACAGCCTTCTGGAGAGAGTTAGCAACAGCCTTCTGCAGAGACATAGCAATAGACTTCTGGGGAGAGATAGCAACAGCCTTCTGGAGGGAGTTAGCAGCAGCCTTCTTGAGGGAGTTAGCAACAGCCTTCTGGAGAGAGGGTTAGCAACAGCCTTCTGGAGAGAGATACCAACAGCCTTCTGGAGAGAGTTAGCATCAGCCTTCTGCAGAGAGTGTTAGCAACAGCCTTCTGGAGAGAGATACCAACAGCCTTCTGGAGAGAGATAGCAACAGGCTTCTGGAGAGAGATACCAACAGCCTTCTGGAGAGAGATAGCAACAGCCATCTGCAGAGAGGGTTAGCAACAGCCTTCTGGAGGGAGATAGCAACAGCCTTCTGCAGAGAGTTAGCAACAGCCTTCTGGAGAGAGACAGCAACGCCTTCTGCAGAGAATTGGCACCACCCTTCTGGAGACAGTCAGCAACAGCCTTCTGGAGAGAGATAGCAACAGCATTCTGGAGAGAGTTAGCAACAGCCTTCTGGAGAGAGATAGCAACAGCCTTCTGGAGAGAGTTAGAAACAGCCTTCTGGAGAGAGTTAGCAACAGCCTTCTGGAGAGAGATAGCAACAGCCTTCTGGAGGGAGTTAGCAACATCCTTCTGCAGAGAGGGTTAGCAACAGCCTTCTGGAGAGAGATACCAACAGCATTCTGGAGAGAGATAGCAATAGCCTTCTGCAGAGAGATGGCACCAGCCTTCTGGAGAGAGTTAGCAACAGCCTTCTGCAGAGAGATGGCACCAGCCTTCTGGAGAGAGTTAGCAACAGCCTTCTGCAGAGAGATAGCAACAGCCTTCTGGAGAGAGATAGCAACAGCCTTCTGGAGAGAGTTAGCAACAGCCTTCTGGAGAGAGTTAGCAACAGCCTTCTGGAGAGAGATAGCAACAGCCTTCTGGAGGGAGTTAGCAACATCCTTCTGCAGAGAGGGTTAGCAACAGCCTTCTGGAGAGAGATACCAACAGCATTCTGGAGAGAGATAGCAATAGCCTTCTGCAGAGAGATGGCACCAGCCTTCTGGAGAGAGTTAGCAACAGCCTTCTGCAGAGAGATGGCACCAGCCTTCTGGAGAGAGTTAGCAACAGCCTTCTGCAGAGAGATAGCAACAGCCTTCTGGAGAGAGATAGCAACAGCCTTCTGGAGAGAGTTAGCAACAGCCTTCTGGAGAGAGTTAGCAACAGCCTTCTGGAGAGAGTTAGCAACAGCCTTCTGGAGAGAGATAGCAACAGCCTTCTGGAGAGAGTTAGCAAGAGCCTTCTGGAGAGAGATAGCAACAGCCTTCTGGAGAGAGACAGCAACAGCCTTCTGGAGAGGGTTAGCAACAGCCTTCTGCAGAGAGATAGCAACAGCCTTCTGGAGAGAGTTAGCAACAGCCTTCTGGAGAGGGTTAGCAACAGCCTTCTGCAGAGAGATAGCAACAGCCTTCTGGAGAGAGTTAGCAAGAGCCTTCTGGAGAGAGTTAGCAACAGCCTTCTGGAGGGAGTTAGCAACAGCCTTCTGGAGAGAGTTAGCAACAGCCTTCTGCAGAGAGTTAGCAACAGCCTTCTGGAGAGAGTTAGCAACAGCCTTCTGGAGAGAGATAGCAACAGCCTTCTGGAGAGAGTTAGCAAGAGCCTTCTGGAGAGAGTTAGCAACAGCCTTCTGGAGAGAGATAGCAACAGCCTTCTGGAGAGAGTTAGCAACAGCCTTCTGGAGAGGGTTAGCAACAGCCTTCTGCAGAGAGATAGCAACAGCCTTCTGGAGAGAGTTAGCAAGAGCCTTCTGGAGAGAGTTAGCAACAGCCTTCTGGAGGGAGTTAGCAACAGCCTTCTGGAGAGAGATAGCAACAGCCTTCTGCAGAGAGTTAGCAACAGCCTTCTGGAGAGAGTTAGCAACAGCCTTCTGCAGAGAGATAGCAACAGCCTTCTGGAGAGAGTTAGCAACAGCCTTCTGGAGAGAGACAGCAACGCCTTCTGCAGAGAATTGGCACCAGCCTTCTGGAGACAGTCAGCAACAGCCTTCTGGAGAGAGATAGCAACAGCCTTCTGCAGAGAGATAGCAACAGCCTTCTGGAGAGAGCTAGCAACAGCCTTCTGGAGACAGTCAGCAACAGCCTTCTGGAGACAGTCAGCAACAGCCTTCTGGAGAGAGATAGCAACAGCCTTCTGGAGAGAGATAGCAACAGCCTTCTGGAGGGAGTTAGCAACAGCCTTCTGGAGAGAGATACCAACAGCATTCTGGAGAGAGTTAGCAACAGCCTTCTGCAGAGAGATGGCAGCAGCCTTCTGGGGAGAGATAGCAACAGCCTTCTGGAGAGAGTTAGCAACAGCCTTCTGGAGAGAGTTAGCAACAGCCTTCTGGAGAGAGTTAGCAACAGCCTTCTGGAGAGAGATAGCAACAGCCTTCTGGAGGGAGTTAGCAACATCCTTCTGCAGAGAGGGTTAGCAACAGCCTTCTGGAGAGAGATACCAACAGCATTCTGGAGAGAGTTAGCAACAGCCTTCTGCAGAGAGATGGCACCAGCCTTCTGGAGAGAGATAGCAACAGCCTTCTGGAGAGAGTTAGCAACAGCCTTCTGGAGAGACTTAGCAACAATCTTCTGGAGAGAGTTAGCAACAGCCTTCTGGAGAGAGATAGCAACAGCCTTCTGGAGAGAGTTAGCAACAGCCTTCTGGAGAGAGATAGCAACAGCCTTCTGGAGAGAGTTAGCAACAGCCTTCTGGAGAGGGTTAGCAACAGCCTTCTGCAGAGAGATAGCAACAGCCTTCTGGAGAGAGATAGCAACAGCCTTCTGGAGAGAGTTAGCAACATCCTTCTGGAGAGAGATAGCAACAGCCTTCTGGAGAGAGTTAGCAACAGCCTTCTGGAGAGAGATAGCAACAGCCTTCTGGAGAGGGTTAGCAACAGCCTTCTGGAGAGAGATAGCTACAGCCTTCTGGAGAGAGATAGCTACAGCCTTCTGGAGAGAGATAGCAACAGCCTTCTGGAGAGAGATAGCAACAGCCTTCTGGAGAGAGTTAGCAACAGCCTTCTGGAGAGAGCTAGCAACAGCCTTCTGGAGAGATTTAGCAACAGCCTTCTGCAGAGAGATGGCACCAGCCTTCTGGAGAGAGATAGCAACAGCCTTCTGGAGAGAGATAGCAACAGCCTTCTGGAGAGAGATAGCTACAGCCTTCTGGAGAGAGATAGCTACAGCCTTTAAGAGAGAGTTAGCAACAGCCTTCTGGAGAGAGTTGGCAACAGCCTTCTGGAGAGAGTTAGCAACAGCCTTCTGGAGAGAGTTAGCAACAGCCTTCTGGAGAGAGACAGCAACAGCTTTCTGGAGAGAGTTAGCAAAAGCCATCTGCAGAGAGTTAGCAACAGCCTTCTGGAGGGAGTTAGCATCAGTCTTCTGCAGAGAGGGTTAGCAACAGCCTTCTGGAGAGAGATACCAACAGCCTTCTGGAGAGAGATAGCAACAGCCTTCTGCAGAGAGGGTTAGCAACAGCCTTCTGCAGAGAGGGTTAGCAACAGCCTTCTGGAGAGAGATAGCAACAGCCTTCTGGAGAGAGTTAGCAACAGCCTTCTGGAGAGAGTTAGCAACAGCCTTCTGGAGAGAGTTAGCAACAGCCTTCTGGAGAGAGTTAGCAACAGCCTTCTGGAGAGAGTTAGCAACAGCCTTCTGGAGAGAGATAGCAACAGCCTTCTGGAGAGAGTTAGCAACAGCCTTCTGGAGCGAGTTAGCAACAGCCTTCTGGAGAGAGTTGGCAACAGCCTTCTGGAGAGAGTTAGCAACAGCCTTCTGCAGAGAGGGTTAGCAACAGCCTTCTGGAGGGAGATAGCAACAGCCTTCTGGAGAGAGTTAGCAACAGCCTTCTGGAGAGAGATAGCAACAGCCTTCTGCAGAGAGGGTTAGCAACAGCCTTCTGGAGGGAGATAGCAACAGCCTTCTGGAGAGAGTTAGCAACAGCCTTCTGGACAGAGGGTTAGAAACAGCCTTCTGGAGAGAGATAGCAACAGCCTTATGGAGAGAGGGTTAGCAACAGCCTTCTGGAGGGAGTTAGCATCAGCCTTCTGGAGAGAGTTAGCAACAGCCTTATGGAGAGACATAGCAACAGCCTTCTGGTGAGAGTTAGCAACAGCCTTCTGCAGAGAGATAGCAACGCCTTCTGGAGAGAGGGTTAGCAACATCCTTCTGGAGGGAGTTAGCATCAGCCTTCTGGAGAGAGTTAGCAACAGCCTTCTGGAGAGAGACAGCAACAGCCTTCTGGTGAGAGTTAGCAACAGCCTTCTGCAGAGAGATAGCAACAGCCTTCTGGAGAGAGACAGCAACAGCCTTCTGGAGAGAGGTAGCAACAGCCTTCTGGAGGGAGTTAGCAACAGCCTTCTGGAGGGAGTTAGCATCAGCCTTCTGGAGAGAGTTAGCAACAGCCTTATGGAGAGACATAGCAACAGCCTTCTGGTGAGAGTTAGGAACAGCCTTCTGCAGAGAGTTAGCAACAGCCTTCTGGAGAGAGTTAGCAACAGCCTTCTGGAGGGAGTTAGCAACAGCCTTCTGGAGAGAGATAGCAACAGCCTTCTGGAGGGAGTTAGCAACATCCTTCTGGAGAGAGATAGCAACAGCCTTCTGGAGAGAGTTAGCAACAGCCTTCTGGAGGGAGTTAGCAACAGCCTTCTGGAGAGAGATAGCAACAGCCTTCTGGAGAGAATTAGCAACAGCCTTCTGGAGAGAGTTAGCAACAGCCTTCTGGAGAGAGTTAGCAATAGCCTTCTGCAGAGAGATAGCAACACACTTCTGGGGAGAGATAGCAACAGCCTTCTGGAGAGAGTTAGCAATAGCCTTCTGCAGAGAGATGGCACCAGCCTTCTGGAGAGAGATAGCAACAGCTTTCTGGAGAGAGATAGCAACAGCCTTCTGGAGAGAGCTAGCAACAGCCTTCTGGAGAGAGTTAGCAACAGCCTTCTGGAGAGAGATAGCAACAGCCTTCTGGAGAGAGTTAGCAACAGCCTTCTGCAGAGACATAGCAATAGACTTCTGGGGAGAGATAGCAACAGCCTTCTGGAGGGAGTTAGCAGCAGCCTTCTTGAGGGAGTTAGCAACAGCCTTCTGGAGAGAGGGTTAGCAACAGCCTTCTGGAGAGAGATACCAACAGCCTTCTGGAGAGAGTTAGCATCAGCCTTCTGCAGAGAGTGTTAGCAACAGCCTTCTGGAGAGAGATACCAACAGCCTTCTGGAGAGAGATAGCAACAGGCTTCTGGAGAGAGATACCAACAGCCTTCTGGAGAGAGATAGCAACAGCCATCTGCAGAGAGGGTTAGCAACAGCCTTCTGGAGGGAGATAGCAACAGCCTTCTGCAGAGAGTTAGCAACAGCCTTCTGGAGAGAGACAGCAACGCCTTCTGCAGAGAATTGGCACCACCCTTCTGGAGACAGTCAGCAACAGCCTTCTGGAGAGAGATAGCAACAGCATTCTGGAGAGAGTTAGCAACAGCCTTCTGGAGAGAGATAGCAACAGCCTTCTGGAGAGAGTTAGAAACAGCCTTCTGGAGAGAGTTAGCAACAGCCTTCTGGAGAGAGATAGCAACAGCCTTCTGGAGGGAGTTAGCAACATCCTTCTGCAGAGAGGGTTAGCAACAGCCTTCTGGAGAGAGATACCAACAGCATTCTGGAGAGAGATAGCAATAGCCTTCTGCAGAGAGATGGCACCAGCCTTCTGGAGAGAGTTAGCAACAGCCTTCTGCAGAGAGATGGCACCAGCCTTCTGGAGAGAGTTAGCAACAGCCTTCTGCAGAGAGATAGCAACAGCCTTCTGGAGAGAGATAGCAACAGCCTTCTGGAGAGAGTTAGCAACAGCCTTCTGGAGAGAGTTAGCAACAGCCTTCTGGAGAGAGATAGCAACAGCCTTCTGGAGGGAGTTAGCAACATCCTTCTGCAGAGAGGGTTAGCAACAGCCTTCTGGAGAGAGATACCAACAGCATTCTGGAGAGAGATAGCAATAGCCTTCTGCAGAGAGATGGCACCAGCCTTCTGGAGAGAGTTAGCAACAGCCTTCTGCAGAGAGATGGCACCAGCCTTCTGGAGAGAGTTAGCAACAGCCTTCTGCAGAGAGATAGCAACAGCCTTCTGGAGAGAGATAGCAACAGCCTTCTGGAGAGAGTTAGCAACAGCCTTCTGGAGAGAGTTAGCAACAGCCTTCTGGAGAGAGTTAGCAACAGCCTTCTGGAGAGAGATAGCAACAGCCTTCTGGAGAGAGTTAGCAAGAGCCTTCTGGAGAGAGATAGCAACAGCCTTCTGGAGAGAGACAGCAACAGCCTTCTGGAGAGGGTTAGCAACAGCCTTCTGCAGAGAGATAGCAACAGCCTTCTGGAGAGAGTTAGCAACAGCCTTCTGGAGAGGGTTAGCAACAGCCTTCTGCAGAGAGATAGCAACAGCCTTCTGGAGAGAGTTCGCAAGAGCCTTCTGGAGAGAGTTAGCAACAGCCTTCTGGAGGGAGTTAGCAACAGCCTTCTGGAGAGAGTTAGCAACAGCCTTCTGCAGAGAGTTAGCAACAGCCTTCTGGAGAGAGTTAGCAACAGCCTTCTGGAGAGAGATAGCAACAGCCTTCTGGAGAGAGTTAGCAAGAGCCTTCTGGAGAGAGTTAGCAACAGCCTTCTGGAGAGAGATAGCAACAGCCTTCTGGAGAGAGTTAGCAACAGCCTTCTGGAGAGGGTTAGCAACAGCCTTCTGCAGAGAGATAGCAACAGCCTTCTGGAGAGAGTTAGCAAGAGCCTTCTGGAGAGAGTTAGCAACAGCCTTCTGGAGGGAGTTAGCAACAGCCTTCTGGAGAGAGATAGCAACAGCCTTCTGCAGAGAGTTAGCAACAGCCTTCTGGAGAGAGTTAGCAACAGCCTTCTGCAGAGAGATAGCAACAGCCTTCTGGAGAGAGTTAGCAACAGCCTTCTGCAGAGAGATAGCAACAGCCTTCTGGAGAGAGATAGCAACAGCCTTCTGGAGGGAGTTAGCAACAGCCTTCTGGAGAGGGTTAGCAACAGCCTTCTGGAGGGAGTTAGCAACAGCCTTCTGGAGAGAGATAGCAACAGCCTTCTGGAGAGAGTTAGCAACAGCCTTCTGGAGAGAGATAGCAACAGCCTTCTGGAGAGAGTTAGCAACAGCCTTCTGGAGAGGGTTAGCAACAGCCTTCTGGAGGGAGTTAGCAACAGCCTTCTGGAGAGAGATAGCAACAGCCTTCTGGAGAGAGATAGCTACAGCCTTCTGGAGAGAGATAGCTACAGCCTTCTGGAGAGAGTTAGCAACAGCCTTCTGGAGAGAGTTGGCAACAGCCTTCTGGAGAGAGTTAGCAACAGCCTTCTGGAGAGAGTTAGCAACAGCCTTCTGGAGAGAGACAGCAACAGCTTTCTGGAGAGAGTTAGCAAAAGCCATCTGCAGAGAGTTAGCAACAGCCTTCTGGAGAGAGTTAGCAACAGCTTTCTGGAGAGAGATAGCAACAGCCTTCTGCAGAGAGGGTTAGCAACAGCCTTCTGGAGGGAGATAGCAACAGCCTTCTGGAGAGAGATAGCAACAGCCTTCTGGAGAGAGTTAGCAACAGCCTTCTGGAGAGAGTTAGCAACAGCCTTCTGGAGAGAGATAGCAAAAGCCATCTGCAGAGAGTTAGCAACAGCCTTCTGGAGAGAGTTAGCAACAGCCTTCTGGAGAGAGATAGCAACAGCCTTCTGCAGAGAGGGTTAGCAACAGCCTTCTGGAGGGAGATAGCAACAGCCTTCTGGAGAGAGATAGCAACAGCCTTCTGGAGAGAGTTAGCAACAGCCTTCTGGAGAGAAGGTTAGCAACAGCCTTCTGGAGAGAGATAGCAACAGCCTTCTGGAGAGAGGGTTAGCAAAGCCTTCTGGAGAGAGATAGCAACAGCCTTCTGGAGGGAGTTAGCATCAGCCTTCTGGAGAGAGTTAGCAACAGCCTTATGGAGAGACATAGCAACAGCCTTCTGGAGAGAGTTAGCAACAGCCTTCTGCAGAGAGATAGCAACAGCCTTCTGGAGAGAGACAGCAACAGCCTTCTGGAGAGAGTTAGCAACAGCCTTCTCGAGAGAGATAGCAACAGCCTTCTGGAGAGAGATAGCAATAGCCTTCTGCAGAGAGTTAGCAACAGCCTTCTGGAGAGAGATAGCAACAGCCTTCTGGAGCGAGATAGCAACAGCCTTCTGGAGAGAGATAGCTACAGCCTTCTGGAGAGAGTTAGCAACAGCCTTCTGGAGAGAGTTGGCAACAGCCTTCTGGAGAGAGTTAGCAACAGCCTTCTGGAGAGAGTTAGCAACAGTCTTCTGGAGAGAGACAGCAACAGCTTTCTGGAGAGAGTTAGCAAAAGCCATCTGCAGAGAGTTAGCAACAGCCTTCTGGAGAGAGTTAGCAACAGCTTTCTGGAGAGAGATAGCAACAGCCTTCTGCAGAGAGGGTTAGCAACAGCCTTCTGGAGGGAGATAGCAACAGCCTTCTGGAGAGAGATAGCAACAGCCTTCTGGAGAGAGTTAGCAACAGCCTTCTGGAGAGAGTTAGCAACAGCCTTCTGGAGAGAGATAGCAAAAGCCATCTGCAGAGAGTTAGCAACAGCCTTCTGGAGAGAGTTAGCAACAGCCTTCTGGAGAGAGATAGCAACAGCCTTCTGCAGAGAGGGTTAGCAACAGCCTTCTGGAGGGAGATAGCAACAGCCTTCTGGAGAGAGTTAGCAACAGCCTTCTGGAGAGAAGGTTAGCAACAGCCTTCTGAAGAGAGATAGCAACAGCCTTCTGGAGAGAGGGTTAGCAAAGCCTTCTGGAGAGAGATAGCAACAGCCTTCTGGAGGGAGTTAGCATCAGCCTTCTGGAGAGAGTTAGCAACAGCCTTATGGAGAGACATAGCAACAGCCTTCTGGAGAGAGTTAGCAACAGCCTTCTGCAGAGAGATAGCAACAGCCTTCTGGAGAGAGACAGCAACAGCCTTCTGGAGAGAGTTAGCAACAGCCTTCTCGAGAGAGATAGCAACAGCCTTCTGGAGAGAGATAGCAACAGCCTTCTGCAGAGTGTTAGCAACAGCCTTCTGGAGAGAGATAGCAACAGCCTTCTGGAGAGAGATAGCAACAGCCTTCTGGAGAGAGTTAGCAACAGCCTTCTGGAGAGAGCTAGCAACAGCCTTCTGGAGAGATTTAGCAACAGCCTTCTGCAGAGAGATGGCACCAGCCTTCTGGAGAGAGATAGCAACAGCCTTCTGGAGAGAGATAGCAACAGCCTTCTGGAGGGAGTTAGCAACAGCCTTCTTCAGAGAGTTAGCAACAGCCTTCTGCAGAGAGATAGCAACAGCCTTCTGGAGAGAGACAGCAACAGCCTTCTGGAGAGAGATAGCAACAGCCTTCAGGAGAGAGATAGCAACAGCCTTCTGGAGAGAGTTAGCAATAGCCTTCTGGAGAGAGATAGCAACAGCCTTCAGGAGAGAGTTAGCAACAGCCTTCTGGAGAGAGTTAGCAACAGCCTTATCGAGAGAGATAGCAACAGCCTTCTGGAGAGAGATAGCAACAGCCTTCTGGAGAGAGTTAGCAACAGCTTTATGGAGAGAGATAGCAACAGCCTTCAGGAGAGAGTTAGCTACAGCCTTCTGGAGGGAGTTAGCATAGCCTTCTGGAGAGAGATAGCAACAGCCTTCAGGAGAGAGATAGCAACAGCCTTCTGGAGAGAGCTAGCAACAGCCTTCTGGAGAGATTTAGCAACAGCCTTCTGCAGAGAGATGGCACCAGCCTTCTGGAGAGAGATAGCAACAGCCTTCTGGAGAGAGATAGCAACTGCCTTCTGGAGAGAGCTAGCAACAGCCTTCTGGAGAGAGACAGCAACAGCCTTCTGGAGATAGATAGCAACAGCCTTCTGGAGGGAGTTAGCAGCAGCCTTCTGGAGGGAGTTAGCAACAGCCTTCTGGAGGGAGTTAGCAGCAGCCTTCTGGAGAGAGTTAGCAACAGCCTTCTGGAGGGAGTTAGCAACAGCCTTCTGGAGAGAGGGTTAGCAACAGCCTTCTGGAGAGAGATACCAACAGCCTTCTGGAGAGAGTTAGCAACAGCCTTCTGGAGAGAGTTAGCATCAGCCTTCTGCAGAGAGGGTTAGCAACAGCCTTCTGGAGAGAGTTAGCAACAGCCTTCTGGAGAGAGATAGCAACAGCCTTCTGGAGAGAGTTAGCAACAGCCTTCTGGAAAGAAATAGCAACAGCCTTCTGGAGAGAGTTAGCAACAGCCTTCTGGAGAGAGGGTTAGCAACAGCCTTCTGGAGGGAGTTAGCATCAGCCTCCTGGAGAGAGTTAGCAACAGCATTCTGGAGAGAGATAGCAACAGCCTTCTGGAGGGAGTTAGCAACAGGTTTCTCGAGAGAGATAGCAACAGCCTTCTGGAGAGAGTTAGCAACAGCCTTCTGGAGAGAGATAGCAACAGCCTTCTGGAGAGAGTCAGCAACAGCCTTCTGGAGAGAGTTAGCAACAGCCTTCTGGAGAGAGCTAGCATCAGCCTTCTGGAGAGAGTTAACAACAGCCTTCTGGAGAGAGTTAGCAACAGCCTTCTGGAGAGAGATAGCAACACCCTTCTGTAGAGAGCTAGCAACAGCCTTCTGGAGAGAGTTAGCAACACCCTTCTGTAGAGAGTTAGCAACAGCCTTCTGGAGAGAGATAGCAACAGCCTTCTGGAGAGAGTTAGCAACAGCCTTCTGGAGAGAGCTAGCAACAGCCTTCTCGAGAGAGATAGCTACAGCCTTCTGGAGAGAGATAGCAACAGCCTTCTGGAGAGAGTTAGCAACAGCCTTCTGGAGAGAGTTAGCAACAGCCTTCTGGAGAGAGTTAGCAACAGCCTTCTCGAGAGAGATAGCAACAGCCTTATGGAGAGAGATAGCAACAGCCTTCAGGAGAGAGTTAGCTACAGCCTTCTGGAGGGAGTTAGCATAGCCTTCTGGAGAGAGATAGCAACAGCCTTCAGGAGAGAGATAGCAACAGCCTTCTGCAGAGAGATGGCAACAGCCTTCTGGAGAGAGATAGCAACAGCCTTCTGGAGAGAGTTAGCAACAGCCTTATGGAGAGAGATAGCAACAGCCTTCAGGAGAGAGTTAGCTACAGCCTTCTGGAGGGAGTTAGCATAGCCTTCTGGAGAGAGATAGCAACAGCCTTCAGGAGAGAGATAGCAACAGCCTTCTGCAGAGAGATGGCAACAGCCTTCTGGAGAGAGATAGCAACAGCCTTCTGGAGAGAGCTAGCAACAGCCTTCTGGAGAGAGACAGCAACAGCCTTCTGGAGAGAGATAGCAACAGCCTTCTGGAGGGAGTTAGCAACAGCCTTCTGGAGAGAGTTAGCAACAGCCTTCTGGAGAGAGATAGCAACAGCCTTCTGGAGAGAGTTAGCAATAGCCTTCTGCAGAGAGATAGCAACAGACTTCTGGGGAGAGATAGCAACAGCCTTCTGGAGGGAGTTAGCAGCAGCCTTCTGGAGGGAGTTAGCAACAGCCTTCTGGAGAGAGGGTTAGCAACAGCCTTCTGGAGAGAGATACCAACAGCCTTCTGGAGAGAGTTAGCAACAGCCTTCTGGAGAGAGTTAGCATCAGCCTTCTGCAGAGAGGGTTAGCAACAGCCTTCTGGAGAGAGATACCAACAGCCTTCTGGAGAGAGATAGCAACAGCCTTCTGGAGGGAGATACCAACAGCCTTCTGGAGAGAGTTAGCAACAGCCTTCTGGAGAGAGATAGCAACAGCCTTCTGGAGAGAGTTAGCAACAGCCTTCTGGAGAGAAATAGCAACAGACTTCTGGAGAGAGGGTTAGCAACAGCCTTCTGGAGAGAGATAGCAACAGCCTTCTGGAGGGAGTTAGCAACAGGTTTCTCGAGAGAGATAGCAACAGCCTTCTGGAGAGAGTTAGCAACAGCCTTCTGGAGAGAGATAGCAACAGCCTTCTGGAGAGAGATAGCAACAGCCTTCTGGAGAGAGTTAGCAACAGCCTTCTGGAGAGAGTTAGCATCAGCCTTCTGGAGAGAGATAGCAACAGCCTTCTGGAGAGAGATAGCAACAGCCTTCATGAGAGAGATAGCAACAGCCTTCTGGAAAGAGATAGCAACAGCCTTCTGGAAAGAGATAGCAACAGCCTTCTGGAGAGAGATAGCAACAGCCTTCATGAGAGAGATAGCAACAGCCTTCATGAGAGAGATAGCAACAGCCTTCTGGAAAGAGATAGCAACAGCCTTCTGGAGGGAGTTAGCAACAGGTTTCTCGAGAGAGATAGCAACAGCCTTCTGGAGAGAGATAGCAACAGCCTTCTGGAGAGAGTTAGCAACAGCCTTCTGGAGAGTGCTAGCAACAGCCTTCTGGAGAGAGATAGCAACAGCCTTCTGGAGAGAGATAGCAACAGACTTCTGGAGATAGATAGCAACAGCCTTCTGGAGAGAGATAGCAACACCCTTCTGTAGAGAGCTAGCAACAGCCTTCTGGAGTGAGTTAGCAACAGCCTTCTGGAGAGAGTTAGCAACAGCCTTCTGGAGTGAGTTAGCAACAGCCTTCTGGAGAGAGTTAGCAACAGCCTTCTGGAGGGAGTTAGCAACAGCCTTCTGGAGAGAGTTAGCAACAGCCTTCTCGAGAGAGATAGCAACAGCCTTCAGGAGAGAGTTAGCAATAGCCTTCTGCAGAGAGATAGCAACAGACGTCTGGAGGGAGTTAGCAACTGCCTTCTGGAGGGAGTTAGCAACAGCCTTCTGGAGAGAGGGTTAGCAACAGCCTTCTGGAGAGAGATACCAACAGCTTTCTGGAGAGAGTTAGCAACAGCCTTCTGGAGAGAGTTAGCATCAGCCTTCTGCAGAGAGGGATTGCAACAGCCTTCTGGAGAGAGATACCAACAGCCTTCTGGAGAGAGATAGCAACAGGCTTCTGCAGAGAGGGTTGGCAACAGCCTTCTGGAGGGAGATTGCAACAGCCTTCTGGAGAGAGTTAGCAACAGCCTTCTGGAGAGAGGGTTAGCAACAGCCTTCTGGAGAGAGATAGCAACAGTCTTCGGGAGAGAGGGTTAGCAACAGCCTTCTGGAGAGAGATAGCAACAGCCTTCTGGAGGGAGTTAGCAACAGCCTTCAGGAGAGAGGTAGCAACAGCCTTCTGGAGAGAGATAGCAACAGCCTTCTGGAGAGAGATAGCAACAGCCTTCTGGAGAGAGGGTTAGCAACAGCCTTCTGGAGAGAGTTAGCAACAGCCTTCTGGAGAGAGGGTAAGCAACAGCCTTCTGGAGAGAGATAGCAACAGCCTTCTGGAGAGAGATAGCAACAGCCTTCTGGAGAGAGGGTTAGCAACAGCCTTCTGGAGAGAGATAGAAACAGCCTTCTGGAGGGAGTTAGCATCAGCCTTCTGGAGAGAGTTAGCAACAGCCTTCATGAGAGAGATAGCAACAGCCTTCTGGAGGGAGTTAGCAACAGGTTTCTCGAGAGAGATAGCAACAGCCTTCTGGAGAGAGATAGCAACAGCCTTCTGGAGGGAGTTAGCAACAGCCTTCTGCAGAGAGATAGCAACAGCCTTCTGGAGAGAGATAGCAACAGCCTTCTGGAGAGAGGGTTAGCAACAGCCTTCTGGAGAGAGTTAGCAACAGCCTTCTGGAGAGAGGGTAAGCAACAGCCTTCTGGAGAGAGTTAGCAACAGCCTTCTGGAGAGAGATAGCAACAGCCTTCTGGAGAGAGGGTTAGCAACAGCCTTCTGGAGAGAGATAGAAACAGCCTTCTGGAGGGAGTTAGCATCAGCCTTCTGGAGAGAGTTAGCAACAGCCTTCATGAGAGAGATAGCAACAGCCTTCTGGAGAGAGTTAGCAACAGGTTTCTCGAGAGAGATAGCAACAGCCTTCTGGAGAGAGATAGCAACAGCCTTCTGGAGAGAGTTAGCAACAGCCTTCTGGAGAGAGTTAGCAACAGCCTTCTGGAGAGAGATAGCAACAGCCTTCTGGAGAGAGCTAGCAACAGCCTTCTGGAGAGAAATAGCAACAGACTTCTGGAGAGAGGGTTAGCAACAGCCTTCTGGAGAGAGATAGCAACAGCCTTCATGAGAGAGATAGCAACAGCCTTCTGGAGAGAGTTAGCAACAGCCTTCTGGAGAGAGTTAGCAACAGCCTTCTGGAGAGAGTTAGCAACAGCCTTCTGGAGAGTGTTAGCAACAGCCTTCTGGAGAGAGCTAGCAACAGCCTTCTGGAGAGAAATAGCAACAGACTTCTGGAGATAGATAGCAACAGCCTTCTGGAGAGAGTTAGCAACAGCCTTCTGGAGAGAAATAGCAACAGACTTCTGGGGAGAGATAGCAACAGCCTTCTGGAGGGAGTTAGCAACTGCCTTCTGGAGAGAGGTAGCATCAGCCTTCTGCAGACAGGGATTGCAACAGCCTTCTGGAGAGAGATACCAACAGCCTTCTGGAGAGAGATAGCAACAGGCTTCTGCAGAGAGGGTTAGCATCTGCCTTCTGGTGGGAGATTGCAACAGCCTTCTGGAGAGAGATAGCAACAGTCTTCGGGAGAGAGGGTTAGCAACAGCCTTCTGGAGAGAGATAGCAACAGCCTTCTGGAGGGAGTTAGCAACAGCCTTCAGGAGAGAGGTAGCAACAGCCTTCTGGAGAGAGTTAGCAACAGCCTTCTGCAGAGAGATAGCAACAGCCTTCTGGAGAGAGATAGCAACAGCCTTCTGGAGAGAGGATTAGCAACAGCCTTCTGGAGAGAGTTAGCAACAGCCTTCTGGAGAGAGGGTAAGCAACAGCCTTCTGGAGAGAGTTAGCAACAGCCTTCTGGAGAGAGATAGCAACAGCCTTCTGGAGAGAGGGTTAGCAACAGCCTTCTGGAGATAGATAGCAACAGCCTTCTGGAGGGAGTTAGCATCAGCCTTCTGGAGAGAGTTAGCAACAGCCTTCATGAGAGAGATAGCAACAGCCTTCTGGAGGGAGTTAGCAACAGGTTTCTCGAGAGAGATAGCAACAGCCTTCTGGAGAGAGTTAGCAACAGCCTTCTGGAGAGAGATAGCAACAGCCATCTGGAGAGAGTTAGCAACAGCCTTCTGGAGAGAGTTAGCAACAGCCTTCTGGAGAGAGATAGCAACAGCCTTCTGAAGAGATGGTTAGCAACAGCCTTCTGGAGAGAGATAGCAACAGCCTTCTGGAGAGAGTTAGCAACAGCCTTCTGGAGAGAGATAGCAACAGCCTTCTGGAGAGAGATAGCTACAGCCTCCTGGAGATAAATAGCAACAGCCTTCAGGAGAGAGAGAGCAACAGCCTTCTGGTGAGAGTTAGCAATAGCCTTCTGGAGAGAGATAGAAATAGCCTTCTGGAGAGAGATAGCAACAGCCTTCAGGAGAGAGTTAGCAACTACCTTCAGGAGAGAGTTAGCAACAGCCTTCTGGAGAGAGTTAGCAACAGCCTTCAGGAGATAGATAGCAACAGCCTTCAGGAGAGAGTTTGCAATAGCCTTCTGGAGAGAGATAGCAACAGCCTTCAGGAGAGAGTTTGCAATAGCCTTCTGGAGAGAGGTAGCAACAGGCTTCAGGAGAGAGTTTGCAATAGCCTTCTGGAGAGAGATAGCAACAGCCTTCAGGAGAGAGTTAGCAACAACCTTCAGGAGAGAGTTAGCAACAGCCTTCTGGAGAGTGTTAGCAATAGCCTTCTGCAGAGAGTTAGCAACAGCCTTCTGGAGGGAGATAGCAACAGCCTTCAGGAGAGAGTTTGCAATATCCTTCTGGAGAGAGATAGCAACAGCCTTCAGGAGAGAGTTTGCAATCGCCTTCTGCAGAGAGATAGCAACAGCCTTCTGGAGAGAGATAGCAACAACCTTCTGGAGAGAGATAGCAACAGCCTTCTGGAGAGAGGGTTTGCAACAGCCTTCTGGAGAGAGATAGCAACAGTCTTCGGGAGAGAGGGTTAGCAACAGCCTTCTGGAGAGAGATAGCAACAGCCTTCTGGAGGGAGTTAGCAACAGCCTTCAGGAGAGAGGTAGCAACAGCCTCCTGGAGAGAGTTAGCAACAGCCTTCTGCAGAGAGATAGCAACAGCCTTCTGGAGAGAGATAGCAACAGCCTTCTGGAGAGAGATAGCAACAGCCTTCTGGAGAGAGTTAGCAACAGCCTTCTGGAGAGAGTTAGCAACAGCCTTCTGGAGAGAGATAGCAACAGCCTTCTGGAGAGAGTTAGCAAGAGCCTTCTGGAGAGAGTTAGCAACAGCCTTCTGGAGAGAGTTAGCAACAGCCTTCTGGAGAGAGTTAGCAACAGCCTTCTGGAGAGAGATAGCAACAGCCTTCTGGAGAGAGTTAGCAAGAGCCTTCCGGAGAGAGTTAGCAACAGCCTTCTGGAGAGAGATAGCAACAGCCTTCTGGAGAGAGTTAGCAACAGCCTTCTGGAGAGGGTTAGCAACAGCCTTCTGCAGAGAGATAGCAACAGCCTTCTGGAGGGAGTTAGCAACAGCCTTCTGGAGAGAGATAGCAACAGCCTTCTGGAGAGAGATAGCTACAGCCTCCTGGAGAGAGATAGCTACAGCCTTCTGGAGAGAGTTAGCAACAGCCTTCTGGAGAGAGTTGGCAACAGCCTTCTGGAGAGAGTTAGCAACAGCCTTCTGGAGAGAGTTAGCAACAGCCTTCTGGAGAGAGACAGCAACAGCTTTCTGGAGAGAGTTAGCAAAAGCCATCTGCAGAGAATTAGCAACAGCCTTCTGGAGGGAGTTAGCATCAGCCTTCTGCAGAGAGTTAGCAACAGCCTTCTGGAGAGAGATACCAACAGCCTTCTGGAGAGAGGTAGCAACAGCCTTCTGCAGAGAGGGTTAGCAACAGCCTTCTGGAGGGAGATAGCAACAGCCTTCTGGAGAGAGTTAGCAACAGCCTTCTGGAGAGAAGGTTAGCAACAGCCTTCTGGAGAGAGATAGCAACAGCCTTCTGGAGAGAGGGTTAGCAAAGCCTTCTGGAGAGAGATAGCAACAGCCTTCTGGAGGGAGTTAGCAACAGCCTTATGGAGAGACATAGCAACAGCCTTCTGGAGAGAGTTAGCAACAGCCTTCTGCAGAGAGATAGCAACAGCCTTCTGGAGAGAGACAGCAACAGCCTTCTGGAGAGAGTTAGCAACAGCCTTCTCGAGAGAGATAGCAACAGCCTTCTGGAGAGAGTTAGCAACAGCCTTATGGAGAGAGATAGCAACAGCCTTCAGGAGAGAGTTAGCTACAGCCTTCTGGAGAGAGATAGCAACAGCCTTCTGGAGAGAGATAGCAACAGCCTTCTGGAGAGAGTTAGCAACAGCCTTCTGGAGAGAGTTAGCAACAGCCTTCTGGAGAGAGTTAGCAACAGCCTTCTGGAGAGAGTTAGCAACAGCCTTCTGGAGAGAGATAGCAACAGCCTTCTGGAGAGAGTTAGCAAGAGCCTTCTGGAGAGAGTTAGCAACAGCCTTCTGGAGAGAGATAGCAACAGCCTTCTGGAGAGGGTTAGCAACAGCCTTCTGCAGAGAGATAGCAACAGCCTTCTGGAGAGAGATAGCAACAGCCTTCTGGAGAGAGTTAGCAACAGCCTTCTGGAGAGAGATAGCAACAGCCTTCTGGAGAGAGTTAGCAACAGCCTTCTGGAGAGGGTTAGCAACAGCCTTCTGGAGGGAGTTAGCAACAGCCTTCTGGAGAGAGATAGCAACAGCCTTCTGGAGAGAGATAGCAACAGCCTTCTGGAGAGAGATAGCTACAGCCTTCTGGAGAGAGATAGCTACAGCCTTCTGGAGAGAGTTAGCAACAGCCTTCTGGAGAGAGACAGCAACAGCTTTCTGGAGAGAGTTAGCAAAAGCCATCTGCAGAGAGGCTTAGCAAAGCCTTCTGGAGAGAGATAGCAACAGCCTTCTGGAGGGAGTTAGCATCAGCCTTCTGCAGAGAGGGTTAGCAACAGCCTTCTGGAGAGAGATACCAACAGCCTTCTGGAGAGAGATAGCAACAGCCTTCTGCAGAGAGGGTTAGCAACAGCCTTCTGGAGGGAGATAGCAACAGCCTTCTGGAGAGAGTTAGCATCAGCCTTCTGGAGAGAGTTAGCAACAGCCTTCTGGAGAGAGGCTTAGCAAAGCCTTCTGGAGAGAGATAGCAATAGCCTTCTGGAGAGAGGCTTAGCAAAGCCTTCTGGAGAGAGATAGCAACAGCCTTCTGGAGGGAGTTAGCATCAGCCTTCTTGAGAGAGTTAGCAACAGCCTTATGGAGAGACATAGCAACAGCCTTCTGGAGAGAGTTAGCAACAGCCTTCTGCAGAGAGATAGCAACAGCCTTCTGGAGAGAGACAGAAACAGCCTTCTGGAGAGAGTTAGCAACAGCCTTCTCGAGAGAGATAGCAACAGCCTTCTGGAGAGAGATAGCAACAGCCTTCTGGAGAGAGTTAGCAACAGCCTTATGGAAAGAGATAGCAACAGCCTTCAGGAGAGAGTTAGCTACAGCCTTCTGGAGAGAGATAGCAACAGCCTTCTGGAGAGAGATAGCAACAGCCTTCTGGAGAGAGTTAGCAACAGCCTTCTGGAGAGAGCTAGCAACAGCCTTCTGGAGAGATTTAGCAACAGCCTTCTGCAGAGAGATGGCACCAGCCTTCTGGAGAGAGATAGCAACAGCCTTCTGGAGAGAGATAGCAACAGCATTCTGGAGGGAGTTAGCAACAGCCTTCTGCAGAGAGATAGCAACAGCCTTCTGGAGAGAGACAGCAACAGCCTTCTGGAGAGAGATAGCAACAGCCTTCAGGAGAGAGATAGCAACAGCCTTCTGCAGAGAGTTAGCAATAGCCTTCTGGAGAGAGATAGCAACAGCCTTCAGAAGAGAGTTAGCAACAGCCTTCTGGAGAGAGTTAGCAACAGCCTTCTCGAGAGAGATAGCAACAGCCTTCTGGAGAGAGATAGCAACAGCCTTCTGGAGAGAGTTAGCAACAGCATTATGGAGAGAGATAGCAACAGCCTTCAGGAGAGAGTTAGCTACAGCCTTCTGGAGGGAGTTAGCATAGCCTTCTGGAGAGAGATAGCAACAGCCTTCAGGAGAGAGATAGCAACAGCCTTCTGGAGAGAGCTAGCAACAGCCTTCTGGAGAGACTTAGCAACAGCCTTCTGCAGAGAGATGGCACCAGCCTTCTGGAGAGAGATAGCTACAGCCTTCTGGAGAGAGATAGCAACAGCCTTCTGGAGAGAGCTAGCAACAGCCTTCTGGAGAGAGACAGCAACAGCCTTCTGGAGAGAGACAGCAACAGCCTTCTGGAGAGAGATAGCAACAGCCTTCTGGAGGAGTTAGCAACAGCCTTCTGGAGAGAGTTAGCAACAGCCTTCTGGAGAGAGATAGCAACAGCCTTCTGGAGAGAGTTAGCAATAGCCTTCTGCAGAGAGATAGCAAAAGACTTCTGGGGAGAGATAGCAACAGCCTTCTGGAGGGAGTTAGCAGCAGCCTTCTGGAGGGAGTTAGCAACAGCCTTCTGGAGAGAGGGTTAGCAACAGCCTTCGGGAGAGAGATGGCACCAGCCTTCTGGAGAGAGATAGCAACAGCCTTCTGGAGAGAGATACCAACAGCCTTCTGGAGAGAGTTAGCAACAGCCTTCTGGAGAGAGTTAGCATCAGCCTTCTGCAGAGAGGGTTAGCAACAGCCTTCTGGAGGGAGTTAGCAACAGCCTTCTGGAGAGAGTTAGCAACAGCCTTCTGGAGAGAGTTAGCAACAGCCTTCTGGAGAGAGATAGCAACAGCCTTCTGGAGAGAGGGTTAGCAACAGCCTTCTGGAGAGAGTTAGCAACAGCCTTCTGGAGAGAGTTAGCATCAGCCTTCTGCAGAGAGGGTTAGCAACAGCCTTCTGGAGAGAGATAGCAACAGCCTTCTGGAGGGAGTTAGCATCAGCCTCCTGGAGAGAGTTAGCAACAGCCTTCTGGAGAGAGATAGCAACAGCCTTCTGGAGGGAGTTAGCAACAGGTTTCTCGAGAGAGATAGCAACAGCCTTCTGGAGAGAGTTAGCAACAGCCTTCTGGAGAGAGATAGCAACAGCCTTCTGGAGAGAGTTAGCAACACCCTTCTGTAGAGAGTTAGCAACAGCCTTCTGGAGAGAGCTAGCAACAGCCTTCTGGAGAGAGATAGCAACAGCCTTCTGGAGAGAGTTAGCAACAGCCTTCTGGAGAGAGCTAGCAACAGCCTTCTGGAGAGAGATAGCAACAGCCTTCTGGAGAGAGTTAGCAACAGCCTTCTGGAGAGAGATAGCAACAGCATTCTGGAGAGAGTTAGCAACAGCCTTCTGGAGAGAGCTAGCAACAGCCTTCTGGAGAGAGATAGCAACAGCCTTCTGGAGAGAGTTAGCAACAGCCTTCTGGAGAGAGAGAGCAACAGCCTTCTGGAGAGAGATAGCAACAGCCTTCTGGAGAGAGTTAGCAACAGCCTTCTGGAGAGAGATAGCAACACCCTTCTGTAGAGAGTTAGCAACAGCCTTCTGGAGAGAGCTAGCAACAGCCTTCTGGAGAGAGATAGCAACAGCCTTCTGGAGAGAGTTAGCAACAGCCTTCTGGAGAGAGCTAGCAACAGCCTTCTCGAGAGAGATAGCTACAGCCTTCTGGAGAGAGATAGCAACAGCCTTCTAGAGAGAGTTAGCAACAGCCTTCTGGAGAGAGTTAGCAACAGCCTTCTCGAGAGAGATAGCAACAGCCTTCTCGAGAGAGATAGCAACAGCCTTCTGGAGAGAGTTAGCAACAGCCTTCTGGAGAGAGATAGCAACAGCCTTCAGGAGAGAGATAGCAACAGCCTTCTGCAGAGAGATGGCAACAGCCTTCTGGAGAGAGATAGCAACAGCCTTCTGGAGAGAGCTAGCAACAGCCTTCTGGAGAGAGACAGCAACAGCCTTCTGGAGAGAGACAGCAACAGCCTTCTGGAGAGAGATAGCAACAGCCTTCTGGAGGGAGTTAGCAACAGCCTTCTGGAGAGAGACAGCAACAGCCTTCTGGAGAGAGACAGCAACAGCCTTCTGGAGAGAGATAGCAACAGCCTTCTGGAGAGAGTTAGCAACAGCCTTCTGGAGAGAGATAGCAACAGCCTTCTGGAGAGAGTTAGCAATAGCCTTCTGCAGAGAGATAGCAACAGACTTCTGGGGAGAGATAGCAACAGCCTTCTGGAGGGAGTTAGCAGCAGCCTTCTGGAGGGAGTTAGCAACAGCCTTCTGGAGAGAGGGTTAGCAACAGCCTTCTGGAGAGAGATACCAACAGCCTTCTGGAGAGAGTTAGCAACAGCCTTCTGGAGAGAGTTAGCATCAGCCTTCTGCAGAGAGGGTTAGCAACAGCCTTCTGGAGAGAGATACCAACAGCCTTCTGGAGAGAGATAGCAACAGGCTTCTGCAGAGAGGGTTAGCAACAGCCTTCTGGAAGGAGATAGCAACAGCCTTCTGGAGGGAGTTAGCAACAGCCTTCTGGAGAGAGTTAGCAACAGCCTTCTGGAGAGAGATAGCAACAGCCTTCTGGAGAGAGTTAGCAACAGCCTTCTGGAGTGAAATAGCAACAGACTTCTGGAGAGAGGGTTAGCAACAGCCTTCTGGAGAGAGATAGCAACAGCCTTCTGGAGGGAGTTAGCATCAGCCTCCTGGAGAGAGTTAGCAACAGCCTTCTGGAGAGAGATAGCAACAGCCTTCTGGAGGGAGTTAGCAACAGGTTTCTCGAGAGAGATAGCAACAGCCTTCTGGAGAGAGTTAGCAACAGCCTTCTGGAGAGAGATAGCAACAGCCTTCTGGAGAGAGTTAGCAACAGCCTTCTGGAGAGAGCTAGCATCAACCTTCTGGAGAGAGTTAGCAACAGCCTTCTGGAGAGAGATAGCAACAGCCTTCTGGAGAGAGATAGCAACAGCCTTCTGGAGAGAGTTAGCAACAGCCTTCTGGAGAGAGTTAGCATCAGCCTTCTGGAGAGAGATAGCAAGAGCCTTCTGGAGAGAGATAGCAACAGCCTTCTGGAGAGAGGGTTAGCAACAGCCTTCTGGAGAGAGATAGCAACAGCCTTCTGGAGAGAGATAGCAACAACCTTCTGGAGTGAGATAGCAACAGCCTTCTGGAGAGAGATAGCAACAGCCTTCTGGAGAGAGTTAGCAACAGCATTCTGGAGAGAGATAGCAACAGCCTTCTGGAGAGAGTTAGCAACAGCCTTCAGGAGAGAGTTAGCAATAGCCTTCTGCAGAGAGATAGCAACAGACCTCTGCAGAGAGATAGCAACAGACTTCTGGGGAGAGATAGCAACAGCCTTCTGGAGGGAGTTAGCAGCAGCCTTCTGGAGAGAGATAGCAACAGCCTTCAGGAGAGAGGGTTAGCAACAGCCTTCTGGAGAGAGTTAGCAACAGACTTCTGGGGAGAAATAGCAACAGACTTCTGGAGAGAGGGTTAGCAACAGCCTTCTGGAGAGAGTTAGCAACAGCCTTCATGAGAGAGATAGCAACAGCCTTCTGGAAAGAGATAGCAACAGCCTTCTGGAGGGAGTTAGCAACAGGTTTCTCGAGAGAGATAGCAACAGCCTTCTGGAGAGACTTAGCAACAGCCTTCTGGAGAGTGCTAGCAACAGCCTTCTGGAGAGAGATAGCAACAGCCTTCTGGAGAGAGATAGCAACAGACTTCTGGAGATAGATAGCAACAGCCTTCTGGAGAGAGATAGCAACACCCTTCTGTAGAGAGTTAGCAACAGCCTTCTGGAGAGAGCTAGCAACAGCCTTCTGGAGTGAGTTAGCAACAGCCTTCTGGAGAGAGTTAGCAACAGCCTTCTGGAGTGAGTTAGCAACAGCCTTCTGGAGAGAGTTAGCAACAGCCTTCTGGAGGGAGTTAGCAACAGCCTTTTGGAGAGAGTTAGCAACAGCCTTCTCGAGAGAGATAGCAACAGCTTTCAGGAGAGAGTTAGCAATAGCCTTCTGCAGAGAGATAGCAACAGACTTCTGGAGGGAGTTAGCAACTGCCTTCTGGAGGGAGTTAGCAACAGCCTTCTGGAGAGAGGGATTGCAACAGCCTTCTGGAGAGAGATACCAACAGCTTTCTGGAGAGAGTTAGCAACAGCCTTCTGGAGAGAGTTAGCATCAGCCTTCTGCAGAGAGGGATTGCAACAGCCTTCTGGAGAGAGATACCAACAGCCTTCTGGAGAGAGATAGCAACAGGCTTCTGCAGAGAGGGTTGGCAACAGCCTCCTGGAGGGAGATTGCAACAGCCTTCTGGAGAGAGTTAGCAACAGCCTTCTGGAGAGAGGGTTAGCAACAGCCTTCTGGAGAGAGACAGCAACAGTCTTCGGGAGAGAGGGTTAGCAACAGCCTTCTGGAGAGAGATAGCAACAGCCTTCTGGAGGGAGTTAGCAACAGCCTTCAGGAGAGAGGTAGCAACAGCCTTCTGGAGAGAGTTAGCAACAGCCTTCTGCAGAGAGATAGCAACAGCCTTCTGGAGAGAGATAGCAACAGCCTTCTTGAGAGAGGGTTAGCAACAGCCTTCTGGAGAGAGTTAGCAACAGCCTTCTGGAGAGAGGGTAAGCAACAGCCTTCTGGAGAGAGTTAGCAACAGCCTTCTGGAGAGAGATAGCAACAGCCTTCTGGAGAGAGGGTTAGCAACAGCCTTCTGGAGAGAGATAGAAACAGCCTTCTGGAGGGAGTTAGCATCAGCCTTCTGGAGAGAGTTAGCAACAGCCTTCATGAGAGAGATAGCAACAGCCTTCTGGAGGGAGTTAGCAACAGGTTTCTCGAGAGAGATAGCAACAGCCTTCTGGAGAGAGTTAGCAACAGCCTTCTGGAGAGAGATAGCAACAGCCTTCTGGAGAGAGTTAGCAACAGCCTTCTGGAGAGAGTTAGCAACAGCCTTCTGGAGAGAGATAGCAACAGCCTTCTGGAGAGAGCTAGCAACAGCCTTCTGGAGAGAAATAGCAACAGACTTCTGGAGAGAGGGTTAGCAACAGCCTTCTGGAGAGAGATAGCAACAGCCTTCATGAGAGAGATAGCAACAGCCTTCTGGAGAGAGTTAGCAACAGCCTTCTGGAGAGAGTTAGCAACAGCCTTCTGGAGAGAGTTAGCAACAGCCTTCTGGAGAGAGTTAGCAACAGCCTTCTGGAGAGAGCTAGCAACAGCCTTCTGGAGAGAAATAGCAACAGACTTCTGGAGATAGATAGCAACAGCCTTCTGGAGAGAGTTAGCAACAGCCTTCTGGAGAGAAATAGCAACAGACTTCTGGGGAGAGATAGCAACAGCCTTCTGGAGGGAGTTAGCAACAGCCTTCTGGAGAGAGATACCAACAGCTTTCTGGAGAGAGTTAGCAACAGCTTTCTGGAGAGAGTTAGCATCAGCCTTCTGCAGAGAGGGATTGCAACAGCCTTCTGGAGAGAGATACCAACAGCCTTCTGGAGAGAGATAGCAACAGGCTTCTGCAGAGAGGGTTAGCATCAGCCTTCTGGTGGGAGATTGCAACAGCCTTCTGGAGAGAGTTAGCAACAGCCTTCTGGAGAGAGGGTTAGCAACAGCCTTCTGGAGAGAGATAGCAACAGTCTTCGGGAGAGAGGGTTAGCAACAGACTTCTGGAGAGAGATAGCAACAGCCTTCTGGAGGGAGTTAGCAACAGCCTTCAGGAGAGAGTTAGCAACAGCCTTCTGCACAGAGATAGCAACAGCCGTCTGGAGAGAGATAGCAACAGCCTTCTGGAGAGAGGGTTAGCAACAGCCTTCTGGAGAGAGTTAGCAACAGCGTTCTGGAGAGAGGGTAAGCAACAGCCTTCTGGAGAGAGTTAGCAACAGCCTTCTGGAGAGAGATAGCAACAGCCTTCTGGAGAGAGGGTTAGCAACAGCCTTCTGGAGAGAGATAGCAACAGCCTTCTGGAGGGAGTTAGCATCAGCCTTCTGGAGAGAGTTAGCAACAGCCTTCATGAGAGAGATAGCAACAGCCTTCTGGAGGGAGTTAGCAACAGGTTTCTCGAGAGAGATAGCAACAGCCTTCTGGAGAGAGTTAGCAACAGCCTTCTGGAGAGAGATAGCAACAGCCATCTGGAGAGAGTTAGCAACAGCCTTCTGGAGAGAGATAGCAACAGCCTTCTGAAGAGATGGTTAGCAACAGCCTTCTGGAGAGAGATAGCAACAGCCTTCTGGAGAGAGCTAGCAACAGCCTTCTGGAGAGAGACAGCAACAGCCTTCTGGAGAGAGACAGCAACAGCCTTCTGGAGAGAGATAGCAACAGCCTTCTGGAGGGAGTTAGCAACAGCCTTCTGGAGAGAGACAGCAACAGCCTTCTGGAGAGAGACAGCAACAGCCTTCTGGAGACAGATAGCAACAGCCTTCTGGAGAGAGTTAGCAACAGCCTTCTGGAGAGAGATAGCAACAGCCTTCTGGAGAGAGTTAGCAATAGCCTTCTGCAGAGAGATAGCAACAGACTTCTGGGGAGAGATAGCAACAGCCTTCTGGAGGGAGTTAGCAGCAGCCTTCTGGAGGGAGTTAGCAACAGCCTTCTGGAGAGAGGGTTAGCAACAGCCTTCTGGAGAGAGATACCAACAGCCTTCTGGAGAGAGTTAGCAACAGCCTTCTGGAGAGAGTTAGCATCAGCCTTCTGCAGAGAGGGTTAGCAACAGCCTTCTGGAGAGAGATACCAACAGCCTTCTGGAGAGAGATAGCAACAGGCTTCTGCAGAGAGGGTTAGCAACAGCCTTCTGGAGGGAGATAGCAACAGCCTTCTGGAGGGAGTTAGCAACAGCCTTCTGGAGAGAGTTAGCAACAGCCTTCTGGAGAGAGATAGCAACAGCCTTCTGGAGAGAGTTAGCAACAGCCTTCTGGAGAGAAATAGCAACAGACTTCTGGAGAGAGGGTTAGCAACAGCCTTCTGGAGAGAGATAGCAACAGCCTTCTGGAGGGAGTTAGCATCAGCCTCCTGGAGAGAGTTAGCAACAGCCTTCTGGAGAGAGATAGCAACAGCCTTCTGGAGGGAGTTAGCAACAGGTTTCTCGAGAGAGATAGCAACAGCCTTCTGGAGAGAGTTAGCAACAGCCTTCTGGAGAGAGATAGCAACAGCCTTCTGGAGAGAGTTAGCAACAGCCTTCTGGAGAGAGTTAGCATCAGCCTTCTGGAGAGAGATAGCAAGAGCCTTCTGGAGAGAGATAGCAACAGCCTTCTGGAGAGAGGGTTAGCAACAGCCTTCTGGAGAGAGATAGCAACAGCCTTCTGGAGAGAGATAGCAACAGCCTTCTGGAGAGAGATAGCAACAGCCTTCTGGAGAGAGATAGCAACAGCCTTCTGGAGAGAGTTAGCAACAGCATTCTGGAGAGAGATAGCAACAGCCTTCTGGAGAGAGTTAGCAACAGCCTTCAGGAGAGAGTTAGCAATAGCCTTCTGCAGAGAGATAGCAACAGACCTCTGCAGAGAGATAGCAACAGACTTCTGGGGAGAGATAGCAACAGCCTTCTGGAGGGAGTTAGCAGCAGCCTTCTGGAGAGAGATAGCAACAGCCTTCAGGAGAGAGGGTTAGCAACAGCCTTCTGGAGAGAGTTAGCAACAGCCTTCTGGGGAGAAATAGCAACAGACTTCTGGAGAGAGGGTTAGCAACAGCCTTCTGGAGAGAGTTAGCAACAGCCTTCATGAGAGAGATAGCAACAGCCTTCTGGAAAGAGATAGCAACAGCCTTCTGGAGGGAGTTAGCAACAGGTTTCTCGAGAGAGATAGCAACAGCCTTCTGGAGAGACTTAGCAACAGCCTTCTGGAGAGTGCTAGCAACAGCCTTCTGGAGAGAGATAGCAACAGCCTTCTGGAGAGAGATAGCAACAGACTTCTGGAGATAGACAGCAACAGCCTTCTGGAGAGAGATAGCAACACCCTTCTGTAGAGAGTTAGCAACAGCCTTCTGGAGAGAGCTAGCAACAGCCTTCTGGAGTGAGTTAGCAACAGCCTTCTGGAGAGAGTTAGCAACAGCCTTCTGGAGTGAGTTAGCAACAGCCTTCTGGAGAGAGTTAGCAACAGCCTTCTGGAGGGAGTTAGCAACAGCCTTCTGGAGAGAGTTAGCAACAGCCTTCTCGAGAGAGATAGCAACAGCTTTCAGGAGAGAGTTAGCAATAGCCTTCTGCAGAGAGATAGCAACAGACTTCTGGAGGGAGTTAGCAACTGCCTTCTGGAGGGAGTTAGCAACAGCCTTCTGGAGAGAGGGATTGCAACAGCCTTCTGGAGAGAGATACCAACAGCTTTCTGGAGAGAGTTAGCAACAGCCTTCTGGAGAGAGTTAGCATCAGCCTTCTGCAGAGAGGGATTGCAACAGCCTTCTGGAGAGAGATACCAACAGCCTTCTGGAGAGAGATAGCAACAGGCTTCTGCAGAGAGGGTTGGCAACAGCCTTCTGGAGGGAGATTGCAACAGCCTTCTGGAGAGAGTTAGCAACAGCCTTCTGGAGAGAGGGTTAGCAACAGCCTTCTGGAGAGAGATAGCAACAGTCTTCGGGAGAGAGGGTTAGCAACAGCCTTCTGGAGAGAGATAGCAACAGCCTTCTGGAGGGAGTTAGCAACAGCCTTCAGGAGAGAGGTAGCAACAGCCTTCTGGAGAGAGTTAGCAACAGCCTTCTGCAGAGAGATAGCAACAGCCTTCTGGAGAGAGATAGCAACAGCCTTCTTGAGAGAGGGTTAGCAACAGCCTTCTGGAGAGAGTTAGCAACAGCCTTCTGGAGAGAGGGTAAGCAACAGCCTTCTGGAGAGAGTTAGCAACAGCCTTCTGGAGAGAGATAGCAACAGCCTTCTGGAGAGAGGGTTAGCAACAGCCTTCTGGAGAGAGATAGAAACAGCCTTCTGGAGGGAGTTAGCATCAGCCTTCTGGAGAGAGTTAGCAACAGCCTTCATGAGAGAGATAGCAACAGCCTTCTGGAGGGAGTTAGCAACAGGTTTCTCGAGAGAGATAGCAACAGCCTTCTGGAGAGAGTTAGCAACAGCCTTCTGGAGAGAGATAGCAACAGCCTTCTGGAGAGAGTTAGCAACAGCCTTCTGGAGAGAGTTAGCAACAGCCTTCTGGAGAGAGATAGCAACAGCCTTCTGGAGAGAGCTAGCAACAGCCTTCTGGAGAGAAATAGCAACAGACTTCTGGAGAGAGGGTTAGCAACAGCCTTCTGGAGAGAGATAGCAACAGCCTTCATGAGAGAGATAGCAACAGCCTTCTGGAGAGAGTTAGCAACAGCCTTCTGGAGAGAGTTAGCAACAGCCTTCTGGAGAGAGTTAGCAACAGCCTTCTGGAGAGAGTTAGCAACAGCCTTCTGGAGAGAGCTAGCAACAATTTTCTGGAGAGAAATAGCAACAGACTTCTGGAGATAGATAGCAACAGCCTTCTGGAGAGAGTTAGCAACAGCCTTCTGGAGAGAAATAGCAACAGACTTCTGGGGAGAGATAGCAACAGCCTTCTGGAGGGAGTTAGCAACAGCCTTCTGGAGAGAGATACCAACAGCTTTCTGGAGAGAGTTAGCAACAGCTTTCTGGAGAGAGTTAGCATCAGCCTTCTGCAGAGAGGGATTGCAACAGCCTTCTGGAGAGAGATACCAACAGCCTTCTGGAGAGAGATAGCAACAGGCTTCTGCAGAGAGGGTTAGCATCAGCCTTCTGGTGGGAGATTGCAACAGCCTTCTGGAGAGAGTTAGCAACAGCCTTCTGGAGAGAGGGTTAGCAACAGCCTTCTGGAGAGAGATAGCAACAGTCTTCGGGAGAGAGGGTTAGCAACAGCCTTCTGGAGAGAGATAGCAACAGCCTTCTGGAGGGAGTTAGCAACAGCCTTCAGGAGAGAGTTAGCAACAGCCTTCTGCACAGAGATAGCAACAGCCGTCTGGAGAGAGATAGCAACAGCCTTCTGGAGAGAGGGTTAGCAACAGCCTTCTGGAGAGAGTTAGCAACAGCGTTCTGGAGAGAGGGTAAGCAACAGCCTTCTGGAGAGAGTTAGCAACAGCCTTCTGGAGAGAGACAGCAACAGCCTTCTGGAGAGAGGGTTAGCAACAGCCTTCTGGAGAGAGATAGCAACAGCCTTCTGGAGGGAGTTAGCATCAGCCTTCTGGAGAGAGTTAGCAACAGCCTTCATGAGAGAGATAGCAACAGCCTTCTGGAGGGAGTTAGCAACAGGTTTCTCGAGAGAGATAGCAACAGCCTTCTGGAGAGAGTTAGCAACAGCCTTCTGGAGAGAGATAGCAACAGCCATCTGGAGAGAGTTAGCAACAGCCTTCTGGAGAGAGATAGCAACAGCCTTCTGAAGAGATGGTTAGCAACAGCCTTCTGGAGAGAGATAGCAACAGCCTTCTGGAGAGAGATAGCAACAGCCATCTGGAGAGAGTTAGCAACAGCCTTGTGGAGAGAGTTAGCAACAGCCTTCTGGAGAGAGATAGCAACAGCCTTCTGAAGAGATGGTTAGCAACAGCCTTCTGGAGAGAGATAGCAACAGCCTTCTGGAGAGAGTTAGCAACAGCCTTCTGGAGAGAGATAGCAACAGCCTTCTGGAGAGAGATAGCTACAGCCTCCTGGAGATAAATAGCAACAGCCTTCAGGAGAGAGAGAGCAACAGCCTTCTGGTGAGAGTTAGCAATAGCCTTCTGGAGAGAGATAGCAACAGCCTTCTGGAGAGAGATAGCAACAGCCATCTGGAGAGAGTTAGCAACAGCCTTCTGGAGAGAGTTAGCAACAGCCTTCTGGAGAGAGATAGCAACAGCCTTCTGAAGAGATGGTTAGCAACAGCCTTCTGGAGAGAGATAGCAACAGCCTTCTGGAGAGAGTTAGCAACAGCCTTCTGGAGAGAGATAGCAACAGCCTTCTGGAGAGAGATAGCTACAGCCTCCTGGAGATAAATAGCAACAGCCTTCAGGAGAGAGAGAGCAACAGCCTTCTGGTGAGAGTTAGCAATAGCCTTCTGGAGAGAGATAGCAACAGCCTTCTGGAGAGAGATAGCAACAGCCATCTGGAGAGAGTTAGCAACAGCCTTCTGGAGAGAGTTAGCAACAGCCTTCTGGTGAGAGTTAGCAATAGCCTTCTGGAGAGAGATAGAAATAGCATTCTGGAGAGAGATAGCAACAGCCTTCAGGAGAGAGTTAGCAACAACCTTCAGGAGAGAGTTAGCAACAGCCTTCTGGAGAGAGTTAGCAATTGCCTTCTGCAGAGAGTTAGCAACAGCCTTCTGGAGATAGATAGCAACAGCCTTCAGGAGAGAGTTTGCAATAGCCTTCTGGAGAGAGATAGCAACAGCCTTCAGGAGAGAGTTTGCAATAGCCTTCTGGAGAGAGATAGCAACAGCCTTCAGGAGAGAGTTTGCAATAGCCTTCTGGAGAGAGATAGCAACAGCCTTCAGGAGAGAGTTAGCAACAACCTTCAGGAGAGAGTTAGCAACAGCCTTCTGGAGAGTGTTAGCAATAGCCTTCTGCAGAGAGTTAGCAACAGCCTTCTGGAGAGAGATAGCAACAGCCTTCAGGAGAGAGTTTGCAATATCCTTCTGGAGAGAGATAGCAACAGCCTTCAGGAGAGAGTTTGCAATAGCCTTCTGGAGAGAGATAGCAACAGCCTTCTGGAGAGAGATAGCAACAGCCATCTGGAGAGAGTTAGCAACAGCCTTCTGGAGAGAGTTAGCAACAGCCTTCTGGTGAGAGTTAGCAATAGCCTTCTGGAGAGAGATAGAAATAGCATTCTGGAGAGAGATAGCAACAGCCTTCAGGAGAGAGTTAGCAACAACCTTCAGGAGAGAGTTAGCAACAGCCTTCTGGAGAGTGTTAGCAATAGCCTTCTGCAGAGAGTTAGCAACAGCCTTCTGGAGATAGATAGCAACAGCCTTCAGGAGAGAGTTTGCAATAGCCTTCTGGAGAGAGATAGCAACAGCCTTCAGGAGAGAGTTTGCAATAGCCTTCTGGAGAGAGATAGCAACAGCCTTCTGGAGAGAGATAGCAACAGCCTTCAGGAGAGAGTTAGCAACAGCCTTCTGGAGAGAGACAGCAACAGCCTTCAGGAGAGAGTTTGCAATAGCCTTCTGGAGAGAGATAGCAACAGTCTTCGGGAGAGAGGGTTAGCAACAGCCTTCTTGAGAGAGATAGCAACAGCCTTCTGGAGGGAGTTAGCAACAGCCTTCAGGAGAGAGGTAGCAACAGCCTTCTGGAGCGAGTTAGCAACAGCCTTCTGCAGAGAGATAGCAACAGCCTTCTGGAGAGAGGGTTAGCAACAGCCTTCTGGAGAGAGTTAGCAACAGCCTTCTGGAGAGAGGGTAAGCAACAGCCTTCTGGAGAGAGTTAGCAACAGCCTTCTGGAGAGAGATAGCAACAGCCTTCTGGAGAGAGGGTTAGCAACAGCCTTCTGGAGAGAGATAGCAACAGCCTTCTGGAGAGAGGGTTAGCAACAGCCTTCTGGAGAGAGATAGCAACAGCCTTCTGGAGGGAGTTAGCATCAGCCTTCTGGAGAGAGTTAGCAACAGCCTTCTGGAGAGAGGGTTAGCAACAGTCTTCTGGAGAGAGATAGCAACAGCCTTCTGGAGAGAGGGTTAGCAACAGTCTTCTGGAGAGAGATAGCAACAGCCTTCTGGAGGGAGTTAGCATCAGCCTTCTGGAGAGAGTTAGCAACAGCCTTCTGGAGAGAGTTAGCAACAGCCTTCATGAGAGAGATAGCAACAGCCTTCTGGAAAGAGATAGCAACAGCCTTCTGGAGGGAGTTAGCAACAGGTTTCTCGAGAGAGATAGCAACAGCCTTCTGGAGAGAGTTAGCAACAGCCTTCTGGAGGGAGTTAGCAACAGGTTTCTCGAGAGAGATAGCAACAGCCTTCTGGAGAGAGGGTTAGCAACAGCCTTCTGGAGAGAGTTAGCAACAGCCTTCATGAGAGAGATAGCAACAGCCTTCTGGAGGGAGTTAGCAACAGGTTTCTCGAGAGAGATAGCAACAGCCTTCTGGAGAGAGTTAGCAACAGCCTTCTGGAGAGAGATAGCAACAGCCATCTGGAGAGAGTTAGCAACAGCCTTCTGGAGAGAGATAGCAACAGCCTTCTGAAGAGATGGTTAGCAACAGCCTTCTGGAGAGAGATAGCAACAGCCTTCTGGAGAGAGATAGCAACAGCCATCTGGAGAGAGTTAGCAACAGCCTTGTGGAGAGAGTTAGCAACAGCCTTCTGGAGAGAGATAGCAACAGCCTTCTGAAGAGATGGTTAGCAACAGCCTTCTGGAGAGAGATAGCAACAGCCTTCTGGAGAGAGTTAGCAACAGCCTTCTGGAGAGAGATAGCAACAGCCTTCTGGAGAGAGATAGCTACAGCCTCCTGGAGATAAATAGCAACAGCCTTCAGGAGAGAGAGAGCAACAGCCTTCTGGTGAGAGTTAGCAATAGCCTTCTGGAGAGAGATAGCAACAGCCTTCTGGAGAGAGATAGCAACAGCCATCTGGAGAGAGTTAGCAACAGCCTTCTGGAGAGAGTTAGCAACAGCCTTCTGGAGAGAGATAGCAACAGCCTTCTGAAGAGATGGTTAGCAACAGCCTTCTGGAGAGAGATAGCAACAGCCTTCTGGAGAGAGTTAGCAACAGCCTTCTGGAGAGAGATAGCAACAGCCTTCTGGAGAGAGATAGCTACAGCCTCCTGGAGATAAATAGCAACAGCCTTCAGGAGAGAGAGAGCAACAGCCTTCTGGTGAGAGTCAGCAATAGCCTTCTGGAGAGAGATAGCAACAGCCTTCTGGAGAGAGATAGCAACAGCCATCTGGAGAGAGTTAGCAACAGCCTTCTGGAGAGAGTTAGCAACAGCCTTCTGGTGAGAGTTAGCAATAGCCTTCTGGAGAGAGATAGAAATAGCATTCTGGAGAGAGATAGCAACAGCCTTCAGGAGAGAGTTAGCAACAACCTTCAGGAGAGAGTTAGCAACAGCCTTCTGGAGAGAGTTAGCAATTGCCTTCTGCAGAGAGTTAGCAACAGCCTTCTGGAGATAGATAGCAACAGCCTTCAGGAGAGAGTTTGCAATAGCCTTCTGGAGAGAGATAGCAACAGCCTTCAGGAGAGAGTTTGCAATAGCCTTCTGGAGAGAGATAGCAACAGCCTTCAGGAGAGAGTTTGCAATAGCCTTCTGGAGAGAGATAGCAACAGCCTTCAGGAGAGAGTTAGCAACAACCTTCAGGAGAGAGTTAGCAACAGCCTTCTGGAGAGTGTTAGCAATAGCCTTCTGCAGAGAGTTAGCAACAGCCTTCTGGAGAGAGATAGCAACAGCCTTCAGGAGAGAGTTTGCAATATCCTTCTGGAGAGAGATAGCAACAGCCTTCAGGAGAGAGTTTGCAATAGCCTTCTGGAGAGAGATAGCAACAGCCTTCTGGAGAGAGATAGCAACAGCCATCTGGAGAGAGTTAGCAACAGCCTTCTGGAGAGAGTTAGCAACAGCCTTCTGGTGAGAGTTAGCAATAGCCTTCTGGAGAGAGATAGAAATAGCATTCTGGAGAGAGATAGCAACAGCCTTCAGGAGAGAGTTAGCAACAACCTTCAGGAGAGAGTTAGCAACAGCCTTCTGGAGAGTGTTAGCAATAGCCTTCTGCAGAGAGTTAGCAACAGCCTTCTGGAGATAGATAGCAACAGCCTTCAGGAGAGAGTTTGCAATAGCCTCCTGGAGAGAGATAGCAACAGCCTTCAGGAGAGAGTTTGCAATAGCCTTCTGGAGAGAGATAGCAACAGCCTTCTGGAGAGAGATAGCAACAGCCTTCAGGAGAGAGTTAGCAACAGCCTTCTGGAGAGAGACAGCAACAGCCTTCAGGAGAGAGTTTGCAATAGCCTTCTGGAGAGAGATAGCAACAGTCTTCGGGAGAGAGGGTTAGCAACAGCCTTCTTGAGAGAGATAGCAACAGCCTTCTGGAGGGAGTTAGCAACAGCCTTCAGGAGAGAGGTAGCAACAGCCTTCTGGAGCGAGTTAGCAACAGCCTTCTGCAGAGAGATAGCAACAGCCTTCTGGAGAGAGGGTTAGCAACAGCCTTCTGGAGAGAGTTAGCAACAGCCTTCTGGAGAGAGGGTAAGCAACAGCCTTCTGGAGAGAGTTAGCAACAGCCTTCTGGAGAGAGATAGCAACAGCCTTCTGGAGAGAGGGTTAGCAACAGCCTTCTGGAGAGAGATAGCAACAGCCTTCTGGAGAGAGGGTTAGCAACAGCCTTCTGGAGAGAGATAGCAACAGCCTTCTGGAGGGAGTTAGCATCAGCCTTCTGGAGAGAGTTAGCAACAGCCTTCTGGAGAGAGGGTTAGCAACAGTCTTCTGGAGAGAGATAGCAACAGCCTTCTGGAGAGAGGGTTAGCAACAGTCTTCTGGAGAGAGATAGCAACAGCCTTCTGGAGGGAGTTAGCATCAGCCTTCTGGAGAGAGTTAGCAACAGCCTTCTGGAGAGAGTTAGCAACAGCCTTCATGAGAGAGATAGCAACAGCCTTCTGGAAAGAGATAGCAACAGCCTTCTGGAGGGAGTTAGCAACAGGTTTCTCGAGAGAGATAGCAACAGCCTTCTGGAGAGAGTTAGCAACAGCCTTCTGGAGGGAGTTAGCAACAGGTTTCTCGAGAGAGATAGCAACAGCCTTCTGGAGAGAGTTAGCAACAGCCTTCTGGAGAGAGATAGCAACAGCCTTCTGGAGAGAGATAGCAACAGCCTTCTGGAGAGAGATAGCAACAGCCTTCAGGAGAGAGTTAGCAACAGCCTTCTGGAGAGAGACAGCAACAGCCTTCAGGAGAGAGTTTGCAATAGCCTTCTGGAGAGAGATAGCAACAGCCTTCTGGAGAGAGAGAGCAACAGCCTTCTGGAGAGAGGGTTAGCAACAGCCTTCTGGAGAGAGATAGCAACAGTCTTCGGGAGAGAGGGTTAGCAACAGCCTTCTGGCGAGAGATAGCAACAGCCTTCTGGAAATAGTTAGCAACAGCCTTCAGGAGAGAGGTAGCAACAGCCTTCTGGAGAGAGTTAGCAACAGCCTTCTGCAGAGAGATAGCAACAGCCTTCTGGAGAGAGATAGCAACAGCCTTCTGGAGAGAGGGTTAGCAACAGCCTTCTGGAGAGAGTTAGCAACAGCCTTCTGGAGAGAGATAGCAACAGCCTTCTGGAGAGAGGGTTAGCAACAGCCTTCTGGAGAGAGATAGCAACAGCCTTCTGGAGGGAGTTAGCATCAGCCTTCTGGAGAGAGTTAGCATCAGCCTTCTGGAGAGAGTTAGCAACAGCCTTCTGGAGAGAGGGTTAGCAACAGCCTTCTGGAGGGAGTTAGCATCAGCCTTCTGGAGAGAGTTAGCAACAGTCTTCTGGAGAGAGATAGCAAAAGCCTTCTGGAGAGAGGGTTAGCAACAGCCTTCTGGAGAGAGTTAGCAACAGCCTTCTGGAGAGAGGGTAAGCAACAGCCTTCTGGAGAGAGTTAGCAACAGCCTTCTGGAGAGAGATAGCAACAGCCTTCTGGAGAGAGGGTTAGCAACAGCCTTCTGGAGAGAGATAGCAACAGCCTTCTGGAGAGAGGGTTAGCAACAGCCTTCTGGAGAGAGATAGCAACAGCCTTCTGGAGGGAGTTAGCATCAGCCTTCTGGAGAGAGTTAGCAACAGCCTTCTGGAGAGAGGGTTAGCAACAGTCTTCTGGAGAGAGATAGCAACAGCCTTCTGGAGAGAGGGTTAGCAACAGTCTTCTGGAGAGAGATAGCAACAGCCTTCTGGAGGGAGTTAGCATCAGCCTTCTGGAGAGAGTTAGCAACAGCCTTCTGGAGAGAGTTAGCAACAGCCTTCATGAGAGAGATAGCAACAGCCTTCTGGAAAGAGATAGCAACAGCCTTCTGGAGGGAGTTAGCAACAGGTTTCTCGAGAGAGATAGCAACAGCCTTCTGGAGAGAGTTAGCAACAGCCTTCTGGAGGGAGTTAGCAACAGGTTTCTCGAGAGAGATAGCAACAGCCTTCTGGAGAGAGTTAGCAACAGCCTTCTGGAGAGAGATAGCAACAGCCTTCTGGAGAGAGATAGCAACAGCCTTCTGGAGAGAGATAGCAACAGCCTTCAGGAGAGAGTTAGCAACAGCCTTCTGGAGAGAGACAGCAACAGCCTTCAGGAGAGAGTTTGCAATAGCCTTCTGGAGAGAGATAGCAACAGCCTTCTGGAGAGAGAGAGCAACAGCCTTCTGGAGAGAGGGTTAGCAACAGCCTTCTGGAGAGAGATAGCAACAGTCTTCGGGAGAGAGGGTTAGCAACAGCCTTCTGGCGAGAGATAGCAACAGCCTTCTGGAAAGAGTTAGCAACAGCCTTCAGGAGAGAGGTAGCAACAGCCTTCTGGAGAGAGTTAGCAACAGCCTTCTGCAGAGAGATAGCAACAGCCTTCTGGAGAGAGATAGCAACAGCCTTCTGGAGAGAGGGTTAGCAACAGCCTTCTGGAGAGAGTTAGCAACAGCCTTCTGGAGAGAGATAGCAACAGCCTTCTGGAGAGAGGGTTAGCAACAGCCTTCTGGAGAGAGATAGCAACAGCCTTCTGGAGGGAGTTAGCATCAGCCTTCTGGAGAGAGTTAGCATCAGCCTTCTGGAGAGAGTTAGCAACAGCCTTCTGGAGAGAGGGTTAGCAACAGCCTTCTGGAGAGTGATAGCAACAGCCTTCTGGAGGGAGTTAGCATCAGCCTTCTGGAGAGAGTTAGCAACAGCCTTCTGGAGAGAGGGTTAGCAACAGTCTTCTGGAGAGAGATAGCAACAGCCTTCTGGAGAGAGGGTTAGCAACAGCCTTCTGGAGAGAGATAGCAACAGCCTGCTGGAGTGAGTTAGCAACAGGTTTCTCGAGAGAGATAGCAACAGCCTTCTGGAGAGAGTTAGCAACAGCCTTCTGGAGAGAGATAGCAACAGCCTTCTGGAGGGAGTTAGCAACAGCCTTCTGGAGGGAGTTAGCAACAGGTTTCTCGAGAGAGATAGCAACAGCCTTCTGGAGAGAGTTAGCAACAGCCTTCTGGAGAGAGATAGCAACAGCCTTCTGGAGAGAGTTAGCAACAGCCTTCTGGAGAGAGATAGCAACAGCCTTCTGGAGAGAGGGTTAGCAACAGCCTTCTCGAGAGAGATAGCAACAGCCTTCTGGAGAGAGTTAGCAACAGCCTTCTGGAGAGAGATAGCAACAGCCTTCTGGAGAGAGTTAGCAACAGCCTTCTGGAGAGAGATAGCAACAGCCTTCTGGAGAGAGTTAGCAACAGCCTTCTGGAGAGAGTTAGCAACAGCCTTCTGGAGAGAGATAGCAACAGCCTTCTGGAGAGAGTTAGCAACAGCCTTCTGGAGAGAGATAGCAACAGCCTTCTGGAGAGAGATAGCAACAGCCTTCTGGAGAGAGGGTTAGCAACAGCCTTCTGGAGAGAGATAGCAACAGCCTTCTGGAGAGTGATAGCTACAGCCTCCTGGAGATAGATAGCAACAGCCTTCAGGAGAGAGAGAGCAACAGCCTTCTGGTGAGAGATAGCAATAGCCTTCTGGAGAGAGATAGAAATAGCCTTCTGGAGAGAGATAGCAACAACCTTCAGGAGAGAGTTAGCAACAGCCTTCTGGAGAGAGTTAGCAACAGCCTTCTGGAGAGAGTTAGCATCAGCCTTCTGCAGAGGGGGATTGCAACAGCCTTCTGGAGAGAGATACCAACAGCCTTCTGGAGAGAGATAGCAACAGGCTTCTGCAGAGAGGGTTGGCAACAGCCTTCTGGAGGGAGATTGCAACAGCCTTCTGGAGAGAGTTAGCAACAGCCTTCTGGAGAGAGTTAGCATCAGCCTTCTGCAGAGAGGGATTGCAACAGCCTTCTGGAGAGAGATACCAACAGCCTTCTGGAGAGTGTTAGCAATAGCCTTCTGCAGAGAGTTAGCAACAGCCTTCTGGAGATAGATAGCAACAGCCTTCAGGAGAGAGTTTGCAATAGCCTTCTGGAGAGAGATAGCAACAGCCTTCAGGAGAGAGTTTGCAATAGCCTTCTGGAGAGAGATAGCAACAGCCTTCTGGAGAGAGATAGCAACAGCCTTCAGGAGAGAGTTAGCAACAGCCTTCTGGAGAGAGACAGCAACAGCCTTCAGGAGAGAGTTTGCAATAGCCTTCTGGAGAGAGATAGCAACAGTCTTCGGGAGAGAGGGTTAGCAACAGCCTTCTTGAGAGAGATAGCAACAGCCTTCTGGAGGGAGTTAGCAACAGCCTTCAGGAGAGAGGTAGCAACAGCCTTCTGGAGCGAGTTAGCAACAGCCTTCTGCAGAGAGATAGCAACAGCCTTCTGGAGAGAGGGTTAGCAACAGCCTTCTGGAGAGAGTTAGCAACAGCCTTCTGGAGAGAGGGTAAGCAACAGCCTTCTGGAGAGAGTTAGCAACAGCCTTCTGGAGAGAGATAGCAACAGCCTTCTGGAGAGAGGGTTAGCAACAGCCTTCTGGAGAGAGATAGCAACAGCCTTCTGGAGAGAGGGTTAGCAACAGCCTTCTGGAGAGAGATAGCAACAGCCTTCTGGAGGGAGTTAGCATCAGCCTTCTGGAGAGAGTTAGCAACAGCCTTCTGGAGAGAGGGTTAGCAACAGTCTTCTGGAGAGAGATAGCAACAGCCTTCTGGAGAGAGGGTTAGCAACAGTCTTCTGGAGAGAGATAGCAACAGCCTTCTGGAGGGAGTTAGCATCAGCCTTCTGGAGAGAGTTAGCAACAGCCTTCTGGAGAGAGTTAGCAACAGCCTTCATGAGAGAGATAGCAACAGCCTTCTGGAAAGAGATAGCAACAGCCTTCTGGAGGGAGTTAGCAACAGGTTTCTCGAGAGAGATAGCAACAGCCTTCTGGAGAGAGTTAGCAACAGCCTTCTGGAGGGAGTTAGCAACAGGTTTCTCGAGAGAGATAGCAACAGCCTTCTGGAGAGAGGGTTAGCAACAGCCTTCTGGAGAGAGTTAGCAACAGCCTTCATGAGAGAGATAGCAACAGCCTTCTGGAGGGAGTTAGCAACAGGTTTCTCGAGAGAGATAGCAACAGCCTTCTGGAGAGAGTTAGCAACAGCCTTCTGGAGAGAGATAGCAACAGCCATCTGGAGAGAGTTAGCAACAGCCTTCTGGAGAGAGATAGCAACAGCCTTCTGAAGAGATGGTTAGCAACAGCCTTCTGGAGAGAGATAGCAACAGCCTTCTGGAGAGAGATAGCAACAGCCATCTGGAGAGAGTTAGCAACAGCCTTGTGGAGAGAGTTAGCAACAGCCTTCTGGAGAGAGATAGCAACAGCCTTCTGAAGAGATGGTTAGCAACAGCCTTCTGGAGAGAGATAGCAACAGCCTTCTGGAGAGAGTTAGCAACAGCCTTCTGGAGAGAGATAGCAACAGCCTTCTGGAGAGAGATAGCTACAGCCTCCTGGAGATAAATAGCAACAGCCTTCAGGAGAGAGAGAGCAACAGCCTTCTGGTGAGAGTTAGCAATAGCCTTCTGGAGAGAGATAGCAACAGCCTTCTGGAGAGAGATAGCAACAGCCATCTGGAGAGAGTTAGCAACAGCCTTCTGGAGAGAGTTAGCAACAGCCTTCTGGAGAGAGATAGCAACAGCCTTCTGAAGAGATGGTTAGCAACAGCCTTCTGGAGAGAGATAGCAACAGCCTTCTGGAGAGAGTTAGCAACAGCCTTCTGGAGAGAGATAGCAACAGCCTTCTGGAGAGAGATAGCTACAGCCTCCTGGAGATAAATAGCAACAGCCTTCAGGAGAGAGAGAGCAACAGCCTTCTGGTGAGAGTCAGCAATAGCCTTCTGGAGAGAGATAGCAACAGCCTTCTGGAGAGAGATAGCAACAGCCATCTGGAGAGAGTTAGCAACAGCCTTCTGGAGAGAGTTAGCAACAGCCTTCTGGTGAGAGTTAGCAATAGCCTTCTGGAGAGAGATAGAAATAGCATTCTGGAGAGAGATAGCAACAGCCTTCAGGAGAGAGTTAGCAACAACCTTCAGGAGAGAGTTAGCAACAGCCTTCTGGAGAGAGTTAGCAATTGCCTTCTGCAGAGAGTTAGCAACAGCCTTCTGGAGATAGATAGCAACAGCCTTCAGGAGAGAGTTTGCAATAGCCTTCTGGAGAGAGATAGCAACAGCCTTCAGGAGAGAGTTTGCAATAGCCTTCTGGAGAGAGATAGCAACAGCCTTCAGGAGAGAGTTTGCAATAGCCTTCTGGAGAGAGATAGCAACAGCCTTCAGGAGAGAGTTAGCAACAACCTTCAGGAGAGAGTTAGCAACAGCCTTCTGGAGAGTGTTAGCAATAGCCTTCTGCAGAGAGTTAGCAACAGCCTTCTGGAGAGAGATAGCAACAGCCTTCAGGAGAGAGTTTGCAATATCCTTCTGGAGAGAGATAGCAACAGCCTTCAGGAGAGAGTTTGCAATAGCCTTCTGGAGAGAGATAGCAACAGCCTTCTGGAGAGAGATAGCAACAGCCATCTGGAGAGAGTTAGCAACAGCCTTCTGGAGAGAGTTAGCAACAGCCTTCTGGTGAGAGTTAGCAATAGCCTTCTGGAGAGAGATAGAAATAGCATTCTGGAGAGAGATAGCAACAGCCTTCAGGAGAGAGTTAGCAACAACCTTCAGGAGAGAGTTAGCAACAGCCTTCTGGAGAGTGTTAGCAATAGCCTTCTGCAGAGAGTTAGCAACAGCCTTCTGGAGATAGATAGCAACAGCCTTCAGGAGAGAGTTTGCAATAGCCTTCTGGAGAGAGATAGCAACAGCCTTCAGGAGAGAGTTTGCAATAGCCTTCTGGAGAGAGATAGCAACAGCCTTCTGGAGAGAGATAGCAACAGCCTTCAGGAGAGAGTTAGCAACAGCCTTCTGGAGAGAGACAGCAACAGCCTTCAGGAGAGAGTTTGCAATAGCCTTCTGGAGAGAGATAGCAACAGTCTTCGGGAGAGAGGGTTAGCAACAGCCTTCTTGAGAGAGATAGCAACAGCCTTCTGGAGGGAGTTAGCAACAGCCTTCAGGAGAGAGGTAGCAACAGCCTTCTGGAGCGAGTTAGCAACAGCCTTCTGCAGAGAGATAGCAACAGCCTTCTGGAGAGAGGGTTAGCAACAGCCTTCTGGAGAGAGTTAGCAACAGCCTTCTGGAGAGAGGGTAAGCAACAGCCTTCTGGAGAGAGTTAGCAACAGCCTTCTGGAGAGAGATAGCAACAGCCTTCTGGAGAGAGGGTTAGCAACAGCCTTCTGGAGAGAGATAGCAACAGCCTTCTGGAGAGAGGGTTAGCAACAGCCTTCTGGAGAGAGATAGCAACAGCCTTCTGGAGGGAGTTAGCATCAGCCTTCTGGAGAGAGTTAGCAACAGCCTTCTGGAGAGAGGGTTAGCAACAGTCTTCTGGAGAGAGATAGCAACAGCCTTCTGGAGAGAGGGTTAGCAACAGTCTTCTGGAGAGAGATAGCAACAGCCTTCTGGAGGGAGTTAGCATCAGCCTTCTGGAGAGAGTTAGCAACAGCCTTCTGGAGAGAGTTAGCAACAGCCTTCATGAGAGAGATAGCAACAGCCTTCTGGAAAGAGATAGCAACAGCCTTCTGGAGGGAGTTAGCAACAGGTTTCTCGAGAGAGATAGCAACAGCCTTCTGGAGAGAGTTAGCAACAGCCTTCTGGAGGGAGTTAGCAACAGGTTTCTCGAGAGAGATAGCAACAGCCTTCTGGAGAGAGTTAGCAACAGCCTTCTGGAGAGAGATAGCAACAGCCTTCTGGAGAGAGATAGCAACAGCCTTCTGGAGAGAGATAGCAACAGCCTTCAGGAGAGAGTTAGCAACAGCCTTCTGGAGAGAGACAGCAACAGCCTTCAGGAGAGAGTTTGCAATAGCCTTCTGGAGAGAGATAGCAACAGCCTTCTGGAGAGAGAGAGCAACAGCCTTCTGGAGAGAGGGTTAGCAACAGCCTTCTGGAGAGAGATAGCAACAGTCTTCGGGAGAGAGGGTTAGCAACAGCCTTCTGGCGAGAGATAGCAACAGCCTTCTGGAAATAGTTAGCAACAGCCTTCAGGAGAGAGGTAGCAACAGCCTTCTGGAGAGAGTTAGCAACAGCCTTCTGCAGAGAGATAGCAACAGCCTTCTGGAGAGAGATAGCAACAGCCTTCTGGAGAGAGGGTTAGCAACAGCCTTCTGGAGAGAGTTAGCAACAGCCTTCTGGAGAGAGATAGCAACAGCCTTCTGGAGAGAGGGTTAGCAACAGCCTTCTGGAGAGAGATAGCAACAGCCTTCTGGAGGGAGTTAGCATCAGCCTTCTGGAGAGAGTTAGCATCAGCCTTCTGGAGAGAGTTAGCAACAGCCTTCTGGAGAGAGGGTTAGCAACAGCCTTCTGGAGGGAGTTAGCATCAGCCTTCTGGAGAGAGTTAGCAACAGTCTTCTGGAGAGAGATAGCAAAAGCCTTCTGGAGAGAGGGTTAGCAACAGCCTTCTGGAGAGAGTTAGCAACAGCCTTCTGGAGAGAGGGTAAGCAACAGCCTTCTGGAGAGAGTTAGCAACAGCCTTCTGGAGAGAGATAGCAACAGCCTTCTGGAGAGAGGGTTAGCAACAGCCTTCTGGAGAGAGATAGCAACAGCCTTCTGGAGAGAGGGTTAGCAACAGCCTTCTGGAGAGAGATAGCAACAGCCTTCTGGAGGGAGTTAGCATCAGCCTTCTGGAGAGAGTTAGCAACAGCCTTCTGGAGAGAGGGTTAGCAACAGTCTTCTGGAGAGAGATAGCAACAGCCTTCTGGAGAGAGGGTTAGCAACAGTCTTCTGGAGAGAGATAGCAACAGCCTTCTGGAGGGAGTTAGCATCAGCCTTCTGGAGAGAGTTAGCAACAGCCTTCTGGAGAGAGTTAGCAACAGCCTTCATGAGAGAGATAGCAACAGCCTTCTGGAAAGAGATAGCAACAGCCTTCTGGAGGGAGTTAGCAACAGGTTTCTCGAGAGAGATAGCAACAGCCTTCTGGAGAGAGTTAGCAACAGCCTTCTGGAGGGAGTTAGCAACAGGTTTCTCGAGAGAGATAGCAACAGCCTTCTGGAGAGAGTTAGCAACAGCCTTCTGGAGAGAGATAGCAACAGCCTTCTGGAGAGAGATAGCAACAGCCTTCTGGAGAGAGATAGCAACAGCCTTCAGGAGAGAGTTAGCAACAGCCTTCTGGAGAGAGACAGCAACAGCCTTCAGGAGAGAGTTTGCAATAGCCTTCTGGAGAGAGATAGCAACAGCCTTCTGGAGAGAGAGAGCAACAGCCTTCTGGAGAGAGGGTTAGCAACAGCCTTCTGGAGAGAGATAGCAACAGTCTTCGGGAGAGAGGGTTAGCAACAGCCTTCTGGCGAGAGATAGCAACAGCCTTCTGGAAAGAGTTAGCAACAGCCTTCAGGAGAGAGGTAGCAACAGCCTTCTGGAGAGAGTTAGCAACAGCCTTCTGCAGAGAGATAGCAACAGCCTTCTGGAGAGAGATAGCAACAGCCTTCTGGAGAGAGGGTTAGCAACAGCCTTCTGGAGAGAGTTAGCAACAGCCTTCTGGAGAGAGATAGCAACAGCCTTCTGGAGAGAGGGTTAGCAACAGCCTTCTGGAGAGAGATAGCAACAGCCTTCTGGAGGGAGTTAGCATCAGCCTTCTGGAGAGAGTTAGCATCAGCCTTCTGGAGAGAGTTAGCAACAGCCTTCTGGAGAGAGGGTTAGCAACAGCCTTCTGGAGAGTGATAGCAACAGCCTTCTGGAGGGAGTTAGCATCAGCCTTCTGGAGAGAGTTAGCAACAGCCTTCTGGAGAGAGGGTTAGCAACAGTCTTCTGGAGAGAGATAGCAACAGCCTTCTGGAGAGAGGGTTAGCAACAGCCTTCTGGAGAGAGATAGCAACAGCCTGCTGGAGTGAGTTAGCAACAGGTTTCTCGAGAGAGATAGCAACAGCCTTCTGGAGAGAGTTAGCAACAGCCTTCTGGAGAGAGATAGCAACAGCCTTCTGGAGGGAGTTAGCAACAGCCTTCTGGAGGGAGTTAGCAACAGGTTTCTCGAGAGAGATAGCAACAGCCTTCTGGAGAGAGTTAGCAACAGCCTTCTGGAGAGAGATAGCAACAGCCTTCTGGAGAGAGTTAGCAACAGCCTTCTGGAGAGAGATAGCAACAGCCTTCTGGAGAGAGGGTTAGCAACAGCCTTCTCGAGAGAGATAGCAACAGCCTTCTGGAGAGAGTTAGCAACAGCCTTCTGGAGAGAGATAGCAACAGCCTTCTGGAGAGAGTTAGCAACAGCCTTCTGGAGAGAGATAGCAACAGCCTTCTGGAGAGAGTTAGCAACAGCCTTCTGGAGAGAGTTAGCAACAGCCTTCTGGAGAGAGATAGCAACAGCCTTCTGGAGAGAGTTAGCAACAGCCTTCTGGAGAGAGATAGCAACAGCCTTCTGGAGAGAGATAGCAACAGCCTTCTGGAGAGAGGGTTAGCAACAGCCTTCTGGAGAGAGATAGCAACAGCCTTCTGGAGAGTGATAGCTACAGCCTCCTGGAGATAGATAGCAACAGCCTTCAGGAGAGAGAGAGCAACAGCCTTCTGGTGAGAGATAGCAATAGCCTTCTGGAGAGAGATAGAAATAGCCTTCTGGAGAGAGATAGCAACAACCTTCAGGAGAGAGTTAGCAACAGCCTTCTGGAGAGAGTTAGCAACAGCCTTCTGGAGAGAGTTAGCATCAGCCTTCTGCAGAGGGGGATTGCAACAGCCTTCTGGAGAGAGATACCAACAGCCTTCTGGAGAGAGATAGCAACAGGCTTCTGCAGAGAGGGTTGGCAACAGCCTTCTGGAGGGAGATTGCAACAGCCTTCTGGAGAGAGTTAGCAACAGCCTTCTGGAGAGAGTTAGCATCAGCCTTCTGCAGAGAGGGATTGCAACAGCCTTCTGGAGAGAGATACCAACAGCCTTCTGGAGAGAGTTAGCAACAGCCTTCTGGAGAGAGTTAGCATCAGCCTTCTGCAGAGAGGGATTGCAACAGCCTTCTGGAGAGAGATACCAACAGCCTTCTGGAGAGAGATAGCAACAGCCTTCTGGAGAGAGGGTTAGCAACAGCCTTCTGGAGAGAGATAGCAACAGCCTTCTGGAGGGAGTTAGCAACAGCCTTCAGGAGAGAGGTCGCAACAGCCTTCTGGAGAGAGTTAGCAACAGCCTTCTGCAGAGAGATAGCAACAGCCTTCTGGAGAGAGATAGCAACAGCCTTCTGGAGAGAGGGTTAGCAACAGCCTTCTGGAGAGAGTAAGCAACAGCCTTCTGGAGAGAGGTTTAGCAACAACCTTCAGGAGAGAGATAGAAACAGCCTTCTGGAGGGAGTTAGCATCAGCCTTCTGGAGAGAGTTAGCAACAGCCTTCATGAGAGAGATAGCAACAACCTTCTGGAGGGAGTTAGCAACAGGTTTCTCGAGAGAGATAGCAACAGCCTTCTGGAGAGAGTTAGCAACAGCCTTCTGGAGAGAGATAGCAACAGCCTTCTGGAGAGAGACAGCAACAGCCTTCAGGAGAGAGTTTGCAATAGCCTTCTGGAGAGAGATAGCAACAGCCTTCTGGAGAGAGAGAGCAACAGCCTTCTGGAGAGAGGGTTAGCAACAGCCTTCTGGAGAGAGATAGCAACAGTCTTCGGGAGAGAGGGTTAGCAACAGCCTTCTGGCGAGAGATAGCAACAGCCTTCTGGAAAGAGTTAGCAACAGCCTTCAGGAGAGAGGTAGCAACAGCCTTCTGGAGAGAGTTAGCAACAGCCTTCTGCAGAGAGATAGCAACAGCCTTCTGGAGAGAGATAGCAACAGCCTTCTGGAGACAGGGTTAGCAACAGCCTTCTGGAGAGAGTTAGCAACAGCCTTCTGGAGAGAGATAGCAACAGCCTTCTGGAGAGAGGGTTAGCAACAGCCTTCTGGAGAGAGATAGCAACAGCCTTCTGGAGGGAGTTAGCATCAGCCTTCTGGAGAGAGTTAGCATCAGCCTTCTGGAGAGAGTTAGCAACAGCCTTCTGGAGAGAGGGTTAGCAACAGCCTTCTGGAGAGTGATAGCAACAGCCTTCTGGAGGGAGTTAGCATCAGCCTTCTGGAGAGAGTTAGCAACAGCCTTCTGGAGAGAGGGTTAGCAACAGTCTTCTGGAGAGAGATAGCAACAGCCTTCTGGAGAGAGGGTTAGCAACAGCCTTCTGGAGAGAGATAGCAACAGCCTGCTGGAGAGAGTTAGCAACAGGTTTCTCGAGAGAGATAGCAACAGCCTTCTGGAGAGAGTTAGCAACAGCCTTCTGGAGAGAGATAGCAACAGCCTTCTGGAGGGAGTTAGCAACAGCCTTCTGGAGGGAGTTAGCAACAGGTTTCTCGAGAGAGATAGCAACAGCCTTCTGGAGAGAGTTAGCAACAGCCTTCTGGAGAGAGATAGCAACAGCCTTCTGGAGAGAGTTAGCAACAGCCTTCTGGAGAGAGATAGCAACAGCCTTCTGGAGAGAGGGTTAGCAACAGCCTTCTGGAGAGAGATAGCAACAGCCTTCTGGAGAGAGTTAGCAACAGCCTTCTGGAGAGAGATAGCAACAGCCTTCTGGAGAGAGTTAGCAACAGCCTTCTGGAGAGAGATAGCAACAGCCTTCTGGAGAGAGTTAGCAACAGCCTTCTGGAGAGAGTTAGCAACAGCCTTCTGGAGAGAGATAGCAACAGCCTTCTGGAGAGAGTTAGCAACAGCCTTCTGGAGAGAGATAGCAACAGCCTTCTGGAGAGAGATAGCAACAGCCCTCTGGAGAGAGGGTTAGCAACAGCCTTCTGGAGAGAGATAGCAACAGCCTTCTGGAGAGAGATAGCTACAGCCTCCTGGAGATAGATAGCAACAGCCTTCAGGAGAGAGAGAGCAACAGCCTTCTGGTGAGAGATAGCAATAGCCTTCTGGAGAGAGATAGAAATAGCCTTCTGGAGAGAGATAGCAACAACCTTCAGGAGAGAGTTAGCAACAGCCTTCTGGAGAGAGTTAGCAACAGCCTTCTGGAGAGAGTTAGCATCAGCCTTCTGCAGAGAGGGATTGCAACAGCCTTCTGGAGAGAGATACCAACAGCCTTCTGGAGAGAGATAGCAACAGGCTTCTGCAGAGAGGGTTGGCAACAGCCTTCTGGAGGGAGATTGCAACAGCCTTCTGGAGAGAGTTAGCAACAGCCTTCTGGAGAGAGTTAGCATCAGCCTTCTGCAGAGAGGGATTGCAACAGCCTTCTGGAGAGAGATACCAACAGCCTTCTGGAGAGAGTTAGCAACAGCCTTCTGGAGAGAGTTAGCATCAGCCTTCTGCAGAGAGGGATTGCAACAGCCTTCTGGAGAGAGATACCAACAGCCTTCTGGAGAGAGATAGCAACAGCCTTCTGGAGAGAGGGTTAGCAACAGCCTTCTGGAGAGAGATAGCAACAGCCTTCTGGAGGGAGTTAGCAACAGCCTTCAGGAGAGAGGTAGCAACAGCCTTCTGGAGAGAGTTAGCAACAGCCTTCTGCAGAGAGATAGCAACAGCCTTCTGGAGAGAGATAGCAACAGCCTTCTGGAGAGAGGGTTAGCAACAGCCTTCTGGAGAGAGTTAGCAACAGCCTTCTGGAGAGAGGTTTAGCAACAACCTTCAGGAGAGAGATAGAAACAGCCTTCTGGAGGGAGTTAGCATCAGCCTTCTGGAGAGAGTTAGCAACAGCCTTCATGAGAGAGATAGCAACAACCTTCTGGAGGGAGTTAGCAACAGGTTTCTCGAGAGAGATAGCAACAGCCTTCTGGAGAGAGTTAGCAACAGCCTTCTGGAGAGAGATAGCAACAGCCTTCTGGAGAGAGTTAGCAACAGCCTTCTGGAGAGAGTTAGCAACAGCCTTCTGGAGAGAGATAGCAACAGCCTTCTGGAGAGAGCTAGCAACAGCCTTCTGGAGAGAAATAGCAACAGACTTCTGGAGAGGGTTAGCAACAGCCTTCTGGAGAGAGATAGCAACAGCCTTCTGGAGAGAGATAGCAACAGCCTTCTCGAGAGAGTTAGCAACAGCCTTCTGGCGAGAGTTAGCAACAGCCTTCTGGAGAGAGATAGCAACAGCCTTCTGGAGAGAGCTTGCAACAGCCTTCTGGAGAGAAATAGCAACAGACTTCTGGAGAGGGTTAGCAACAGCCTTCTGGTGAGAGATAGCAACAGCCTTCTGGAGAGAGCTAGCAACAGCCTTCTGGAGAGAAATAGCAACAGACTTCTGGAGATAGATAGCAACAGCCTTCTGGAGAGAGTTAGCAACAGCCTTCTGGAGAGAAATAGCAACAGACTTCTGGGGAGAGATAGCAACAGCCTTCTGGAGGGAGTTAGCAACTGCCTTCTGGAGGGAGTTAGCAACAGCCTTCTGCAGAGAGGGGTTGCAACAGCCTTCTGGAGAGAGATACCAACAGCTTTCTGGAGAGAGATAGCAACAGCCTTCTGGAGAGAGATACCAACAGCTTTCTGGAGAGAGTTAGCAACAGCCTTCTGGAGAGAGTTAGCATCAGCCTTCTGCAGAGAGGGATTGCAACAGCCTTCTGGAGAGAGATACCAACAGCCTTCTGGAGAGAGATAGCAACAGCCTTCTGGAGAGAGGGTTAGCAACAGCCTTCTGGAGAGAGATAGCAACAGTCTTCGGGAGAGAGGGTTAGCAACAGCCTTCTGGAGAGAGATAGCAACAGCCTTCTTGAGGGAGTTAGCAACAGCCTTCAGGAGAGAGGTAGCAACAGCCTTCTGGAGAGAGTTAGCAACAGCCTTCTGCAGAGAGATAGCAACAGCCTTCTGGAGAGAGAGAGCAACAGCCTTCTGGAGAGAGGGTAAGCAACAGCCTTCTGGAGAGAGTTAGCAACAGCCTTCTGGAGAGAGATAGCAACAGCCTTCTGGAGAGAGGGTTAGCAACAGCCTTCTGGAGAGAGATAGCAACAGCCTTCTGGAGGGAGTTAGCATCAGCCTTCTGGAGAGAGTTAGCAACAGCCTTCTGGAGAGAGGGTTAGCAACAGCCTTCTGGAGAGAGGGTTAGCAACAGCCTTCTGGAGAGAGATAGCAACAGCCTTCTGGAGAGAGGGTTAGCAACAGCCTTCTGGAGAGAGATAGCAACAGCCTTCATGAGAGAGATAGCAACAGCCTTCTGGAGGGAGTTAGCAACAGGTTTCTCGAGAGAGATAGCAACAGCCTTCTGGAGAGAGTTAGCAACAGCCTTCTGGAGAGAGATAGCAACAGCCATCTGGAGAGAGTTAGCAACAGCCTTCTGGAGAGAGTTAGCAACAGCCTTCTGGAGGGAGTTAGCATCAGCCTTCTGGAGAGAGTTAGCAACAGCCTTCTGGAGAGAGGGTTAGCAACAGCCTTCTGGAGAGAGGGTTAGCAACAGCCTTCTGGAGAGAGATAGCAACAGCCTTCTGGAGAGAGGGTTAGCAACAGCCTTCTGGAGAGAGATAGCAACAGCCTTCATGAGAGAGATAGCAACAGCCTTCTGGAGGGAGTTAGCAACAGGTTTCTCGAGAGAGATAGCAACAGCCTTCTGGAGAGAGTTAGCAACAGCCTTCTGGAGAGAGATAGCAACAGCCATCTGGAGAGAGTTAGCAACAGCCTTCTGGAGAGAGTTAGCAACAGCCTTCTGGAGTGAGATAGCAACAGCCTTCTGAAGAGATGGTTAGCAACAGCCTTCTGGAGAGAGATAGCAACAGCCTTCTGGAGAGTGATAGCTACAGCCTCCTGGAGATAGATAGCAACAGCCTTCAGGAGAGAGAGAGCAACAGCCTTCTGGTGAGAGATAGCAATAGCCTTCTGGAGAGAGATAGAAATAGCCTTCTGGAGAGAGATAGCAACAACCTTCAGGAGAGAGTTAGCAACAGCCTTCTGGAGAGAGTTAGCAACAGCCTTCTGGAGAGAGTTAGCATCAGCCTTCTGCAGAGGGGGATTGCAACAGCCTTCTGGAGAGAGATACCAACAGCCTTCTGGAGAGAGATAGCAACAGGCTTCTGCAGAGAGGGTTGGCAACAGCCTTCTGGAGGGAGATTGCAACAGCCTTCTGGAGAGAGTTAGCAACAGCCTTCTGGAGAGAGTTAGCATCAGCCTTCTGCAGAGAGGGATTGCAACAGCCTTCTGGAGAGAGATACCAACAGCCTTCTGGAGAGAGTTAGCAACAGCCTTCTGGAGAGAGTTAGCATCAGCCTTCTGCAGAGAGGGATTGCAACAGCCTTCTGGAGAGAGATACCAACAGCCTTCTGGAGAGAGATAGCAACAGCCTTCTGGAGAGAGGGTTAGCAACAGCCTTCTGGAGAGAGATAGCAACAGCCTTCTGGAGGGAGTTAGCAACAGCCTTCAGGAGAGAGGTCGCAACAGCCTTCTGGAGAGAGTTAGCAACAGCCTTCTGCAGAGAGATAGCAACAGCCTTCTGGAGAGAGATAGCAACAGCCTTCTGGAGAGAGGGTTAGCAACAGCCTTCTGGAGAGAGTAAGCAACAGCCTTCTGGAGAGAGGTTTAGCAACAACCTTCAGGAGAGAGATAGAAACAGCCTTCTGGAGGGAGTTAGCATCAGCCTTCTGGAGAGAGTTAGCAACAGCCTTCATGAGAGAGATAGCAACAACCTTCTGGAGGGAGTTAGCAACAGGTTTCTCGAGAGAGATAGCAACAGCCTTCTGGAGAGAGTTAGCAACAGCCTTCTGGAGAGAGATAGCAACAGCCTTCTGGAGAGAGACAGCAACAGCCTTCAGGAGAGAGTTTGCAATAGCCTTCTGGAGAGAGATAGCAACAGCCTTCTGGAGAGAGAGAGCAACAGCCTTCTGGAGAGAGGGTTAGCAACAGCCTTCTGGAGAGAGATAGCAACAGTCTTCGGGAGAGAGGGTTAGCAACAGCCTTCTGGCGAGAGATAGCAACAGCCTTCTGGAAAGAGTTAGCAACAGCCTTCAGGAGAGAGGTAGCAACAGCCTTCTGGAGAGAGTTAGCAACAGCCTTCTGCAGAGAGATAGCAACAGCCTTCTGGAGAGAGATAGCAACAGCCTTCTGGAGACAGGGTTAGCAACAGCCTTCTGGAGAGAGTTAGCAACAGCCTTCTGGAGAGAGATAGCAACAGCCTTCTGGAGAGAGGGTTAGCAACAGCCTTCTGGAGAGAGATAGCAACAGCCTTCTGGAGGGAGTTAGCATCAGCCTTCTGGAGAGAGTTAGCATCAGCCTTCTGGAGAGAGTTAGCAACAGCCTTCTGGAGAGAGGGTTAGCAACAGCCTTCTGGAGAGTGATAGCAACAGCCTTCTGGAGGGAGTTAGCATCAGCCTTCTGGAGAGAGTTAGCAACAGCCTTCTGGAGAGAGGGTTAGCAACAGTCTTCTGGAGAGAGATAGCAACAGCCTTCTGGAGAGAGGGTTAGCAACAGCCTTCTGGAGAGAGATAGCAACAGCCTGCTGGAGAGAGTTAGCAACAGGTTTCTCGAGAGAGATAGCAACAGCCTTCTGGAGAGAGTTAGCAACAGCCTTCTGGAGAGAGATAGCAACAGCCTTCTGGAGGGAGTTAGCAACAGCCTTCTGGAGGGAGTTAGCAACAGGTTTCTCGAGAGAGATAGCAACAGCCTTCTGGAGAGAGTTAGCAACAGCCTTCTGGAGAGAGATAGCAACAGCCTTCTGGAGAGAGTTAGCAACAGCCTTCTGGAGAGAGATAGCAACAGCCTTCTGGAGAGAGGGTTAGCAACAGCCTTCTGGAGAGAGATAGCAACAGCCTTCTGGAGAGAGTTAGCAACAGCCTTCTGGAGAGAGATAGCAACAGCCTTCTGGAGAGAGTTAGCAACAGCCTTCTGGAGAGAGATAGCAACAGCCTTCTGGAGAGAGTTAGCAACAGCCTTCTGGAGAGAGTTAGCAACAGCCTTCTGGAGAGAGATAGCAACAGCCTTCTGGAGAGAGTTAGCAACAGCCTTCTGGAGAGAGATAGCAACAGCCTTCTGGAGAGAGATAGCAACAGCCCTCTGGAGAGAGGGTTAGCAACAGCCTTCTGGAGAGAGATAGCAACAGCCTTCTGGAGAGAGATAGCTACAGCCTCCTGGAGATAGATAGCAACAGCCTTCAGGAGAGAGAGAGCAACAGCCTTCTGGTGAGAGATAGCAATAGCCTTCTGGAGAGAGATAGAAATAGCCTTCTGGAGAGAGATAGCAACAACCTTCAGGAGAGAGTTAGCAACAGCCTTCTGGAGAGAGTTAGCAACAGCCTTCTGGAGAGAGTTAGCATCAGCCTTCTGCAGAGAGGGATTGCAACAGCCTTCTGGAGAGAGATACCAACAGCCTTCTGGAGAGAGATAGCAACAGGCTTCTGCAGAGAGGGTTGGCAACAGCCTTCTGGAGGGAGATTGCAACAGCCTTCTGGAGAGAGTTAGCAACAGCCTTCTGGAGAGAGTTAGCATCAGCCTTCTGCAGAGAGGGATTGCAACAGCCTTCTGGAGAGAGATACCAACAGCCTTCTGGAGAGAGTTAGCAACAGCCTTCTGGAGAGAGTTAGCATCAGCCTTCTGCAGAGAGGGATTGCAACAGCCTTCTGGAGAGAGATACCAACAGCCTTCTGGAGAGAGATAGCAACAGCCTTCTGGAGAGAGGGTTAGCAACAGCCTTCTGGAGAGAGATAGCAACAGCCTTCTGGAGGGAGTTAGCAACAGCCTTCAGGAGAGAGGTAGCAACAGCCTTCTGGAGAGAGTTAGCAACAGCCTTCTGCAGAGAGATAGCAACAGCCTTCTGGAGAGAGATAGCAACAGCCTTCTGGAGAGAGGGTTAGCAACAGCCTTCTGGAGAGAGTTAGCAACAGCCTTCTGGAGAGAGGTTTAGCAACAACCTTCAGGAGAGAGATAGAAACAGCCTTCTGGAGGGAGTTAGCATCAGCCTTCTGGAGAGAGTTAGCAACAGCCTTCATGAGAGAGATAGCAACAACCTTCTGGAGGGAGTTAGCAACAGGTTTCTCGAGAGAGATAGCAACAGCCTTCTGGAGAGAGTTAGCAACAGCCTTCTGGAGAGAGATAGCAACAGCCTTCTGGAGAGAGTTAGCAACAGCCTTCTGGAGAGAGTTAGCAACAGCCTTCTGGAGAGAGATAGCAACAGCCTTCTGGAGAGAGCTAGCAACAGCCTTCTGGAGAGAAATAGCAACAGACTTCTGGAGAGGGTTAGCAACAGCCTTCTGGAGAGAGATAGCAACAGCCTTCTGGAGAGAGATAGCAACAGCCTTCTCGAGAGAGTTAGCAACAGCCTTCTGGCGAGAGTTAGCAACAGCCTTCTGGAGAGAGATAGCAACAGCCTTCTGGAGAGAGCTTGCAACAGCCTTCTGGAGAGAAATAGCAACAGACTTCTGGAGAGGGTTAGCAACAGCCTTCTGGTGAGAGATAGCAACAGCCTTCTGGAGAGAGCTAGCAACAGCCTTCTGGAGAGAAATAGCAACAGACTTCTGGAGATAGATAGCAACAGCCTTCTGGAGAGAGTTAGCAACAGCCTTCTGGAGAGAAATAGCAACAGACTTCTGGGGAGAGATAGCAACAGCCTTCTGGAGGGAGTTAGCAACTGCCTTCTGGAGGGAGTTAGCAACAGCCTTCTGCAGAGAGGGGTTGCAACAGCCTTCTGGAGAGAGATACCAACAGCTTTCTGGAGAGAGATAGCAACAGCCTTCTGGAGAGAGATACCAACAGCTTTCTGGAGAGAGTTAGCAACAGCCTTCTGGAGAGAGTTAGCATCAGCCTTCTGCAGAGAGGGATTGCAACAGCCTTCTGGAGAGAGATACCAACAGCCTTCTGGAGAGAGATAGCAACAGCCTTCTGGAGAGAGGGTTAGCAACAGCCTTCTGGAGAGAGATAGCAACAGTCTTCGGGAGAGAGGGTTAGCAACAGCCTTCTGGAGAGAGATAGCAACAGCCTTCTTGAGGGAGTTAGCAACAGCCTTCAGGAGAGAGGTAGCAACAGCCTTCTGGAGAGAGTTAGCAACAGCCTTCTGCAGAGAGATAGCAACAGCCTTCTGGAGAGAGAGAGCAACAGCCTTCTGGAGAGAGGGTAAGCAACAGCCTTCTGGAGAGAGTTAGCAACAGCCTTCTGGAGAGAGATAGCAACAGCCTTCTGGAGAGAGGGTTAGCAACAGCCTTCTGGAGAGAGATAGCAACAGCCTTCTGGAGGGAGTTAGCATCAGCCTTCTGGAGAGAGTTAGCAACAGCCTTCTGGAGAGAGGGTTAGCAACAGCCTTCTGGAGAGAGGGTTAGCAACAGCCTTCTGGAGAGAGATAGCAACAGCCTTCTGGAGAGAGGGTTAGCAACAGCCTTCTGGAGAGAGATAGCAACAGCCTTCATGAGAGAGATAGCAACAGCCTTCTGGAGGGAGTTAGCAACAGGTTTCTCGAGAGAGATAGCAACAGCCTTCTGGAGAGAGTTAGCAACAGCCTTCTGGAGAGAGATAGCAACAGCCATCTGGAGAGAGTTAGCAACAGCCTTCTGGAGAGAGTTAGCAACAGCCTTCTGGAGTGAGATAGCAACAGCCTTCTGAAGAGATGGTTAGCAACAGCCTTCTGGAGAGAGATAGCAACAGCCTTCTGGAGAGAGTTAGCAACAGCCTTCTGGAGAGAGATAGCAACAGCCTTCTGGAGAGAGATAGCTACAGCCTCCTGGAGATAATTAGCAACAGCCTTCAGGAGAGAGAGAGCAACAGCCTTCTGGTGAGAGTTAGCAATAGCCTTCTGGAGAGAGATAGAAATAGCCTTCTGGAGAGAGATAGCAACAGCCTTCAGGAGAGAGTTAGCAACAACCTTCAGGAGAGAGTTAGCAACAGCCTTCTGGAGAGAGTTAGCAATAGCCTTCTGCAGAGAGTTAGCAACAGCCTTCTGGAGATAGATAGCAACAGCCTTCAGGAGAGAGTTTGCAATTGCCTTCTGGAGAGAGATAGCAACAGCCTTCAGGAGAGAGTTTGCAATAGCCTTCTGGAGAGAGATAGCAACAGCCTTCAGGAGAGACTTTGCAATAGCCTTCTGGAGAGAGATAGCAACAGCCTTCAGGAGAGAGTTAGCAACAGCCTTCTGGAGGGTGTTAGCTACAGCCTTCTGCAGAGAGTTAGCAACAGCCTTCTGGAGAGAGATAGCAACAGCCTTCAGGAGAGAGTTTGCAATAGCCTTCAGGAGAGAGTTAGCAACAGCCTTCTGGAGAGAGACAGCAACAGCCTTCAGGAGAGAGTTTGCAATAGCCTTCTGGAGAGAGATAGCAACAGCCTTCTGGAGAGAGATAGCAACAGCCTTCTGGAGAGAGGGTTAGCAACAGCCTTCTGGAGAGAGATAGCAACAGTCTTCGGGAGAGAGGGTTAGCAACAGCCTTCTGGAGAGAGATAGCAACAGCCTTCTGGAGGGAGTTAGCAACAGCCTTCAGGAGAGAGGTAGCAACAGCCTTCTGGAGAGAGTTAGCAACAGCCTTCTGCAGAGAGATAGCAACAGCCTTCTGGAGAGAGATAGCAACAGCCTTCTGGAGAGAGGGTTAGCAACAGCCTTCTGGAGAGAGTTAGCAACAGCCTTCTGGAGAGAGGGTAAGCAACAGCCTTCTGGAGAGAGTTAGCAACAGCCTTCTGGAGAGAGATAGCAAAAGCCTTCTGGAGAGAGTTAGCAACAGCCTTCTGGAGAGAGGGTTAGCAACAGTCTTCTGGAGAGAGATAGCAACAGCCTTCTGGAGAGAGGGTTAGCAACAGCCTTCTGGAGAGAGATAGCAACAGCCTTCTGGAGAGAGTTAGCAACAGCCTTCATGAGAGAGATAGCAACAGCCTTCTGGAAAGAGATAGCAACAGCCTTCTGGAGGGAGTTAGCAACAGGTTTCTCGAGAGAGATAGCAACAGCCTTCTGGAGAGAGTTAGCAACAGCCTTCTGGAGAGAGATAGCAACAGCCTTCTGGAGAGAGATAGCAACAGCCTTCTGGAGAGAGATAGCAACAGCCTTCAGGAGAGAGTTAGCAACAGCCTTCTGGAGAGAGACAGCAACAGCCTTCAGGAGAGAGTTTGCAATAGCCTTCTGGAGAGAGATAGCAACAGCCTTCTGGAGAGAGAGAGCAACAGCCTTCTGGAGAGAGGGTTAGCAACAGCCTTCTGGAGAGAGATAGCAACAGCCTTCTGGAGAGAGATAGCAACAGCCTTCTGGAGGGAGTTAGCAACAGCCTTCAGGAGAGAGGTAGCAACAGCCTTCTGGAGAGAGTTAGCAACAGCCTTCTGCAGAGAGATAGCAACAGCCTTCTGGAGAGAGGGTTAGCAACAGCCTTCTGGAGAGTGATAGCAACAGCCTTCTGGAGGGAGTTAGCATCAGCCTTCTGGAGAGAGTTAGCAACAGCCTTCTGGAGAGAGGGTTAGCAACAGTCTTCTGGAGAGAGATAGCAACAGCCTTCTGGAGAGAGGGTTAGCAACAGTCTTCTGGAGGGAGTTAGCATCAGCCTTCTGGAGAGAGTTAGCAACAGCCTTCTGGAGAGAGTTAGCAACAGCCTTCATGAGAGAGATAGCAACAGCCTCCTGGAAAGAGATAGCAACAGCCTTCTGGAGGGAGTTAGCAACAGGTTTCTCGAGAGAGATAGCAACAGCCTTCTGGAGAGAGTTAGCAACAGCCTTCTGGAGAGAGATAGCAACAGCCTTCTGGAGAGAGTTAGCAACAGCCTTCTGGAGAGAGTTAGCAACAGCCTTCTGGAGAGAGAAAGCAACAGCCTTCTGGAGAGAGGGTTAGCAACAGCCTTCTGGAGAGAGATAGCAACAGCCTTCTGGAGAGAGTTAGCAACAGCCTTCTGGAGAGAGATAGCAACAGCCTTCTGGTGAGAGGGTTAGCAACAGCCTTCTGGAGAGAGATAGCAACAGCCTTCTGGAGAGAGATAGCAACAGCCTTCTGGAGAGAGATAGCTACAGCCTCCTGGAGATAGATAGCAACAGCCTTCAGGAGAGAGAGAGCAACAGCCTTCTGGTGAGAGATAGCAATAGCCTTCTGGAGAGAGATAGAAATAGCCTTCTGGAGAGAGATAGCAACAGCCTTCAGGAGAGAGTTAGCAACAACCTTCAGGAGAGAGTTAGCAACAGCCTTCTGGAGAGAGTTAGCAATAGCCTTCTGCAGAGAGTTAGCAACAGCCTTCTGGAGAGAGATAGCAACAGCCTTCAGGAGAGAGTTTGCAATAGCCTTCTGGAGAGAGATAGCAACAGCCTTCAGGAGAGAGTTTGCAACGCCTTCTGGAGAGAGATAGCAACAGCCTTCAGGAGAGAGTTAGCAACAGCCTTCTGGAGAGAGTTAGCAATAGCCTTCTGCAGAGAGTTAGCAACAGCCTTCTGGAGAGAGATAGCAACAGCCTTCTGGAGAGAGATAGCAACAGCCTTCAGGAGAGAGTTAGCAACAGCCTTCAGGAGAGAGTTTGCAACGCCTTCTGGAGAGAGATAGCAACAGCCTTCAGGAGAGAGTTAGCAACAGCCTTCTGGAGAGAGTTAGCAATAGCCTTCTGCAGAGAGTTAGCAACAGCCTTCTGGAGAGAGATAGCAACAGCCTTCTGGAGAGAGATAGCAACAGCCTTCAGGAGAGAGTTAGCAACAGCCTTCTGGAGAGAGATAGCAACAGCCTTCAGGAGAGAGTTAGCAACAGCCTTCTGGAGAGAGTTAGCAACAGCCTTCTGGAGAGAGCTAGCATCTGCCTTCTGGAGAGTGTTAGCATCAGCCTTCTGGAGAGAGTTAGCAACAGCCTTCTGGAGAGAGTTAGCAACAGCCTTCTGGAGAGAGCTAGCATCTGCCTTCTGGAGAGAGTTAGCATCAGCCTTCTGGAGAGAGTTAGCAACAGCCTTCTGGAGAGAGATAGCCACAGCCTTCTGGAGATAGATAGCAACAGCCTTCTGGAGAGAGATAGCAACAGCCTTCTGTAGAGAGTTAGCAACAGCCTTCTGGAGAGAGCTAGCAACAGCCTTCGGGAGAGAGATAGCAACAGTCTTCTGAAGAGGGTTAGGAATAGCCTTCTGGAGAGAGTTAGCACCAGCCTTCTGGAGAGAGATCGCAACAGCCTTCAGGAGAGAGTTAGCAATAGCCTTCTGCAGAGAGATAGCAACAGACTTCTGGTGAGAGATAGCAACAGCCTTCTGGAGGGAGTTAGCAACAGCCTTCTGCAGAGAGGGATTGCAACAGCCTTCTGGAGAGAGATAGCAACAGTCTTCGGGAGAGAGGGTTAGCAACAGCCTTCTGGAGAAAGATAGCAACAGCCTTCTGGAGGGAGTTAGCAACAGCCTTCTGGAGAGAGTTAGCAACAGCCTTCTGGAGAGAGGCAGCAACAGCCTTCTGGAGAGTGTAAGCAACAGCCTTCTGCAGAGAGATAGCAACAGCCTTCTGGAGAGAGATAGCAACAGCCTTCTGGAGAGAGGGTTAGCAACAGCCTTCTGGAGAGAGATAGCAACAGCCTTCTGGAGAGAGGGTTAGCAACAGCCTTCTGGAGAGAGATAGCAACAGCCTTCTGGAGAGAGTTTGCAATATCCTTCTGGAGAGAGATAGCAACAGTCTTCAGGAGAGAGTTTGCAATATCCTTCTGGAGAGAGATAGCAACAGCCTTCAGGAGAGAGTTTGCAATAGCCTTCTGGAGAGAGATAGCAACAGCCTTCTGGAGAGAGATAGCAACAGCCTTCAGGAGAGAGTTAGCAACAGCCTTCTGGAGAGAGATAGCAACAGCCTTCTGGAGAGAGATAGCAACAGCCTTCTGGAGAGAGGGTTAGCAACAGCCTTCTGGAGAGAGATAGCAACAGTCTTCGGGAGAGAGGGTTAGCAACAGCCTTCTGGAGAGAGATAGCAACAGCCTTCTGGAGAGAGTTAGCAACAGCCTTCAGGAGAGAGGTAGCAACAGCCTTCTGGAGAGAGTTAGCAACAGCCTTCTGGAGAGAGTTAGCAACGCCTTCTGCAGAGAGATAGCAACAGCCTTCTGGAGAAAGATAGCAACAGCCTTCTGGAGAGAGGGTTAGCAACAGCCTTCTGGAGAGAGCTAGCAACAGCCTTCTGGAGAGAGATAGCAACAGCCTTCTGGAGAGAGGGTTAGCAACAGCCTTCTGGAGAGTTAGCAACAGCCTTCTGGAGAGAGATAGCAACAGCCTTCTGGAGAGAGGGTTAGCAACAGCCTTCTGGAGAGAGATAGCAACAGCCTTCTGGAGAGAGGGTTAGCAACAGCCTTCTGGAGAGAGATAGCAACAGCCTTCTGGAGAGAGTTTGCAATATCCTTCTGGAGAGAGATAGCAACAGTCTTCAGGAGAGAGTTTCCAATATCCTTCTGGAGAGAGATAGCAACAGCCTTCAGGAGAGAGTTTGCAATAGCCTTCTGGAGAGAGATAGCAACAGCCTTCTGGAGAGAGATAGCAACAGCCTTCAGGAGAGAGTTAGCAACAGCCTTCTGGAGAGAGATAGCAACAGCCTTCTGGAGAGAGATAGTAACAGCCTTCTGGAGAGAGGGTTAGCAACAGCCTTCTGGAGAGAGATAGCAACAGTCTTCGGGAGAGAGGGTTAGCAACAGCCTTCTGGAGAGAGATAGCAACAGCCTTCTGGAGAGAGTTAGCAACAGCCTTCAGGAGAGAGGTAGCAACAGCTTTCTGGAGAGAGTTAGCAACAGCCTTCTGGAGAGAGTTAGCAACGCCTTCTGCAGAGAGATAGCAACAGCCTTCTGGAGAAAGATAGCAACAGCCTTCTGGAGAGAGGGTTAGCAACAGCCTTCTGGAGAGAGCTAGCAACAGCCTTCTGGAGAGAGATAGCAACAGCCTTCTGGAGAGAGGGTTAGCAACAGCCTTCTGGAGAGAGTTAGCAACAGCCTTCTGGAGAGAGATAGCAACAGCCTTCTGGAGAGAGGGTTAGCAACAGCCTTCTGGAGAGAGATAGCAACAGCCTTCTGGAGGGAGTTAGCATCAGCCTTCTGGAGAGAGGGTTAGCAACAGCCTTCTGGAGGGAGTTAGCATCAGCCTTCTGGAGAGAGTTAGCAACAGCCTTCTGGAGAAAGATAGCAACAGCCTTCTGGAGAGAGGGTTAGCAACAGCCTTCTGGAGAGAGTTAGCAACAGCCTTCTGGAGAGAGATAGCAACAGCCTTCTGGAGGGAGTTAGCATCAGCCTTCTGGAGAGAGTTAGCAACAGCCTTCTGGAGAGAGGGTTAGCAACAGCCTTCTGGAGGGAGTTAGCATCAGCCTTCTGGAGAGAGTTAGCAACAGCCTTCGGGAGAGAGGGTTAGCTACAGTCTTCTGGAGAGAGATAGCAACAGCCTTCTGGAGAGAGGGTTAGCAACAGCCTTCTGGAGAGAGATAGCAACAGCCTTCTGGAGAGAGATAGCAACAGCCTTCTGGAGGGAGTTAGCATCAGCCTTCTGGAGAGAGTTAGCAACAGCCTTCTGGAGAGAGTTAGCAACAGCCTTCAGGAGAGAGATAGCAACAGCCTTCTGGAAAGAGATAGCAACAGCCTTCTGGAGGGAGTTAGCAACAGGTTTCTCGAGAGAGATAGCAACAGCCTTCTGGAGAGAGTTAGCAACAGCCTTCTGGAGAGAGAGAGCAACAGCCTTCTGGAGAGAGATAGCAACAGCCTTCTGGAGAGAGATAGCAACAGCCTTCAGGAGAGAGTTAGCAACAGCCTTCTGGAGAGAGACAGCAACAGCCTTCTGGAGAGAGATAGCAACAGCCTTCTGGAGAGAGATAGCTACAGCCTCCTGGAGATAGATAGCAACAGCCTTCAGGAGAGAGAGAGCAACAGCCTTCTGGTGAGAGATAGCAATAGCCTTCTGGAGAGAGATAGAAATAGCCTTCTGGAGAGAGATAGCAACAGCCTTCAGGAGAGAGTTAGCAACAACCTTCAGGAGAGAGTTAGCAACAGCCTTCTGGAGAGAGTTAGCAATAGCCTTCTGCAGAGAGTTAGCAACAGCCTTCTGGAGAGAGATAGCAACAGCCTTCAGGAGAGAGTTTGCAATAGCCTTCTGGAGAGAGATAGCAACAGCCTTCAGGAGAGAGTTTGCAATAGCCTTCTGGAGAGAGATAGCAACAGCCTTCAGGAGAGAGTTAGCAACAACCTTCAGGAGAGAGTTAGCAACAGCCTTCTGGAGAGAGTTAGCAATAGCCTTCTGGAGAGAGATAGCAACAGCCTTCAGGAGAGAGTTTGCAATAGCCTTCTGGAGAGAGATAGCAACAGCTTCTGGAGAGAGATAGCAACAGCCTTCAGGAGAGAGTTTGCAATAGCCTTCTGGAGAGAGATAGCAACAGCCTTCAGGAGAGAGTTTGCAATAGCCTTCTGGAGAGAGATAGCAACAGCCTTCTGGAGAGAGATAGCAACAGCCTTCAGGAGAGAGTTTGCAATAGCCTTCTGGAGAGAGATAGCAACAGCCTTCAGGAGAGAGTTAGCAACAACCTTCAGGAGAGAGTTAGCAACAGCCTTCTGCAGAGAGTTAGCAACAGCCTTCTGGAGAGAGATAGCAACAGCCTTCTGGAGAGAGATAGCAACAGCCTTCAGGAGAGAGTTAGCAACAGTCTTCTGGAGAGAGATAGCAACAGCCTTCAGGAGAGAGTTAGCAACAGCCTTCTGGAGAGAGTTAGCAACAGCCTTCTGGAGAGAGCTAGCATCTGCCTTCTGGAGAGAGTTAGCATCAGCCTTCTGGAGAGAGTTAGCAACAGCCTTCTGGAGAGAGATAGCAACAGCCTTCAGGAGAGAGCTAGCAACAGCCTTCTGGAGAGAGATAGCAACAGCCTTCTGGAGAGAGATAGCCACAGCCTTCTGGAGATAGATAGCAACAGCCTTCTGCAGAGAGTTAGCAACAGCCTTCTGTAGAGAGTTAGCAACAGCCTTCTGGAGAGAGCTAGCAACAGCCTTCTGTCGAGAGTTAGCAACAGCCTTCTGGAGAGAGCTAGCAACAGCCTTCGGGAGAGAGATAGCAACAGCCTTCTGAAGAGGGTTAGGAATAGCCTTCTGGAGAGAGTTAGCAACAGCCTTCTGGAGAGAGATAGCAACAGCCTTCTGGAGAGAGATAGCCACAGCCTTCTGGAGATAGATAGCAACAGCCTTCTGGAGGGAGATAGCAACAGCCTTCTGAAGAGGGTTAGGAATAGCCTTCTGGAGAGAGTTAGCAACAGCCTTCTGGAGAGAGATAGCAACAGCCTTCAGGAGAGAGTTAGCAATAGCCTTCTGCAGAGAGATAGCAACAGACTTCTGGGGAGAGATAGCAACAGCCTTCTGGAGGGAGTTAGCAACAGCCTTCTGGAGAGAGGGTTACCAACAGCCTACTGGAGAGAGTTAGCATCAGCCTTCTGCAGAGAGGGATTGCAACAGCCTTCTGGAGAGAGATACCAACAGCCTTCTGGAGAGAGTTAGCAACAGCCTTCTGGAGGGAGATAGCAACAGCCTTCTGGAGGGAGTTAGCAACAGCCTTCTGGAGAGAGTTAGCAACAGCCTTCTGGAGAGAGATAGCAACAGCCTTCTGGAGAGAGTTAGCAACAGTCTTCGGGAGAGAGGGTTAGCAACAGCCTTCTGGAGAAAGATAGCAACAGCCTTCTGGAGGGAGTTAGCAACAGCCTTCTGGAGAGAGGTAGCAACAGCCTTCTGGAGAGTGTAAGCAACAGCCTTCTGGAGAGAGATAGCAACAGCCTTCTGGAGAGAGGGTTAGCAACAGCCTTCTGGAGAAAGATAGCAACAGCCTTCTGCAGAGAGATAGCAACAGCCTTCTGGAGAGAGGGTTAGCAACAGCCTTCTGGAGAAAGATAGCAACAGCCTTCTGGAGAGAGTTAGCAACAGCCTTCTGGAGGGAGATAGCAACAGCCTTCTGGAGGGAGTTAGCAACAGCCTTCTGGAGAGAGTTAGCAACAGCCTTCTGGAGAGAGATAGCAACAGCCTTCTGGAGAGAGTTAGCAACAGTCTTCGGGAGAGAGGGTTAGCAACAGCCTTCTGGAGAAAGATAGCAACAGCCTTCTGGAGGGAGTTAGCAACAGCCTTCTGGAGAGAGGTAGCAACAGCCTTCTGGAGAGTGTAAGCAACAGCCTTCTGGAGGGAGATAGCAACAGCCTTCTGGAGAGAGGGTTAGCAACAGCCTTCTGGAGAAAGATAGCAACAGTCTTCTGCAGAGAGATAGCAACAGCCTTCTGGAGAGAGGGTTAGCAACAGCCTTCTGGAGAAAGATAGCAACAGCCTTCTGGAGAGAGTTAGCAACAGCCTTCATCAGAGAGATAGCAACAGCCTTCTGGAGAGAGGGTTAGCAACAGCCTTCTGGAGAGAGTTAGCAACAGCCTTCTGGAGAAAGATAACAACAGCCTTCTGGAGAGAGTTAGCAACAGCCTTCATCAGAGAGATAGCAACAGCCTTATGGAAAGAGATAGCAACAGCCTTCTGGAGGGAGTTAGCAACAGCCTTCTGGAGAGAGTTAGCAACAGGCTTCTGCAGAGAGAGTTAGCAACAGCCTTCTGGAGGGAGATTGCAACAGCCTTCTGGAGAGAGGGTTAGCAACAGCCTTCTGGAGAGAGTTAGCAACAGCCTTCTGGAGAGAGGGTTAGCAACAGCCTTCTGGAGAGAGATAGCAACAGCCTTCTGGAGAGAGATAGCAACACCCTTCTGGAGGGAGTTAGCAACAGCCTTCTGGAGGGAGTTAGCAACAGCCTTCTGGAGAGAGTCAGCAACAGCCTTCTGGAGGGAGTTAGCAACAGCCTTCAGGAGCGAGTTAGCAACAGCCTTCTGGAGAGAGTTGGCAACAGCCTTCTGGAGAGAGGTAGCAACAGCCTTCTGGAGAGAGTTAGCAACAGCCTTCTGGAGAGAGGGTTAGCAACAGACTTCTGGAGAGAGATAGCAACAGCCTTCTCGAGAGAGATAGCAACAGCCTTCTGGAGGGAGTTAGCAACAGCCTTCTGCAGAGAGATAGCAACAGCCTTCTCGAGAGAGATAGCAACAGCCTTCTGGAGGGAGTTAGCAACAGCCTTCTGCAGAGAGATAGCAACAGCCTTCTGGAGAGAGGGTTAGCAACAGCCTTCTGGAGAAAGATAGCAACAGCCTTCTGGAGAGAGTTAGCAACAGCCTTCTGGAGGGAGATAGCAACAGCCTTCTGGAGGGAGTTAGCAACAGCCTTCTGGAGAGAGTTAGCAACAGCCTTCTGGAGAGAGATAGCAACAGCCTTCTGGAGAGAGTTAGCAACAGTCTTCGGGAGAGAGGGTTAGCAACAGCCTTCTGGAGAAAGATAGCAACAGCCTTCTGGAGGGAGTTAGCAACAGCCTTCTGGAGAGAGGTAGCAACAGCCTTCTGGAGAGTGTAAGCAACAGCCTTCTGGAGGGAGATAGCAACAGCCTTCTGGAGAGAGGGTTAGCAACAGCCTTCTGGAGAAAGATAGCAACAGCCTTCTGCAGAGAGATAGCAACAGCCTTCTGGAGAGAGGGTTAGCAACAGCCTTCTGGAGAAAGATAGCAACAGCCTTCTGGAGAGAGTTAGCAACAGCCTTCATCAGAGAGATAGCAACAGCCTTCTGGAGAGAGGGTTAGCAACAGCCTTCTGGAGAGAGTTAGCAACAGCCTTCTGGAGAAAGATAACAACAGCCTTCTGGAGAGAGTTAGCAACAGCCTTCATCAGAGAGATAGCAACAGCCTTATGGAAAGAGATAGCAACAGCCTTCTGGAGGGAGTTAGCAACAGCCTTCTGGAGAGAGTTAGCAACAGGCTTCTGCAGAGAGAGTTAGCAACAGCCTTCTGGAGGGAGATTGCAACAGCCTTCTGGAGAGAGGGTTAGCAACAGCCTTCTGGAGAGAGTTAGCAACAGCCTTCTGGAGAGAGGGTTAGCAACAGCCTTCTGGAGAGAGATAGCAACAGCCTTCTGGAGAGAGATAGCAACAGCCTTCTGGAGGGAGTTAGCAACAGCCTTCTGGAGGGAGTTAGCAACAGCCTTCTGGAGAGAGTCAGCAACAGCCTTCTGGAGGGAGTTAGCAACAGCCTTCAGGAGCGAGTTAGCAACAGCCTTCTGGAGAGAGTTGGCAACAGCCTTCTGGAGAGAGGTAGCAACAGCCTTCTGGAGAGAGTTAGCAACAGCCTTCTGGAGAGAGGGTTAGCAACAGACTTCTGGAGAGAGATAGCAACAGCCTTCTCGAGAGAGATAGCAACAGCCTTCTGGAGGGAGTTAGCAACAGCCTTCTGCAGAGAGATAGCAACAGCCTTCTCGAGAGAGATAGCAACAGCCTTCTGGAGGGAGTTAGCAACAGCCTTCTGCAGAGAGATAGCAACAGCCTTCTCGAGAGAGATAGCAACAGCCTTCTGGAGAGAGGTAGCAACAGCCTTCTGGAGGGAGTTAGCAACAGCCTTCATGAGAGAGATAGCAACAGCCTTCTGGAAAGAGATAGCAACAGTCTTCTGGAGGGAGTTAGCAACAGGTTTCTCGAGAGAGATAGCAACAGCCTTCTGGAGAGAGTTAGCAACAGCCTTCTGGAGAGAGATAGCAACAGCCTTCTGGAGAGAGTTAGCAACAGCCTTCTGGAGAGAGATAGCAACAGCCTTCTGGAGAGAGATAGCAACAGCCTCTGGTGAGAGATAGCAATAGCCTTCTGGAGGGAGGTAGAAATAGCCTTCTGGAGAGAGATAGCAATAGCCTTCTGGAGAGAGATAGAAATAGCCTTCTGCAGAGAGTTAGCAACAGCCTTCTGGAGAGAGTTAGCAACAGCCTTCTGGAGAGAGATAGGAACAGCCTTCTGGAGAGAGGGTTAGCAACAGCCTTCTGGAGAGAGATAGCAACAGCCTTCTGGAGGGAGTTAGCATCAGCCTTCTGGAGAGAGTTAGCAACAGCCTTCTGGAGAGAGGGTTAGCAACAGCCTTCTGGAGAGAGGGTTAGCAACAGCCTTCTGGAGAGAGATAGCAACAGCCTTCTGGAGAGAGGGTTAGCAACAGCCTTCTGGAGAGAGATAGCAACAGCCTTCATGAGAGAGATAGCAACAGCCTTCTGGAGGGAGTTAGCAACAGGTTTCTCGAGAGAGATAGCAACAGCCTTCTGGAGAGAGTTAGCAACAGCCTTCTGGAGAGAGATAGCAACAGCCATCTGGAGAGAGTTAGCAACAGCCTTCTGGAGAGAGTTAGCAACAGCCTTCTGGAGAGAGATAGCAACAGCCTTCTGAAGAGATGGTTAGCAACAGCCTTCTGGAGAGAGATAGCAACAGCCTTCTGGAGAGAGTTAGCAACAGCCTTCTGGAGAGAGATAGCAACAGCCTTCTGGAGAGAGATAGCTACAGCCTCCTGGAGATAATTAGCAACAGCCTTCAGGAGAGAGAGAGCAACAGCCTTCTGGTGAGAGTTAGCAATAGCCTTCTGGAGAGAGATAGAAATAGCCTTCTGGAGAGAGATAGCAACAGCCTTCGGGAGAGAGTTAGCAACAACCTTCAGGAGAGAGTTAGCAACAGCCTTCTGGAGAGAGTTAGCAATAGCCTTCTGCAGAGAGTTAGCAACAGCCTTCTGGAGATAGATAGCAACAGCCTTCAGGAGAGAGTTTGCAATTGCCTTCTGGAGAGAGATAGCAACAGCCTTCAGGAGAGAGTTTGCAATAGCCTTCTGGAGAGAGATAGCAACAGCCTTCAGGAGAGACTTTGCAATAGCCTTCTGGAGAGAGATAGCAACAGCCTTCAGGAGAGAGTTAGCAACAGCCTTCTGGAGGGTGTTAGCTACAGCCTTCTGCAGAGAGTTAGCAACAGCCTTCTGGAGAGAGATAGCAACAGCCTTCAGGAGAGAGTTTGCAATATCCTTCTGGAGAGAGATAGCAACAGCCTTCAGGAGAGAGTTTGCAATAGCCTTCTGGAGAGAGATAGCAACAGCCTTCTGGAGAGAGATAGCAACAGCCTTCAGGAGAGAGTTAGCAACAGCCTTCTGGAGAGAGACAGCAACAGCCTTCAGGAGAGAGTTTGCAATAGCCTTCTGGAGAGAGATAGCAACAGCCTTCTGGAGAGAGATAGCAACAGCCTTCTGGAGAGAGGGTTAGCAACAGCCTTCTGGAGAGAGATAGCAACAGTCTTCGGGAGAGAGGGTTAGCAACAGCCTTCTGGAGAGAGATAGCAACAGCCTTCTGGAGGGAGTTAGCAACAGCCTTCAGGAGAGAGGTAGCAACAGCCTTCTGGAGAGAGTTAGCAACAGCCTTCTGCAGAGAGATAGCAACAGCCTTCTGGAGAGAGATAGCAACAGCCTTCTGGAGAGAGGGTTAGCAAGAGCCTTCTGGAGAGAGTTAGCAACAGCCTTCTGGAGAGAGGGTAAGCAACAGCCTTCTGGAGAGAGTTAGCAACAGCCTTCTGGAGAGAGATAGCAAAAGCCTTCTGGAGAGAGTTAGCAACAGCCTTCTGGAGAGAGGGTTAGCAACAGTCTTCTGGAGAGAGATAGCAACAGCCTTCTGGAGAGAGGGTTAGCAACAGCCTTCTGGAGAGAGATAGCAACAGCCTTCTGGAGGGAGTTAGCATCAGCCTTCTGGAGAGAGTTAGCAACAGCCTTCTGGAGAGAGTTAGCAACAGCCTTCATGAGAGAGATAGCAACAGCCTTCTGGAAAGAGATAGCAACAGCCTTCTGGAGGGAGTTAGCAACAGGTTTCTCGAGAGAGATAGCAACAGCCTTCTGGAGAGAGTTAGCAACAGCCTTCTGGAGAGAGATAGCAACAGCCTTCTGGAGAGAGATAGCAACAGCCTTCTGGAGAGAGATAGCAACAGCCTTCAGGAGAGAGTTAGCAACAGCCTTCTGGAGAGAGACAGCAACAGCCTTCAGGAGAGAGTTTGCAATAGCCTTCTGGAGAGAGATAGCAACAGCCTTCTGGATAGAGAAAGCAACAGCCTTCTGGAGAGAGGGTTAGCAACAGCCTTCTGGAGAGAGATAGCAACAGCCTTCTGGAGAGAGATAGCAACAGCCTTCTGGAGGGAGTTAGCAACAGCCTTCAGGAGAGAGGTAGCAACAGCCTTCTGGAGAGAGTTAGCAACAGCCTTCTGCAGAGAGATAGCAACAGCCTTCTGGAGAGAGGGTTAGCAACAGCCTTCTGGAGAGTGATAGCAACAGCCTTCTGGAGGGAGTTAGCATCAGCCTTCTGGAGAGAGTTAGCAACAGCCTTCTGGAGAGAGGGTTAGCAACAGTCTTCTGGAGAGAGATAGCAACAGCCTTCTGGAGAGAGGGTTAGCAACAGTCTTCTGGAGGGAGTTAGCATCAGCCTTCTGGAGAGAGTTAGCAACAGCCTTCTGGAGAGAGTTAGCAACAGCCTTCATGAGAGAGATAGCAACAGCCTCCTGGAAAGAGATAGCAACAGCCTTCTGGAGGGAGTTAGCAACAGGTTTCTCGAGAGAGATAGCAACAGCCTTCTGGAGAGAGTTAGCAACAGCCTTCTGGAGAGAGATAGCAACAGCCTTCTGGAGAGAGTTAGCAACAGCCTTCTGGAGAGAGTTAGCAACAGCCTTCTGGAGAGAGATAGCAACAGCCTTCTGGAGAGAGGGTTAGCAACAGCCTTCTGGAGAGAGATAGCAACAGCCTTCTGGAGAGAGTTAGCAACAGCCTTCTGGAGAGAGATAGCAACAGCCTTCTGGAGAGAGGGTTAGCAACAGCCTTCTGGAGAGAGATAGCAACAGCCTTCTGGAGAGAGATAGCAACAGCCTTCTGGAGAGAGATAGCTACAGCCTCCTGGAGATAGATAGCAACAGCCTTCAGGAGAGAGAGAGCAACAGCCTTCTGGTGAGAGATAGCAATAGCCTTCTGGAGAGAGATAGAAATAGCCTTCTGGAGAGAGATAGCAACAGCCTTCAGGAGAGAGTTAGCAACAACCTTCAGGAGAGAGTTAGCAACAGCCTTCTGGAGAGAGTTAGCAATAGCCTTCTGCAGAGAGTTAGCAACAGCCTTCTGGAGAGAGATAGCAACAGCCTTCAGGAGAGAGTTTGCAATAGCCTTCTGGAGAGAGATAGCAACAGCCTTCAGGAGAGAGTTTGCAACGCCTTCTGGAGAGAGATAGCAACAGCCTTCAGGAGAGAGTTAGCAACAGCCTTCTGGAGAGAGTTAGCAATAGCCTTCTGCAGAGAGTTAGCAACAGCCTTCTGGAGAGAGATAGCAACAGCCTTCTGGAGAGAGATAGCAACAGCCTTCTGGAGAGAGATAGCAACAGCCTTCAGGAGAGAGTTAGCAACAGCCTTCTGGAGAGAAATAGCAACAGCCTTCAGGAGAGAGTTAGCAACAGCCTTCTGGAGAGAGTTAGCAACAGCCTTCTGGAGAGAGCTAGCATCTGCCTTCTGGAGAGTGTTAGCATCAGCCTTCTGGAGAGAGTTAGCAACAGCCTTCTGGAGAGAGTTAGCAACAGCCTTCTGGAGAGAGCTAGCATCTGCCTTCTGGAGAGAGTTAGCATCAGCCTTCTGGAGAGAGTTAGCAACAGCCTTCTGGAGAGAGATAGCCACAGCCTTCTGGAGATAGATAGCAACAGCCTTCTGGAGAGAGATAGCAACAGCCTTCTGTAGAGAGTTAGCAACAGCCTTCTGGAGAGAGCTAGCAACAGCCTTCGGGAGAGAGATAGCAACAGTCTTCTGAAGAGGGTTAGGAATAGCCTTCTGGAGAGAGTTAGCACCAGCCTTCTGGAGAGAGATAGCAACAGCCTTCAGGAGAGAGTTAGCAATAGCCTTCTGCAGAGAGATAGCAACAGACTTCTGGTGAGAGATAGCAACAGCCTTCTGGAGGGAGTTAGCGACAGCCTTCTGGAGGGAGTTAGCAACAGCCTTCTGGAGAGAGGGTTACCAACAGCCTACTGGAGAGAGTTAGCATCAGCCTTCTGCAGAGAGGGATTGCAACAGCCTTCTGGAGAGAAATAGCAACAGGCTTCTGCAGAGAGGTTTAGCAACAGCCTAATGGAGGGAGATTGCAACAGCCTTCTGGAGAGAGTTAGCAACAGCCTTCTGGAGAGAGGGTTAGCAACAACCTTCTGGAGAGAGATAGCAACAGCCTTCTGGAGAGAGATAGCAACAGTCTTCGGGAGAGAGGGTTAGCAACAGCCTTCTGGAGAAAGATAGCAACAGCCTTCTGGAGGGAGTTAGCAACAGCCTTCTGGAGAGAGTTAGCAACAGCCTTCTGGAGAGAGATAGCAACAGCCTTCTGGAGAGTGTAAGCAACAGCCTTCTGCAGAGAGATAGCAACAGCCTTCTGGAGAGAGATAGCAACAGCCTTCTGGAGAGAGGGTTAGCAACAGCCTTCTGGAGAGAGATAGCAACAGCCTTCTGGAGAGAGGGTTAGCAACAGCCTTCTGGAGAGAGATAGCAACAGCCTTCTGGAGAGAGTTTGCAATATCCTTCTGGAGAGAGATAGCAACAGTCTTCAGGAGAGAGTTTGCAATATCCTTCTGGAGAGAGATAGCAACAGCCTTCAGGAGAGAGTTTGCAATAGCCTTCTGGAGAGAGATAGCAACAGCCTTCTGGAGAGAGATAGCAACAGCCTTCAGGAGAGAGTTAGCAACAGCCTTCTGGAGAGAGATAGCAACAGCCTTCTGGAGAGAGATAGCAACAGCCTTCTGGAGAGAGGGTTAGCAACAGCCTTCTGGAGAGAGATAGCAACAGTCTTCGGGAGAGAGGGTTAGCAACAGCCTTCTGGAGAGAGATAGCAACAGCCTTCTGGAGAGAGTTAGCAACAGCCTTCAGGAGAGAGGTAGCAACAGCCTTCTGGAGAGAGTTAGCAACAGCCTTCTGGAGAGAGTTAGCAACGCCTTCTGCAGAGAGATAGCAACAGCCTTCTGGAGAAAGATAGCAACAGCCTTCTGGAGAGAGGGTTAGCAACAGCCTTCTGGAGAGAGCTAGCAACAGCCTTCTGGAGAGAGATAGCAACAGCCTTCTGGAGAGAGGGTTAGCAACAGCCTTCTGGAGAGAGTTAGCAACAGCCTTCTGGAGAGAGATAGCAACAGCCTTCTGGAGAGAGGGTTAGCAACAGCCTTCTGGAGAGAGATAGCAACAGCCTTCTGGAGGGAGTTAGCATCAGCCTTCTGGAGAGAGGGTTAGCAACAGCCTTCTGGAGGGAGTTAGCATCAGCCTTCTGGAGAGAGTTAGCAACAGCCTTCTGGAGAAAGATAGCAACAGCCTTCTGGAGAGAGGGTTAGCAACAGCCTTCTGGAGAGAGTTAGCAACAGCCTTCTGGAGAGAGATAGCAACAGCCTTCTGGAGGGAGTTAGCATCAGCCTTCTGGAGAGAGTTAGCAACAGCCTTCTGGAGAGAGGGTTAGCAACAGCCTTCTGGAGGGAGTTAGCATCAGCCTTCTGGAGAGAGTTAGCAACAGCCTTCGGGAGAGAGGGTTAGCAACAGTCTTCTGGAGAGAGATAGCAACAGCCTTCTGGAGAGAGGGTTAGCAACAGCCTTCTGGAGAGAGATAGCAACAGCCTTCTGGAGAGAGATAGCAACAGCCTTCTGGAGGGAGTTAGCATCAGCCTTCTGGAGAGAGTTAGCAACAGCCTTCTGGAGAGAGTTAGCAACAGCCTTCATGAGAGAGATAGCAACAGCCTTCTGGAAAGAGATAGCAACAGCCTTCTGGAGGGAGTTAGCAACAGGTTTCTCGAGAGAGATAGCAACAGCCTTCTGGAGAGAGTTAGCAACAGCCTTCTGGAGAGAGAGAGCAACAGCCTTCTGGAGAGAGATAGCAACAGCCTGCTGGAGAGAGATAGCAACAGCCTTCAGGAGAGAGTTAGCAACAGCCTTCTGGAGAGAGACAGCAACAGCCTTCAGGAGAGAGTTTGCAATAGCCTTCTGGAGAGAGATAGCAACAGCCTTCTGGAGAGAGAGAGCAACAGCCTTCTGGAGAGAGGGTTAGCAACAGCCTTCTGGAGAGAGATAGCAACAGCCTTCTGGAGAGAGATAGCTACAGCCTCCTGGAGATAGATAGCAACAGCCTTCAGGAGAGAGAGAGCAACAGCCTTCTGGTGAGAGATAGCAATAGCCTTCTGGAGAGAGATAGAAATAGCCTTCTGGAGAGAGATAGCAACAGCCTTCAGGAGAGAGTTAGCAACAACCTTCAGGAGAGAGTTAGCAACAGCCTTCTGGAGAGAGTTAGCAATAGCCTTCTGCAGAGAGTTAGCAACAGCCTTCTGGAGAGAGATAGCAACAGCCTTCAGGAGAGAGTTTGCAATAGCCTTCTGGAGAGAGATAGCAACAGCCTTCAGGAGAGAGTTTGCAATAGCCTTCTGGAGAGAGATAGCAACAGCCTTCAGGAGAGAGTTAGCAACAACCTTCAGGAGAGAGTTAGCAACAGCCTTCTGGAGAGAGTTAGCAATAGCCTTCTGGAGAGAGATAGCAACAGCCTTCAGGAGAGAGTTTGCAATAGCCTTCTGGAGAGAGATAGCAACAGCCTTCTGGAGAGAGATAGCAACAGCCTTCAGGAGAGAGTTTGCAATAGCCTTCTGGAGAGAGATAGCAACAGCCTTCAGGAGAGAGTTTGCAATAGCCTTCTGGAGAGAGATAGCAACAGCCTTCTGGAGAGAGATAGCAACAGCCTTCAGGAGAGAGTTTGCAATAGCCTTCTGGAGAGAGATAGCAACAGCCTTCAGGAGAGAGTTAGCAACAACCTTCAGGAGAGAGTTAGCAACAGCCTTCTGCAGAGAGTTAGCAACAGCCTTCTGGAGAGAGATAGCAACAGCCTTCTGGAGAGAGATAGCAACAGCCTTCAGGAGAGAGTTAGCAACAGTCTTCTGGAGAGAGATAGCAACAGCCTTCAGGAGAGAGTTAGCAACAGCCTTCTGGAGAGAGTTAGCAACAGCCTTCTGGAGAGAGCTAGCATCTGCCTTCTGGAGAGAGTTAGCATCAGCCTTCTGGAGAGAGATAGCAACAGCCTTCAGGAGAGAGTTAGCAACAGCCTTCTGGAGAGAGATAGCAACAGCCTTCTGGAGAGAGATAGCAACAGCCTTCTGGAGAGAGGGTTAGCAACAGCCTTCTGGAGAGAGATAGCAACAGTCTTCGGGAGAGAGGGTTAGCAACAGCCTTCTGGAGAGAGATAGCAACAGCCTTCTGGAGAGAGTTAGCAACAGCCTTCAGGAGAGAGGTAGCAACAGCCTTCTGGAGAGAGTTAGCAACAGCCTTCTGGAGAGAGTTAGCAACGCCTTCTGCAGAGAGATAGCAACAGCCTTCTGGAGAAAGATAGCAACAGCCTTCTGGAGAGAGGGTTAGCAACAGCCTTCTGGAGAGAGCTAGCAACAGCCTTCTGGAGAGAGATAGCAACAGCCTTCTGGAGAGAGGGTTAGCAACAGCCTTCTGGAGAGAGTTAGCAACAGCCTTCTGGAGAGAGATAGCAACAGCCTTCTGGAGAGAGGGTTAGCAACAGCCTTCTGGAGAGAGATAGCAACAGCCTTCTGGAGGGAGTTAGCATCAGCCTTCTGGAGAGAGGGTTAGCAACAGCCTTCTGGAGGGAGTTAGCATCAGCCTTCTGGAGAGAGTTAGCAACAGCCTTCTGGAGAAAGATAGCAACAGCCTTCTGGAGAGAGGGTTAGCAACAGCCTTCTGGAGAGAGTTAGCAACAGCCTTCTGGAGAGAGATAGCAACAGCCTTCTGGAGGGAGTTAGCATCAGCCTTCTGGAGAGAGTTAGCAACAGCCTTCTGGAGAGAGGGTTAGCAACAGCCTTCTGAAGGGAGTTAGCATCAGCCTTCTGGAGAGAGTTAGCAACAGCCTTCGGGAGAGAGGGTTAGCAACAGTCTTCTGGAGAGAGATAGCAACAGCCTTCTGGAGAGAGGGTTAGCAACAGCCTTCTGGAGAGAGATAGCAACAGCCTTCTGGAGAGAGATAGCAACAGCCTTCTGGAGGGAGTTAGCATCAGCCTTCTGGAGAGAGTTAGCAACAGCCTTCTGGAGAGAGTTAGCAACAGCCTTCATGAGAGAGATAGCAACAGCCTTCTGGAAAGAGATAGCAACAGCCTTCTGGAGGGAGTTAGCAACAGGTTTCTCGAGAGAGATAGCAACAGCCTTCTGGAGAGAGTTAGCAACAGCCTTCTGGAGAGAGAGAGCAACAGCCTTCTGGAGAGAGATAGCAACAGCCTGCTGGAGAGAGATAGCAACAGCCTTCAGGAGAGAGTTAGCAACAGCCTTCTGGAGAGAGACAGCAACAGCCTTCAGGAGAGAGTTTGCAATAGCCTTCTGGAGAGAGATAGCAACAGCCTTCTGGAGAGAGAGAGCAACAGCCTTCTGGAGAGAGGGTTAGCAACAGCCTTCTGGAGAGAGATAGCAACAGCCTTCTGGAGAGAGATAGCTACAGCCTCCTGGAGATAGATAGCAACAGCCTTCAGGAGAGAGAGAGCAACAGCCTTCTGGTGAGAGATAGCAATAGCCTTCTGGAGAGAGATAGAAATAGCCTTCTGGAGAGAGATAGCAACAGCCTTCAGGAGAGAGTTAGCAACAACCTTCAGGAGAGAGTTAGCAACAGCCTTCTGGAGAGAGTTAGCAATAGCCTTCTGCAGAGAGTTAGCAACAGCCTTCTGGAGAGAGATAGCAACAGCCTTCAGGAGAGAGTTTGCAATAGCCTTCTGGAGAGAGATAGCAACAGCCTTCAGGAGAGAGTTTGCAATAGCCTTCTGGAGAGAGATAGCAACAGCCTTCAGGAGAGAGTTAGCAACAACCTTCAGGAGAGAGTTAGCAACAGCCTTCTGGAGAGAGTTAGCAATAGCCTTCTGGAGAGAGATAGCAACAGCCTTCAGGAGAGAGTTTGCAATAGCCTTCTGGAGAGAGATAGCAACAGCCTTCTGGAGAGAGATAGCAACAGCCTTCAGGAGAGAGTTTGCAATAGCCTTCTGGAGAGAGATAGCAACAGCCTTCAGGAGAGAGTTTGCAATAGCCTTCTGGAGAGAGATAGCAACAGCCTTCTGGAGAGAGATAGCAACAGCCTTCAGGAGAGAGTTTGCAATAGCCTTCTGGAGAGAGATAGCAACAGCCTTCAGGAGAGAGTTAGCAACAACCTTCAGGAGAGAGTTAGCAACAGCCTTCTGCAGAGAGTTAGCAACAGCCTTCTGGAGAGAGATAGCAACAGCCTTCTGGAGAGAGATAGCAACAGCCTTCAGGAGAGAGTTAGCAACAGTCTTCTGGAGAGAGATAGCAACAGCCTTCAGGAGAGAGTTAGCAACAGCCTTCTGGAGAGAGTTAGCAACAGCCTTCTGGAGAGAGCTAGCATCTGCCTTCTGGAGAGAGTTAGCATCAGCCTTCTGGAGAGAGTTAGCAACAGCCTTCTGGAGAGAGATAGCAACAGCCTTCAGGAGAGAGCTAGCAACAGCCTTCTGGAGAGAGATAGCAACAGCCTTCTGGAGAGAGATAGCCACAGCCTTCTGGAGATAGATAGCAACAGCCTTCTGCAGAGAGTTAGCAACAGCCTTCTGTAGAGAGTTAGCAACAGCCTTCTGGAGAGAGCTAGCAACAGCCTTCTGTAGAGAGTTAGCAACAGCCTTCTGGAGAGAGCTAGCAACAGCCTTCGGGAGAGAGATAGCAACAGCCTTCTGAAGAGGGTTAGGAATAGCCTTCTGGAGAGAGTTAGCAACAGCCTTCTGGAGAGAGATAGCAACAGCCTTCTGGAGAGAGATAGCCACAGCCTTCTGGAGATAGATAGCAACAGCCTTCTGGAGGGAGATAGCAACAGCCTTCTGAAGAGGGTTAGGAATAGCCTTCTGGAGAGAGTTAGCAACAGCCTTCTGGAGAGAGATAGCAACAGCCTTCAGGAGAGAGTTAGCAATAGCCTTCTGCAGAGAGATAGCAACAGACTTCTGGGGAGAGATAGCAACAGCCTTCTGGAGGGAGTTAGCAACAGCCTTCTGGAGAGAGGGTTACCAACAGCCTACTGGAGAGAGTTAGCATCAGCCTTCTGCAGAGAGGGATTGCAACAGCCTTCTGGAGAGAGATACCAACAGCCTTCTGGAGAGAGTTAGCAACAGCCTTCTGGAGGGAGATAGCAACAGCCTTCTGGAGGGAGTTAGCAACAGCCTTCTGGAGAGAGTTAGCAACAGCCTTCTGGAGAGAGATAGCAACAGCCTTCTGGAGAGAGTTAGCAACAGTCTTCGGGAGAGAGGGTTAGCAACAGCCTTCTGGAGAAAGATAGCAACAGCCTTCTGGAGGGAGTTAGCAACAGCCTTCTGGAGAGAGGTAGCAAGAGCCTTCTGGAGAGTGTAAGCAACAGCCTTCTGGAGAGAGATAGCAACAGCCTTCTGGAGAGAGGGTTAGCAACAGCCTTCTGGAGAAAGATAGCAACAGCCTTCTGCAGAGAGATAGCAACAGCCTTCTGGAGAGAGGGTTAGCAACAGCCTTCTGGAGAAAGATAGCAACAGCCTTCTGGAGAGAGTTAGCAACAGCCTTCTGGAGGGAGATAGCAACAGCCTTCTGGAGCGAGTTAGCAACAGCCTTCTGGAGAGAGTTAGCAACAGCCTTCTGGAGAGAGATAGCAACAGCCTTCTGGAGAGAGTTAGCAACAGTCTTCGGGAGAGAGGGTTAGCAACAGCCTTCTGGAGAAAGATAGCAACAGCCTTCTGGAGGGAGTTAGCAACAGCCTTCTGGAGAGAGGTAGCAACAGCCTTCTGGAGAGTGTAAGCAACAGCCTTCTGGAGAGAGATAGCAACAGCCTTCTGGAGAGAGGGTTAGCAACAGCCTTCTGGAGAAAGATAGCAACAGCCTTCTGCAGAGAGATAGCAACAGCCTTCTGGAGAGAGGGTTAGCAACAGCCTTCTGGAGAAAGATAGCAACAGCCTTCTGGAGAGAGTTAGCAACAGCCTTCATCAGAGAGATAGCAACAGCCTTCTGGAGAGAGGGTTAGCAACAGCCTTCTGGAGAGAGTTAGCAACAGCCTTCTGGAGAAAGATAACAACAGCCTTCTGGAGAGAGTTAGCAACAGCCTTCATCAGAGAGATAGCAACAGCCTTATGGAAAGAGATAGCAACAGCCTTCTGGAGGGAGTTAGCAACAGCCTTCTGGAGAGAGTTAGCAACAGGCTTCTGCAGAGAGAGTTAGCAACAGCCTTCTGGAGGGAGATTGCAACAGCCTTCTGGAGAGAGGGTTAGCAACAGCCTTCTGGAGAGAGTTAGCAACAGCCTTCTGGAGAGAGGGTTAGCAACAGCCTTCTGGAGAGAGATAGCAACAGCCTTCTGGAGAGAGATAGCAACAGCCTTCTGGAGGGAGTTAGCAACAGCCTTCTGGAGGGAGTTAGCAACAGCCTTCTGGAGAGAGTCAGCAACAGCCTTCTGGAGGGAGTTAGCAACAGCCTTCAGGAGCGAGTTAGCAACAGCCTTCTGGAGAGAGTTGGCAACAGCCTTCTGGAGAGAGGTAGCAACAGCCTTCTGGAGAGAGTTAGCAACAGCCTTCTGGAGAGAGGGTTAGCAACAGACTTCTGGAGAGAGATAGCAACAGCCTTCTCGAGAGAGATAGCAACAGCCTTCTGGAGGGAGTTAGCAACAGCCTTCTGCAGAGAGATAGCAACAGCCTTCTCGAGAGAGATAGCAACAGCCTTCTGGAGGGAGTTAGCAACAGCCTTCTGCAGAGAGATAGCAACAGCCTTCTCGAGAGAGATAGCAACAGCCTTCTGGAGAGAGGTAGCAACAGCCTTCTGGAGAGAGTTAGCAACAGCCTTCATGAGAGAGATAGCAACAGCCTTCTGGAAAGAGATAGCAACAGCCTTCTGGAGGGAGTTAGCAACAGGTTTCGCGAGAGAGATAGCAACAGCCTTCTGGAGAGAGTTAGCAACAGCCTTCTGGAGAGAGATAGCAACAGCCTTCTGGAGAGAGTTAGCAACAGCCTTCTGGAGAGAGATAGCAACAGCCTTCTGGAGAGAGATAGCAACAGCCTCTGGTGAGAGATAGCAATAGCCTTCTGGAGAGAGGTAGAAATAGCCTTCTGGAGAGAGATAGCAATAGCCTTCTGGAGAGAGATAGAAATAGCCTTCTGCAGAGAGTTAGCAACAGCCTTCTGGAGAGTGATAGCAACAGCCTTTTGGAGAGTGATAGCAACAGCCTTCTGGAGAGAGATAGCAACAGCCTTCTGGAGAGAGATAGCAACAGCCTTCTGGAGAGAGTTAGCAACAGCCTTCTGGAGAGAGCGAGCAACAGCCTTCTGGAGAGAGATAGCAACAGCCTTCTGGAGATAGATAGCAACAGCCTTCTGGAGAGAGTTAGCAACAGCCTTCTGGAGAGAGATAGCAACAGCCTTCTGGAGAGAGATAGCAACAGCCTTCTGGAGAGAGCGAGCAACAGCCTTCTGGAAAGAGTTAGCAACAGCCTTCTGGAGAGAGATAGCAACAGCCTTCTGGAGAGAGCGAGCAACAGCCTTCTGGAGAGAGATAGCAACAGCCTTCTGGAGAGAGATAGCAACAGCCTTCTGGAGAGAGATAGCAACAGCCTTCTGGAGAGAGATAGCAACAGCCTTCAGGAGAGAGATAGCAACAGCCTTCTGTAGAGAGTTAGCAACAGCCTTCTGGAGAGAGTTAGCAACAGCCTTCTGGAGAGTGATAGCAACAGCCTTCTGGAGGGAGATAGCAACAGCCTTCTGGAAAGAGTTAGCAACAGCCTTCAGGAGAAAGTTAGCAACAGCCTTCTGGAGAGAGATAGCAACAGCCTTCTGGAGAGAGATAGCAACAGCCTTGTGGAGAGAGCGAGCAACAGCCTTCAGGAGAAAGTTAGCAACAGCCTTCTGGAGAGAGATAGCAACAGCCTTCAGGAGAGAGTTAGCAATAGCCTTCTTGAGAGAGATAGCAACAGCCTTCTGGAGAGAGCGAGCAACAGCCTTCTGGAGAGAGATAGCAACAGCCTTCTGGAGAGAGATAGCAACAGCCTTCTGGAGAGAGCGAGCAACAGCCTTCAGGAGAGAGAGAGCAACAGCCTTCTGGAGAGAGATAGCAAAAGCCTTTAGGAGTGAGTTAGCAACAGCCTTCTGGAGACAGATAGCAACAGCCTTCAGGAGAGAGATAGCAACAGCCTTCTGGAGAGAGTTAGCTACAGCCTTCTGGAGAGAGATAGCAACAGCCTTCTGGAGAGAGTTAGCAACAGCCTTCTGGAGAGAGTTAGCAACAGCCTTCTGGAGAGAGATAGCAACAGCCTTCAGGAGAGAGTTAGCTACAGCCTTCTGGAGAGAGTTAGCAACAGCCTTCTGGAGAGAGTTAGCAACAGCCTTCTGGAGAGAGATAGCAACAGCCTTCTGGAGAGAGTTAGCAACAGCCTTCTGGAGAGAGTTAGCCACAGCCTTCTGGAGAGAGATAGCAACAGCCTTCAGGAGAGAGTTAGCTACAGCTTTCTGGAGAGAGTTAGCAACAGCCTTCTGGAGAGAGTTAGCAACAGCCTTCTGGAGAGAGATAGCAACAGCCTTCTGGAGAGAGTTAGCAACAGCCTTCTGGAGAGAGATAGCAACAGCCTTTTGGAGAGAGTTAGCAACAGCCTTCTGGAGAGAGATAGCAACAGACTTCTGGAGAGAGATAGCTACAGCCTCCTGGAGATAGATAGCAACAGCCTTCAGGAGAGAGAGAGCAACAGCCTTCTGGTGAGAGATAGCAATAGCCTTCTGGAGAGAGATAGAAATAGCCTTCTGGAGAGAGATAGCAACAGCCTTCAGGAGAGAGTTAGCAACAGCCTTCTGGACAGAGTTAGCAATAGCCTTCTGGAGAGAATTAGCAACAGCCTTCTGGAGAGAGATAGCAACAGCCTTCAGGAGAGAGTTAGCAACAGCCTTCTGGAGAGAGATAGCAACAGCCTTCTGGAGAGAGATAGCAACAGCCTTCTGGAGAGAGATAGCAACAGCCTTCTGGAGAGAGATAGCAACAGCCTTCTGGAGAGAGATAGCAACAGCCTTCTGGAGAGAGTTAGCAACAGCCTTCTGGAGAGAGATAGCAACAGCCTTCTGGAGAGAGATAGCAACAGCCTTCTGGAGAGAGCGAGCAACAGCCTTCAGGAGAAAGTTAGCAACAGCCTTCTGGAGAGAGATAGCAACAGCCTTCAGGAGAGAGTTAGCAATAGCCTTCTTGAGAGAGATAGCAACAGCCTTCTGGAGAGAGCGAGCAACAGCCTTCTGGAGAGAGATTGCAACAGCCTTCTGCAGAGAGTTTGCAACAGCCTTCTGGAGAGAGATAGCAAAAGCCTTCAGGAGTGAGTTAGCAACAGCCTTCTGGAGACAGATAGCAACAGCCTTCAGGAGAGAGATAGCAACTGCCTTCTGGAGAGAGTTAGCTACAGCCTTCTGGAGAGAGATAGCAACAGCCTTCTGGAGAGAGTTAGCAACAGCCTTCTGGAGAGAGATAGCAACAGCCTTCAGGAGAGAGTTAGCTACAGCCTTCTGGAGAGAGTTAGCAACAGCCTTCTGGAGAGAGTTAGCAACAGCCTTCTGGAGAGAGGGTTAGCAACAGCCTTCTGGAGAGAGTTAGCAACAGCCTTCTGGAGAGAGATAGCAACAGCCTTTTGGAGAGAGTTAGCAACAGCCTTCTGGAGAGAGATAGCAACAGACTTCTGGAGAGAGATAGCTACAGCCTCCTGGAGATAGATAGCAACAGCCTTCAGGAGAGAGAGAGCAACAGCCTTCTGGTGAGAGATAGCAATAGCCTTCTGGAGAGAGATAGAAATAGCCTTCTGGAGAGAGATAGCAACAGCCTTCAGGAGAGAGTTAGCAACAGCCTTCTGGACAGAGTTAGCAATAGCCTTCTGGAGAGAGATAGCAACAGCCTTCTGGAGAGAGATAGCAACAGCCTTCTGGAGAGAGATAGCAACAGCCTTCTGGAGAGAGTTAGCAACAGCCTTCTGGAGAGAGATAGCAACAGCCTTCTGGAGAGAGATAGCAACAGCCTTCAGGAGAAAGTTAGCAACAGCCTTCTGGAGAGAGAGAGCAACAGCCTTCTGGAGAGAGATAGCAACAGCCTTCTGGAGAGAGATAGCAACAGCCTTCTGGAGAGAGCGAGCAACAGACTTCAGGAGAAAGTTAGCAACAGCCTTCTGGAGAGAGATAGCAACAGCCTTCTTGAGAGAGATAGAAACAGCCTTCTGGAGAGAGCGAGCAACAGCCTTCAGGAGAAAGTTAGCAACAGCCTTCTGGAGAAAGATAGCAACAGCCTTCTGGAGAGAGTTAGCAACAGCCTTCTGGAGAGGAAGCAATAGCCTTCTGGAAAGATATAGCAAAAGCCTTCTTGAGAGAGATAGCAACAGCCTTCTGGAGAGAGATAGCAACAGCCTTCTGCTGAGAGTTTGCAACAGCCTTCTGGAGAGAGATAGCAACAGCCTTCTGGAGAGAGATAGCAAAAGCCTTCTGGAGAGGGTTAGCAACAGCCTTCTGGAGAAAGTTAGCAACAGCCTTCTGGAGAGAGATAGCAAAAGCCTTCTGGAGAGAGATAGCAACAGCCTTCTGGAGAGAGCGAGCAACAGCCTTCTGGAGAGAGATAGCAACAGCCTACAGGAGAGAGATAGCAACAGCCTTCTGGAGAGAGATAGCAACAGCCTTCTGGAAAGAGATAGCAAAAGCCTTCTGGAGAGAGATAGCAATAGCCTTCTGGAGAGAGTTAGCAACAGCCTTCTGGAGAGAGATAGCAACAGCCTTCTGGAGATAGATAGCAACAGCCTTCTGGAGAGAGCGAGCAACAGCCTTCAGGAGAAAGTTAGCAACAGCCTTCTGGAGAGAGATAGCAACAGCCTTCTGTAGAGAGTTAGCAACAGCCTTCTGGAGAGAGCGAGCAACAGCCTTCAGGAGAAAGTTAGCAACAGCCTTCTGGAGAGAGATAGCAACAGCCTTCTGGAGAGAGATAGCAACAGCCTTCTGGAGAGAGCGAGCAACAGCCTTCAGGAGAAAGTTAGCAACAGCCTTCTGGAGAGATTTAGCAATAGCCTTCTGGAGAGAGATAGCAACAGCCTTCAGGAGAGAGTTTGCAATAACCTTCTGCAGAGAGATAGCAATAACCTTCTGGAGAAAGTTAGCAACAGCCTTCTGGAGAGAGTTAGCAACAGCCTTCTGGAGAGAGAAAGCAACAGCCTTCTGGAGAGAGCTAGCAATAGCCTTCTGGAGAGAGATAGCAACAGCCTTCTGGAAAGAGATAGCAAAAGCCTTCTGGAGAGAGATAGTAACAGCCTTCTGGAGAGATATAGCAACAGCCTACTTGAGAGAGATAGCAATAGCCTTCTGGAGAGAGCGAGCAACAGCCTTCTGGAGAGAGTTAGCAACAGCCTTCAGGAGAGAGATAGCAACAGCCTTCTGGAGAGAGATAGCAACAGCCTTCTGGAGAGAGTTAGCAACAGCCTTCTGGAGAGAGATAGCAACAGCCTTCTGGAGAGAGATAGCAACAGCCTTAAGGAGAAAGTTAGCAACAGCCTTCTGGAGAGAGATAGCAACAGCCTTCTGGAGAGAGATAGCAACAGCCTTCTGGAGAGAGATAGCAACAGCCTTCTGGAGAGAGCGAGCAACAGCCTTCAGGAGAAAGTTAGCAACAGCCTTCTGGAGAGAGATAGCAACAGCCTTCTGGAGAGAGATAGAAACAGCCTTCTGGAGAGAGCGAGCAACAGCCTTCAGGAGAAAGTTAGCAACAGCCTTCTGGAGAGAGATAACAACAGCCTTCTGGAGAGAGTTAGCAACAGCCTTCTGGAGAGGAAGCAACAGCCTTCTGGAAAGATATAGCAAAAGCCTTCTTGAGAGAGATAGCAACAGCCTTCTGGAGAGAGATAGCAACAGCCTTCTGCAGAGAGTTTGCAACAGCCTTCTGGAGAGAGATAGCAACAGCCTTCTGGAGAGAGATAGCAAAAGCCTTCTGGAGAGGGTTAGCAACAGCCTTCTGGAGAAAGTTAGCAACAGCCTTCTGGAGAGAGATAGCAAAAGCCTTCTGGATAGAGATAGTAACAGCCTTCTGGAGAGAGCGAGCAACTGCCTTCTGGAGAGAGATAGCAACAGCCTTCTGGAGAGAGATAGCAACAGCCTTCTGGAAAGAGATAGCAAAAGCCTTCTGGAGAGAGATAGCAATAGCCTTCTGGAGAGAGTTAGCAACAGCCTTCTGGAGAGAGATAGCAACAGCCTTCTGGAGAGAGTTAGCAACAGCCTTCTGGAGAGAGTTAGCAACAGCCTTCTGGAGAGAGATAGCAACAGCCTTCAGGAGAGAGTTAGCTACAGCCTTCTGGAGAGAGTTAGCAACAGCCTTCTGGAGAGAGTTAGCAACAGCCTTCTGGAGAGAGATAGCAACAGCCTTCTGGAGAGAGTTAGCAACAGCCTTCTGGAGAGAGTTAGCCACAGCCTTCTGGAGAGAGATAGCAACAGCCTTCAGGAGAGAGTTAGCTACAGCTTTCTGGAGAGAGTTAGCAACAGCCTTCTGGAGAGAGTTAGCAACAGCCTTCTGGAGAGAGATAGCAACAGCCTTCTGGAGAGAGTTAGCAACAGCCTTCTGGAGAGAGATAGCAACAGCCTTTTGGAGAGAGTTAGCAACAGCCTTCTGGAGAGAGATAGCAACAGACTTCTGGAGAGAGATAGCTACAGCCTCCTGGAGATAGATAGCAACAGCCTTCAGGAGAGAGAGAGCAACAGCCTTCTGGTGAGAGATAGCAATAGCCTTCTGGAGAGAGATAGAAATAGCCTTCTGGAGAGAGATAGCAACAGCCTTCAGGAGAGAGTTAGCAACAGCCTTCTGGACAGAGTTAGCAATAGCCTTCTGGAGAGAATTAGCAACAGCCTTCTGGAGAGAGATAGCAACAGCCTTCAGGAGAGAGTTAGCAACAGCCTTCTGGAGAGAGATAGCAACAGCCTTCTGGAGAGAGATAGCAACAGCCTTCTGGAGAGAGATAGCAACAGCCTTCTGGAGAGAGATAGCAACAGCCTTCTGGAGAGAGATAGCAACAGCCTTCTGGAGAGAGTTAGCAACAGCCTTCTGGAGAGAGATAGCAACAGCCTTCTGGAGAGAGATAGCAACAGCCTTCTGGAGAGAGCGAGCAACAGCCTTCAGGAGAAAGTTAGCAACAGCCTTCTGGAGAGAGATAGCAACAGCCTTCAGGAGAGAGTTAGCAATAGCCTTCTTGAGAGAGATAGCAACAGCCTTCTGGAGAGAGCGAGCAACAGCCTTCTGGAGAGAGATTGCAACAGCCTTCTGCAGAGAGTTTGCAACAGCCTTCTGGAGAGAGATAGCAAAAGCCTTCAGGAGTGAGTTAGCAACAGCCTTCTGGAGACAGATAGCAACAGCCTTCAGGAGAGAGATAGCAACTGCCTTCTGGAGAGAGTTAGCTACAGCCTTCTGGAGAGAGATAGCAACAGCCTTCTGGAGAGAGTTAGCAACAGCCTTCTGGAGAGAGATAGCAACAGCCTTCAGGAGAGAGTTAGCTACAGCCTTCTGGAGAGAGTTAGCAACAGCCTTCTGGAGAGAGTTAGCAACAGCCTTCTGGAGAGAGGGTTAGCAACAGCCTTCTGGAGAGAGTTAGCAACAGCCTTCTGGAGAGAGATAGCAACAGCCTTTTGGAGAGAGTTAGCAACAGCCTTCTGGAGAGAGATAGCAACAGACTTCTGGAGAGAGATAGCTACAGCCTCCTGGAGATAGATAGCAACAGCCTTCAGGAGAGAGAGAGCAACAGCCTTCTGGTGAGAGATAGCAATAGCCTTCTGGAGAGAGATAGAAATAGCCTTCTGGAGAGAGATAGCAACAGCCTTCAGGAGAGAGTTAGCAACAGCCTTCTGGACAGAGTTAGCAATAGCCTTCTGGAGAGAGATAGCAACAGCCTTCTGGAGAGAGATAGCAACAGCCTTCTGGAGAGAGATAGCAACAGCCTTCTGGAGAGAGTTAGCAACAGCCTTCTGGAGAGAGATAGCAACAGCCTTCTGGAGAGAGATAGCAACAGCCTTCAGGAGAAAGTTAGCAACAGCCTTCTGGAGAGAGAGAGCAACAGCCTTCTGGAGAGAGATAGCAACAGCCTTCTGGAGAGAGATAGCAACAGCCTTCTGGAGAGAGCGAGCAACAGACTTCAGGAGAAAGTTAGCAACAGCCTTCTGGAGAGAGATAGCAACAGCCTTCTTGAGAGAGATAGAAACAGCCTTCTGGAGAGAGCGAGCAACAGCCTTCAGGAGAAAGTTAGCAACAGCCTTCTGGAGAAAGATAGCAACAGCCTTCTGGAGAGAGTTAGCAACAGCCTTCTGGAGAGGAAGCAATAGCCTTCTGGAAAGATATAGCAAAAGCCTTCTTGAGAGAGATAGCAACAGCCTTCTGGAGAGAGATAGCAACAGCCTTCTGCTGAGAGTTTGCAACAGCCTTCTGGAGAGAGATAGCAACAGCCTTCTGGAGAGAGATAGCAAAAGCCTTCTGGAGAGGGTTAGCAACAGCCTTCTGGAGAAAGTTAGCAACAGCCTTCTGGAGAGAGATAGCAAAAGCCTTCTGGAGAGAGATAGCAACAGCCTTCTGGAGAGAGCGAGCAACAGCCTTCTGGAGAGAGATAGCAACAGCCTACAGGAGAGAGATAGCAACAGCCTTCTGGAGAGAGATAGCAACAGCCTTCTGGAAAGAGATAGCAAAAGCCTTCTGGAGAGAGATAGCAATAGCCTTCTGGAGAGAGTTAGCAACAGCCTTCTGGAGAGAGATAGCAACAGCCTTCTGGAGATAGATAGCAACAGCCTTCTGGAGAGAGCGAGCAACAGCCTTCAGGAGAAAGTTAGCAACAGCCTTCTGGAGAGAGATAGCAACAGCCTTCTGTAGAGAGTTAGCAACAGCCTTCTGGAGAGAGCGAGCAACAGCCTTCAGGAGAAAGTTAGCAACAGCCTTCTGGAGAGAGATAGCAACAGCCTTCTGGAGAGAGATAGCAACAGCCTTCTGGAGAGAGCGAGCAACAGCCTTCAGGAGAAAGTTAGCAACAGCCTTCTGGAGAGATTTAGCAATAGCCTTCTGGAGAGAGATAGCAACAGCCTTCAGGAGAGAGTTTGCAATAACCTTCTGCAGAGAGATAGCAATAACCTTCTGGAGAAAGTTAGCAACAGCCTTCTGGAGAGAGTTAGCAACAGCCTTCTGGAGAGAGAAAGCAACAGCCTTCTGGAGAGAGCTAGCAATAGCCTTCTGGAGAGAGATAGCAACAGCCTTCTGGAAAGAGATAGCAAAAGCCTTCTGGAGAGAGATAGTAACAGCCTTCTGGAGAGATATAGCAACAGCCTACTTGAGAGAGATAGCAATAGCCTTCTGGAGAGAGCGAGCAACAGCCTTCTGGAGAGAGTTAGCAACAGCCTTCAGGAGAGAGATAGCAACAGCCTTCTGGAGAGAGATAGCAACAGCCTTCTGGAGAGAGTTAGCAACAGCCTTCTGGAGAGAGATAGCAACAGCCTTCTGGAGAGAGATAGCAACAGCCTTAAGGAGAAAGTTAGCAACAGCCTTCTGGAGAGAGATAGCAACAGCCTTCTGGAGAGAGATAGCAACAGCCTTCTGGAGAGAGATAGCAACAGCCTTCTGGAGAGAGCGAGCAACAGCCTTCAGGAGAAAGTTAGCAACAGCCTTCTGGAGAGAGATAGCAACAGCCTTCTGGAGAGAGATAGAAACAGCCTTCTGGAGAGAGCGAGCAACAGCCTTCAGGAGAAAGTTAGCAACAGCCTTCTGGAGAGAGTTAGCAACAGCCTTCTGGAGAGAGTTAGCAACAGCCTTCTGGAGAGGAAGCAACAGCCTTCTGGAAAGATATAGCAAAAGCCTTCTTGAGAGAGATAGCAACAGCCTTCTGGAGAGAGATAGCAACAGCCTTCTGCAGAGAGTTTGCAACAGCCTTCTGGAGAGAGATAGCAACAGCCTTCTGGAGAGAGATAGCAAAAGCCTTCTGGAGAGGGTTAGCAACAGCCTTCTGGAGAAAGTTAGCAACAGCCTTCTGGAGAGAGATAGCAAAAGCCTTCTGGATAGAGATAGTAACAGCCTTCTGGAGAGAGCGAGCAACTGCCTTCTGGAGAGAGATAGCAACAGCCTTCTGGAGAGAGATAGCAACAGCCTTCTGGAAAGAGATAGCAAAAGCCTTCTGGAGAGAGATAGCAATAGCCTTCTGGAGAGAGTTAGCAACAGCCTTCTGGAGAGAGATAGCAACAGCCTTCTGGAGATAGATAGCAACAGCCTCCTGGAGAGAGCGAGCAACAGCCTTCAGGAGAAAGTTAGCAACAGCCTTCTGGAGAGAGATAGCAACAGCCTTCTGTAGAGAGTTAGCAACAGCCTTCTGGAGAGAGCGAGCAACAGCCTTCAGGAGAAAGTTAGCAACAGCCTTCTGGAGAGAGATAGCAACAGCCTTCTGGAGAGAGATAGCAACAGCCTTCTGGAGAGAGCGAGCAACAGCCTTCAGGAGAAAGTTAGCAACAGCCTTCTGGAGAGAGTTAGCAATAGCCTTCTGGAGAGAGATAGCAACAGCCTTCAGGAGAGAGTTTGCAATAGCCTTCTGCAGAGAGATAGCTATAGCCTTCTGGAGAAAGTTAGCAACAGCCTTCTGGAGAGAGTTAGCAACAACCTTCTGGAGAGAGATAGCAACAGCCTTCTGGAGAGAGCTAGCAATAGCCTTCTGGAGAGAGATAGCAACAGCCTTCTGGAAAGAGATAGCAAAAGCCTTCTGGAGAGAGATAGTAACAGCCTTCTGGAGAGAGATAGCAACAGCCTTCTTGAGAGAGATAGCAATAGCCTTCTGGAGAGAGCGAGCAACAGCCTTCTGGAGAGAGTTAGCAACAGCCTTCAGGAGAGAGATAGCAACAGCCTTCTGGAGAGAGTTAGCAACAGCCTTCTGGAGAGAGTTAGCAACAGCCTTCTGGAGAGAGATAGCAACAGCCTTCTGGAGAGAGATAGCAACAGCCTTCTGGAGAGAAATAGCAACAGCCTTCTGGAGAGAGATAGCAACAGCCTTCAGGAGAGAGTTAGCAACAGCCTTCTGGAGAGAGATAGCAACAGCCTTCTGGAGAGAGATAGCAACAGCCTTCTGGAGAGAGATAGCAACAGCCTTCTGCAGAGAGGTAGCAACAGCCTTCTGGAGAGAGATAGCAACAGCCTTCTGGAGAGAGATAGCAACAGCCTTCAGGAGAGAGTTAGCAACAGCCTTCTGGAGAGAGTTAGCAACAGCCTTCAGGAGAGGAAGCAACAGCCCTCTTGAGAGAGATAGCAACAGCCTTCTGGATAAAGATAGCAACAGCCTTCTTGAGAGAGATAGCAACAGCCTTCTGGATAAAGATAGCAACAGCCTTCTGGAGAGAGTTAGCAACAGCCTTCTGCAGAGAGTTTGCAACAGCCTTCTGGAGAGAGATAGCAACAGCCTTCTGGAGAGAGATAGCAACAGCATTCAGGAGTGAGTTAGCAACAGCCTTCTGGAGAGAGTTACCAACAGCCTTCGGGAGAGAGATAGCAACAGCCTTCTGGAGTGAGATAGCAACAGCCTTCTGGAGAGAGATAGCAACAGCCTTCTGGAGAGAGATAGCAACAGCCTTCTGCAGCGAGATAGCAACAGCCTTCAGGAGAGAGATAGCAACAGCCTTCTGGAAAGAGATAGTAACAGCCTTCTGGAGAGAGATAGTAACAGCCTTCTGGAGAGAGTTAGCAACAGCCTTCTGGAGAGAGATAGTAACAGCCTTCTGGAGAGAGTTAGCAACAGCCTTCTGGAGAGAGATAGCAACAGCCTTCAGGAGAGAGATAGCAACAGCCTTCTGGAGAGAGATAGCAACAGCCTTCTGGAGAGAGATAGCAACAGCCTTCAGGAGAGAGATAGCAACAGTCTTCTGGAGAGAGATAGCAATGGCCTTCTGTAGAGAGATAGCAACAGCCTTCGGGAGAGAGATAGCAACAGCCTTCAGGAGAGAGTTAGCAACAGCCTTCTGGAGAGAGATAGCAACAGCCTTCTGGAGAGAGATAGTAACAGCCTTCTGGAGAGAGATAGCTACAGCCTTCAGGAGAGAGATAGCAACAGCCTTCTGGAGAGAGATAGCAACAACCTTCTGGAGAGAGATAGCAACAGCCTTCAGGAGAGAGTTAGCAACAGCCTTCTGGAGAGAGATAGTAACAGCCTTCTGGAGAGAGTTAGCAACAGCCTTCAGGAGAGAGATAGCAACAGCCTTCTGGAGAGAGATAGCAACAGCCTTCTGGAGAGAGATAGCAACAACCTTCTGGAGAGAGTTAGCAACAGCCTTCTGGAGAGAGATAGCAACAGCCTTCTGGAGAGAGTTAGCAACAGCCTTCTGGAGAGAGATAGCAACAGCCTTCTGGAGAGAGATAGCAACAGCCTTCAGGAGAGAGATAGCAACAGCCTTCTGGAGAGAGATAGCAACAGCCTTCTGGAGAGAGATAGCAACAACCTTCTGGAGAGAGTTAGCAACAGCCTTCTGGAGAGAGATAGCAACAGCCTTCTGGAGAGAGTTAGCAACAGCCTTCTGGAGAGAGTTAGCAACAGCCTTCTGGAGAGAGATAGCAACAGCCTTCTGGAGAGTGTTAGCAACAGCCTTCTGGAGAGAGATAGCAACAGCCTTCTGGAGAGAGATAGCAACAGCCTTCTGGAAAGAGATAGCAACAGCCTTCTTGAGAGAGATAGCAACAGCCTTCTGGATAAAGATAGCAACAGCCTTCTGGAGAGAGTTAGCAACAGCCTTCTGCAGAGAGTTTGCAACAGCCTTCTGGAGAGAGATAGCAACAGCCTTCTGGAGAGAGATAGCAACAGCATTCAGGAGTGAGTTAGCAACAGCCTTCTGGAGAGAGTTACCAACAGCCTTCGGGAGAGAGATAGCAACAGCCTTCTGGAGTGAGATAGCAACAGCCTTCTGGAGAGAGATAGCAACAGCCTTCTGGAGAGAGATAGCAACAGCCTTCTGCAGCGAGATAGCAACAGCCTTCAGGAGAGAGATAGCAACAGCCTTCTGGAAAGAGATAGTAACAGCCTTCTGGAGAGAGATAGTAACAGCCTTCTGGAGAGAGTTAGCAACAGCCTTCTGGAGAGAGATAGTAACAGCCTTCTGGAGAGAGTTAGCAACAGTCTTCTGGAGAGAGATAGCAACAGCCTTCAGGAGAGAGATAGCAACAGCCTTCTGGAGAGAGATAGCAACAGCCTTCTGGAGAGAGATAGCAACAGCCTTCAGGAGAGAGATAGCAACAGCCTTCTGGAGAGAGATAGCAACAGCCTTCTGGAGAGAGATAGCAACAGCCTTCGGGAGAGAGATAGCAACAGCCTTCAGGAGAGAGTTAGCAACAGCCTTCTGGAGAGAGATAGCAACAGCCTTCTGGAGAGAGATAGTAACAGCCTTCTGGAGAGAGATAGCTACAGCCTTCAGGAGAGAGATAGCAACAGCCTTCTGGAGAGAGATAGCAACAACCTTCTGGAGAGAGATAGCAACAGCCTTCAGGAGAGAGTTAGCAACAGCCTTCTGCAGAGAGTTAGCAACAGCCTTCTGGAGAGAGATAGTAACAGCCTTCTGGAGAGAGATAGCTACAGCCTTCAGGAGAGAGATAGCAACAGCCTTCTGGAGAGAGATAGCAACAGCCTTCTGGAGAGAGATAGCAACAGCCTTCAGGAGAGAGATAGCAACAGCCTTCTGGAGAGAGATAGCAACAGCCTTCTGGAGAGAGATAGCAACAACCTTCTGGAGAGAGATAGCAACAACCTTCTGGAGAGAGATAGCAACAGCCTTCTGGAGAGAGTTAGCAACAGCCTTCTGGAGAGAGTTAGCAACAGCCTTCTGGAGAGAGATAGCAACAGCCTTCAGGAGAGAGATAGCAACAGCCTTCTGGAGAGAGTTAGCAACAGCCTTCTGGAGAGAGATAGCAACAGCCTTCAGGAGAGAGATAGCAACAGCCTTCTGGAGAGAGATAGTAACAGCCTTCTGGAGAGAGATAGCAACAGCCTTCTGGAGAGAGATAGCAACAGCCTTCAGGAGAGAGATAGCAACAGCCTTCTGGAGAGAGATAGCAACAGCCTTCTGGAGAGAGTTAGCAACAGCCTTCAGGAGAGAGTTAGCAATAGCCTTCTGGAGAGAGTTAGCAACAGCCTTCTGGAGAGAGATAGCAACAGCCTTCTGGAGAGAGATAGCAACAGCCTTCTGGAAAGAGATAGCAAAAGCCTTCTGGAGAGAGTTAGCAACAGCCTTCTGGAGAGAGATAGCAACAGCCTTCTGGAGAGAGTAAGCAACAGCCTTCTGGAGAGAGATAGCAACAGCCTTCTGGAAAGATATAGCAAAAGCCTTCTTGGGAGAGATAGCAACAGCCTTCTGGAGAGAGCGAGCAACAGCCTTCTGGAGAGAGTTAGCAACAGCCTTCAGGAGAGAGTTAGCAATAGCCTTCTGGAGAGAGATAGCAACAGCCTTCTGGAAAGATATAGCAAAAGCCTTCTGGAGAGAGATAGCAACAGCCTTCTGGAGAGAGATTGTAACAGCCTTCTGGAGAGAGATGGCACCAGCCTTCTGGAGAGAGATAGCAACAGCCTTCTGGAAAGAGTTAGCAACAGCCTTCTGGAGAGAGTTAGCAATAGCCTTCAGGAGAGAGATAGCAACAGCCTTCTGGAGAGAGATGGCACCAGCCTTCTGGAGAGAGTTAGCAACAGCCTTCTGGAGAGAGATGGCACCAGCCTTCTGGAGAGAGTTAGCTACAGCCTTCTGGAGAGAGATGGCAACAGCCTTCAGGAGAGAGTTAGCTACAGCCTTCTGGAGAGAGATGGCAACAGCCTTCTGGAGAGAGATGGCAACAGCCTTCAGGAGAGAGTTAGCAACAGCCTTCTGGAGAGAGATAGCAACAGACTTCTGGAGAGAGATGGCAACAGCCTTCTGGAGAGAGTTAGCAACAGCCTTCTGGAGAGAGATAGCAACAGCCTTCAGGAGAGAGTTAGCAACAGCCTTCTGGAGAGAGATGGCAACAGCCTTCAGGAGAGAGTTAGCTACAGCCTTCTGGAGAGAGATAGCAACAGCCTTCTGGAGAGAGTTAGCAACAGCCTTCTGGAGGGAGTTAGCAACAGCCTTCTGGAGAGAGATGGCAACAGCCTTCTGGAGAGAGATGGCAACAGCCTTCTGGAGAGAGTTAGCAACAGCCTTCTGGAGAGAGATTGCAACAGCCTTCAGGAGAGAGTTAGCAATAGCCTTCTGGAGAGAGATAGCAACAGCCTTCTGGAGAGAGATAGCAACAGCCTTCAGGAGAGAGTTAGCAACAGCCTTCTGGAGAGAGATAGCAACAGCCTTCTGGAGAGAGATAGCAACAGCCTTCTGGAGAGAGTTAGCAACAGCCTTCTGGAGAGAGATAGCAACAGCCTTCTGGAGAGAGTTAGCAATAGCCTTCTGGAGAGAGATAGCAACAGCCTTCTGGAGAGAGTTAGCAACAGCCTTCTGGAGAGAGTTAGCAATAGCCTTCTGGAGAGTGATGGCAACAGCCTTCTGGAGAGAGATAGGAACAGCCTTCTGGAGAGAGTTAGCAATAGCCTTCTGGAGAGAGATAGCAACAGCCTTCTGGCGAGAGATAGCAACAGCCTTCTGGAGAGAGATAGCAACAGCCTTCTGGAGAGAGATAGCAACAGCCTTCAGGAGAGAGTTAGCAATAGCCTTCTGGAGAGAGATAGCAACAGCCTTCTGGAGGGAGATAGCAACAGCCTTCTGGAGAGAGATAGCAACAGCCTTCAGGAGAGAGTTAGCAACAGCCTTCTGGAGAGAGATAGCAACAGCCTTCTGGAGAGAGATAGCAACAGCCTTCTGGAGAGAGATAGCAACAGCCTTCTGGAGAGAGTTAGCAACAGCCTTCTGGAAAGTGATAGCAACAGCCTTCTGGAGAGAGCGAGCAACAGCCTTCTGGAGAGAGATAGCAACAGCCTTCTGGAGAGAGCGAGCAACAGCCTTCTGGAGAGGATTACCGACGCCTTTTACCTCTGTGGTGCCGAAATCAAAACTGAAACTCGCGGTCCCTGTGAAGCATTTCAGGAGAAAAGATTCAATCACCACCTGTTACCGAGCAAAGTACAATCCTTTGGGCCAATTCATTGGCCAACTGCCAAATCAATCAAAGCGAGTCCCAGCCCATCTCTGTCAGTGGTGCCGGCCAGGCTACAATTCCAGTTTAAACCCGCACAGACCGACAAAGTGACCTACCCTGCTGCTGAATTAACGATACAGGGGTTGGATTCTGCGTCCCTCCGTGCCACATTTCTGCTTCACCCCGCCGCGGATGCTCCGTTACGCCGGCTGGTCAATGGGGTTCCCCATTGTGGGGCAGCCCCACGCTGTCGGGAACCCCCCCCCCCCGGCTGCCGGCAAAACGGAGCAGCCCACCGGAGGAGAATCCAGTCCATTAAACACACGTCCATTAAGCATCCATGGATCAAAAATGCAAAGAAATGAAGGGGGAAATAAGCAAATAAACAGGAAGGACCCATAGAATTTACACATAACGACAATGCAGCGACTTACAGACTTGTGGCTGTGAATCAGCTTCCAGGATTGATCCGGTGCAGAAACCTGCTCTTGCCAGGATGATCCACTACCCGGGTCCCTGATTGGCTATCCGGGTCATGTGACCCTCTGGGCAGATCACCCCTTAAAAGGTGACAAACATCACACTGTCCTTGTCAACATCCAGCTTCCAGGACCCCGCCGTCCAGACCTCACGACCAGATTGAGTAGAACCATCAGCCTACCAGCCGTGCCTACCCACCCACCACAGTGCCCCAGTCTACCCACCCACCGCAGTGCCCCAGCCTCCCACCCACCACAGTGCCCCAGCCTACCCACCCACCACAGTGCCCCAGCCTACCCACCCACCACAGTGCCCCAGCCTACCCACCCACCACAGTGCCCCAGCCTACCCACCCACCACAGTGCCCCAGCCCACCCACCCACCACAGTGCCCCAGCCTACCCACCCACCGCAGTGCCCCAGCCCACCCACCCACCACAGTGCCCCAGCCCACCCACCCACCACAGTGCCCCAGCCTACCCACCCACCACAGTGCCCCAGCCATGCACCCACCACAGTGCCCCAGCGTACCCACCCACCGCAGTGCCCCAGCCATGCACCCACCACAGTGCCCCAGCCTACCCACCCACCGCAGTGCCCCAGCCTACCCACCCACCACAGTGCCCCAGCCTACCCACCCACCGCAGTGCCCCAGCCTACCCACCCACCACAGTGCCCCAGCCTACCCACCCACCACAGTGCCCCAGCCTACCCACCCACATCAGTGCCCCAGCCATGCACCCACCGCAGTGCCCCAGCCAACCCACCCACCACAGTGCCCCAGCCTACCCACCCACCGCAGTGCCCCAGCCTACCCACCTACCACAGTGCCCCAGCCTCCCACCCACCACAGTGCCCCAGTCTACCCACCCACCGCAGTGCCCCAGCCTCCCACCCACCACAGTGCCCCAGTCTACCCACCCACCACAGTGCCCCAGCCTACCCACCCACCACAGTGCCCCAGCCTACCCACCCACCGCAGTGCCCCAGCCTACCCACCCACCACAGTGCCCCAGCCTACCCACCCACCACAGTGCCCCAGCCCACCCACCCACCACAGTGCCCCAGCCTACCCACCCACCACAGTGCCCCAGTCTACCCACCCACCGCAGTGCCCCAGCCTACCCACCCACCACAGTGCCCCAGCCTACCTACCCACCGCAGTGCCCCAGCCTACCCACCTACCACAGTGCCCCAGCCTACCCACCCACCGCAGTGCTCCAGCCAACCCACCCACCACAGTGCCCCAGCCTACCCACCCACCACAGTGCCCCAGCCTCCCACCCACCACAGTGCCCCAGCCTACCCACCCACCACAGTGCCCCAGCCTCCCGTTCCCTCCGTGAGGCTTTTCCAAGAAGCCCGTCGCCCGGCAGCAGAAAGCATGCTCAAATATCTGACTGCAAACCTGCTGTCTACCTCGACCCGACCCCTGTGTCCTTTGCCCACCTCCCAACTCTCCCCTGATTTCGCCGCACAACCTCCGCCTCACCCATCTCGTCGCAGCCCCCCCCCCCCCCCCCCCCCCACTCTCTATTTTCCCCGACTCATCTCCAGCTTCCCCTCCCCATCGTCTCCTCCTCGGTCTGCCCCAAATAAACCCTCCAGTCTCCCCCACTCGGTCCTCATCTCCCCGAGCCAGCCTCGGTCTCTCTCAAATGACGGCCTTTTCAGCAGCAATCAGAAATTACCATGGGTATTTTTTAGAAATTTATATTTTGAATACACAAAGAATGTTCCTCATTAATGATCTTGTGAAATTCAACATGTGGGGCAAATTCTCCATGAACTAACTGGGAATATCAGTCAGGACAGATGATTCTCCCTGTCCCCTCCACATGGTCACTGACAGACCGTGCACACACATCCTCCATGATAAAAAAGCAGAAACAGGTACTGAGGTTGGAAGTGAGACTTGAAGCCCAGGTGTTACCATTGTAACAAGGTGGGACAGGTTCGTTCAGCATGTTGGAAGTTGCAAGAAAAGCCCATTGGACTTGTGGGAGTTCACAAGGAAAATTCTGAAAAGGCAACAGGAATGGAGAATATGACAGGGCAGACTTTATCTTTAACTGGACTTCGGAGACCTGAGGTGAACACTGCTTGATAATTCCCCTTTGGGGGGCGCAGGCTACCCCCATTCAGCAGATGAGGAACCAATACCTAAAATTCCACCAAAGTCACCTTAATTTGTGGATTGTCTGTCTGACAGGATAATCTGAGCATCTCATGGGAAATCTAATAAGAAACCTGGAACTGTCGGAGCTCAGTGTCTGCTGCCCTCGTTCTTTTGCATTATTGAAAAGGACCAATTTAACTTTACCAAAATAATCACAGAAATGCTGACATTGATATTTACAATTGGCTCACTGAACTTTGAGACTTATTTCATTTTGGGAAATTATAAATTTTACCTGCTGCCTCGATTATTCCAACCTCCAAATCCTAAAAGCGTTTTCAGCTTCTTATTTCTGATCAGAAAAATGACAATAACCACAAGCGTCAGTATAACAGTGAATAAGGTTGGAGAATACAACATCAACATTGAATTTCTCCACCCATATAAACGATATACACCAATTCTGTCAATGATACCTGGGGGGGGGGGTGATATCTTCTATTCTGCATTTATAGGTTTGGTGTTAGGAGTGGATGTTGGAGTGATTTCCATTGGTTGTGGGCTGGTGTGGGGGGAGTGGGATGACAGTTCCTGAGCAATCCCTCGCTGTTTAGATCATTACAAATGTATGTGCAGGAAACACAGTGAATCTGACAGCTAAGCGGGCAGTAAGTCACCGCCCCTGCCGTTCCCTCATGGGGTCGGAGGCCCTGGCACCATGTTTAAAGGCCCCCAGGTGGACATTCACCTTGTGCAAACCAGGAGCATCCATCTGGCTGTTGTGCAGAATTCAACATCAAGCAGCATATCCCAGACCCAGGCCACGCGTGGCCCCCACGGTACAGCAGCGCCTCCCTGTACATTCTCCTCCAGGCTGTCCAGGAAATGTGGAAGGTGCCGTTTCCCAAGGTTGGGAGCAGGAGGACCTCCTGTTTGAGCACAGCAGGATGGAGGGTGCAGCCGAGGTTAGCTCCAGTGGAGCCTACAGGAGAGATGAGCATCAGTGTCTGGACGATTAAAATAGACGAATGATCTGCTCTGCTCCGCAGGATAAGGGGCATTGTCTGTTGTGAGAAACTTTTAAGGCATAACACCATGACATCACGAGAAGGGAGCCGTGTGTTCTGTTATCAAGTCTTTGTTTCACTTTTGTTCTTGAGCAGAGCCCACACACACAACTCTGCCAATGACATCTTCAAACTTTCTATCTGTGTTGAAAAGTTCCCATGCTCCCAATCTAAATAAATGAACCCACAACATGTTTACACCATCCCTCATGAATGATTGGTGCATTTATATCATAAAACAATACAATGTTGTGCTCAGCCGTGGGATGAAGATTAAGCGCAGTTACGACATGGTGAACAGCCTGAGATCGTTTTGCATGACATGAGGCGACTCTTGACATTTTGTTCAGACTGCCCACATTCTCAGCAGTAGAGAGCGTCGTAAACGCAACCTCCTGGCTGCGTGGAAAAGATTTGAAGACACATTGTCAGATAATACATAAATGAGCTAAGAAGTAGACAGAACACTCATGTTGAGAGGGACAGTGCGTTGAAAGTACCAGCACCACGTTAGCTCCGTTCTGAAAGGCGAGTTATGTGAGGTACAGTCATAGAATCCATATAGTGCAGAAGGTGGCCATTCAGCCCATCAAGTCTGCACCGAACCTTAGAAAGTGCACCCTGGCCAGATCCACTCACTGTTTTATCCCCGTAACCCCACCTAATCTGCACATTCCTGGAAACTAAGGGGCAATTTTAGCGACGGCGTGGGGCTGCCCCACTATGGGAAACCCCATTGACCGGTGGAGCATCCCGCCAGCAGGATGAAACAGAAATGTGGCGGGGCAGAGAATCCAGCCCAAGGTATAATCTACAACTTGACTTCATTGATAGTTGTGGTATTATCAGGTATTGCAGTACCCGAGAGGCTGTAGACCATTGGGTAAACCTAGGAGTTTACCATTGGCTGTTTGGTATGTAGCTCTGACAGGTGGGGTATAAGAACCGGTGATGTCCCAGCAGCCCTCATTCTGTACCGAAGCTGCTGGGGAACAGATCTAGTCTATTAAAGCCTTCAGTTATGTTACAACCTCGTCTTTGAGTTTAATTGATCGTGCATCAATTTAATAGACTACTCTTAAGCTGGAAGGATGGATCTCCGAATCAAGCCAGAGTGTCTACAACTCAGCCCCCACGTGGAGAACTCGGCGGCAATATTTAAGCACTGGCTGGCGTGCCTTAAAGGCTACTTCGAGACGGCCGGAGGCACCCCCTCAGGAGAACAGAAAATGCATCTCCTGCACTCGAGAGTAAGCCCTGGAATCTTCATCCTCATCGAGGAGGCGGAGGACAATGATGCTGCGATCGAACTGTTAAAGGGACATTATATCCGCCCTGTAAACCAGGTCTACGCACGTCACCTGCTTGCAACCAGATGGCAAAGCCCCGGGGAATTGCTGGAGGACTTCTACCGTGCGCTACTGGTGCTGGGCAGAAACTGTGGCTGCCCGCAAGTTTCGGGCAGCGAGAACACGGAACTTCTAATCCGGGATGCCTTCGTAGCAGGTATGAGCTCCTCAGAGATCCGCCAAAGACTCTTGGAAAAGGACACCCTGGGACTGAGAGAGGCACGGGCCCTGGCAGGGTCCATAGATGTTGCCTCCAGAAACGCGCAGTCCTATGCGCCAGACCGCGTGGCGGCCCCCTGGGCTGCGTGGCATCCCGCAGCGGCAGCACCACTGACTTTCCCGTGTCCCCGCAGGCCTGCGCTGTAGGACGGCCCGCTAACTCCGTTGGGACCCGCTGTTCCTTCTGCGGGCAGGCGAAGCATTCCCCACACGCGTTGCCCGGCCCGCACCTCCACCTGCAAAGGGTGCGACAAGAAGGGCCATTTTATGGGGGTCTGCCAAGCACGAGCTGTGGCCGCGGTCTCCAGCGACACCGGACTGCCGCGGCAACCTTCCCTTCCGGCCCCAGGTGGCCAGCACTCACTGCCACCCCCCCTATCCTAGGACCACGTCCGACCCACGGGCATGGCCATCTTGTCCCTTGGACACCATGCTGGACGGATGGGTGCTGCCATTTTGTCCATCTCCGCCGCCATTTTGTCCATCCCCGACCACCATGTGCTATCCATGGGAGACGCCATCTTGGATGGGGCCCCAGGCCCCCAGCACAGCCGACTACACACTGCCTGATCACGACCCGCAACTGCTCCATCTGGCCTCGGTGACGCTGGACCAAAATCGACCTCGGACACTCGCGACTGCAACGACGAAGGTGTTCATCAACGGCCACGAGACGTTTTGCCTGATCGACTCTGGGAGCACGGAGAGCTTTATACACCCCGACAGGGTAAGGCGCTGTTCACTTGTTACCCACCCTGTAAACCAAAGGATCTCCCTGGCCTCCGGGTCACACTCAGTGGAGATAAAGGGGTTCTGCCTAGCGAACCTCACTGTCCAAGGCAGGAAATTCAACAATTTCCGCCTTTATGTCCTGCCGCACCTCTGCGCAGCTATACTCCTGGGGTTGGACTTCCAATGCAATTTGCAAAGCCTGACCTTTAAATTCGGCGGCCCTAAAACCCCCCTTACTGTCTGCGGCCTCGCAACCCTTAAGGTCCACCTGCCTTCCCTGTTTGCGAACCTCACCCCGGATTGCAAACCCGTCACCACCAGGAGCAGACGGTACAGTGCCCAGGACCGGACCTTCATCAGGTCAGAGGTCCAAAGGCTACTGGGGGAAGGGGTCATTGAAGCGAGCAACAGTCTCTGGAGAGCTCAAGTAGTGGTGGTGAAGATCGGGGAGAAACATAGGATGGTCATTGACTACAGTCAGACCATCAACAGGTTTACGCAGCTGGACGCGTACCCTCTCCCCGTATAGCCGACCTGGTAAACAGGATCGCGCAATACAAGGTCTTCTCTACGGTGGATCTCAAGTCCACCTACCATCAACTACCCCTCCGTACTAGTGACCGCAAGTACACTGCCTTCGAAGCAGATGGGCTGCTCTACCAATTTTCAAGGGTTCCCTTTTGGTGTCACTGATGGGGTCTCGGTCTTCCAACGCGAGATGGACCGAATGGTTGACCGATACGGCTTTCGCGCAACGTTCCCGTATCTTGATAACGTCACCATCTGCGGCCATGACTAGCAGGACCACGACACCAACCTCCAGAAATTTCTCCAGACCGCGAAAATCCTTAACTTAACGTATAATAAGGATAAATGCTTATTTAGCACCGACCGCCTAGCCATCCTCGGCTACGTGGTGTGAAATGGAATTATAGGCCCCGACCCTGAACGCATGCGCCCCCTGATGGAGTTCCCCCTCCCTCACTGCCCCAAGGCGCTGAAGCACTGCCTCGGGTTTTTCAGCTATTACGCACAGTGGGTCCCCAATTACGCAGACAAAGTCCGACCCGTAATCCAGTCCACAACCTTCCCCCTGTCGACGGAGGCCCGCCAGGCCTTCTGCCGCATCAAAGCAGACATTGCAAAGGCCACGATGCGCGCCATCGACGAGTCCCTCCCCTTCCAGGTCGCGAGCGATGCGTCTGACGTAGCTCTGGCTGCCACCCTCAACCAAGCGGGCAGACCCGTGGCCTTCTTCTCCCGTACCCTCCATGCTTCAGAAATTCGCCATTCCTCGGTCGAAAAAGAGGCACAAGCCATAGTAGAAGCTGTGCGACATTGGCGGCATTACCTGGCCGGCAGGAGATTCACTCTCCTCACGGACCAACGGTCGGTGGCGTTCATGTTTGATAATGCACAGCGGGGCAAGATAAAGAACGACAAGGTCTTACGGTGGAGGATAGAACTCTCCACCTACAGCTATGAGATCTTGTACCATCCTGGGAAGCGAAATGAGCCTTCTGACGCCTTGTCCCGCGGCATGTGTGCCACCGCGCAAGTGGACCGCCTCGAGCCCTCCACGAGGACCTCTGCCACCCTGGGGTCACTCGTTTTTTCCACTTCATTAAGACCCGCAACCTGCCCTACTCCATCGAGGAGGTCAGGACAGTCACCAGGGACTGCCAAATCTGCGCGGAGTGCAAACCACACTTCTACCGGTCAGAGAGGGCACACCTGATAAAGGCTTCCCGTCCCTTTGAACGCCTCAGCATGGATTTCAAAGGCCCCCTCCCCTCCACCGACCGCAACATGTATTTCCTGAACGTGATTGACGAGTACTCCCGGTTCCCATTCGCTCTCTCTCTACCTCGCACACAACCTGACTCTCTTTCTCTTGCACACACCCCAGCTCTCTCTCTCTTTCCCTCTCTCGCGCACACCCCAGCTCTCTCTCTCTCTCTCTCACGCACACCCCGTCTCTCTCTCTCTCTCTCTCTCACGCACACCTCAGCTCTCTCTCTCTTTCCCTCTCTCTCACATACCCCGACTCTATCTCTCTCTCAGATGGACCCCGGCTCTCTCTCTCTACCTCACTTTATCTCTCTCTCGCTCGCACACATCCTGACTCTCTCTCTCTCACACACACCCCGATGCTCTCTCTCTCTCTCTTTCTCTCACTCGCACACACCCTGACTCTCTCTCTCTCTCGTTCGCACACACCCCAACTCTCTCTCTCTCGCTCGCACACACACCAACGCTCTCTCTCTCTCTCTCTTTCTCTCACTCGCTCACACCCCGACTCTCTCACTCGCACACACCCTGACTCTCTCTCTCTCTTTCTCTCTCTCTCACACACTCCGACTCTCTCACTCGCACACACCCCGATGCTCTCTCTCTCTCTTTCTTTCTCTCTCACACACTCCGACTCTCTCTCTCTCCCTCGCACACACCCCGTCTCTCTCAATCTCTCGCACACACTCCGTCTCTCTCTCTCTCTCGCACACACTCCGTCTCTCTCTCTCTCTCGCACACACCCCGTCTCTCTCTCTCTCTCGCACACACCCCGTCTCTCTCTCTCTCTCTCTCTCTCTCACACACACCCCGTCTCTCTCTCTCTCTCTCTTGCACACACCCCGTCTCTCTCTCTCTCTCACTCTCTCGCACACACCCCGTCTCTCTCTCTCTCTCTCACACACACCCCGTCTCTCTCTCTCTCTCTCACTCTCTCGCACACACCCCGTCTCTCTCTCTCTCTCACACACACACCCTGTCTCGCTCTCTCTCTCTCACACACCCTGTCTCTCTCTCTCTCTCTCTCTCTCTCGCACACACCCCGTCTCTCTCTCTCTCTCACACACACACCCCGACTCTCTCTCTCTCTCTCTCTCGCACACACTGTAGCACCATCGATCACACACGAGGCGAGATGTAGAGAACTTCAATCGAGGCTTTATTGAGCAGACTTGTTCCCCAGCAGCTCAGTCACAGAATGCAGCTGCTGGGAGAAACCGGGTTCTTATACCCCGCCTATCTGGGTGGAGCCCAGTAGGCGGCAGATCCAATCAGGACCCAGCATCGGTCCTCCAATAGCTCCTCGGCATCATGGTGTACCGTATTACCCCCAATACATACCACCACATTCACCCCTTGTTAAAAAAGAACCCGGCGGGGTGGTGGATGGTATGGTGGTAAGGGTTTACAGGGTCGGTATGGTGCCTTTACCATTTAACGATATACAACCATGCCGCTTTTATTGGGCCACTGAGTTAATCACATCTTAACCCGATTCGCAGCATTAACTATTTACAACAATTCCGCTTTACTGGGCCACTGAATTATTTACATCTTAAGCCGATTCGATGAGTCGAGATGGTGCTCTGGTCGCCCTTTCCGATCGTCTCAGCCCGGGTGGTGGTGGTGGTGCAGGCTCAGGTCCGGTCGACTCTGGGAGCATCGCGCTGTCCCCTTCTGTTTCCTTACCCCTGGATGGGCCTGGGAGGAGAACCGATCCCCCCGGGAAGGGGGTGGCTGTGGGGTGCACCGGCGGGAGTGAGAGGGTGGTGATTGGTGTTGGGGGGGCGTGGGGAGCTCCGGCGGGCGCCAGGTCCCGCAGAGAGACCGTGTCCTGTCGGCCGTCTGGGTACGCCACGTAGGCGTCCTGCGGGTTTGCGTGGAGTAGATGTACCTTTTCCACCAGTGGGTCTGATTTGTGCGCCCGCACATGTTTCCGGAGCAGGATGGGTCCCGGGGCTGCCAGCCAGGTCGGAAGTGACGTTCCAGAAGCGGACCTCCTAGGGAAGACAAGGGGGCGCTCGTGAGGCGTTTGGTTAGTGGTGGTGCACAGCAGGGACCGGATAGAGTGAAGGGCATCCGGGAGGACTTCCTGCCAGCGGGAAGTTGGGAGACTCCTAGACCGTAGGGCCAGTAGGACGGTCTTCCAGACCGTTCCATTCTCCCTCTCTACCTGCCCGTTCCCCCGGGGGTTGTAGCTGGTCGTCCTGCTCGAGGCTATGCCCCTGCTGAGCAGGAATTGACGCAGCTCGTCACTCATGAAGGAGGACCCCCTGTCGCTATGGATGTAGGCGGGGAAACCGAACAGGGTAAAGATGGTGCCGAGGGCCTTAATGATCGTGGCTGCGGTCATGTCGGGGCAGGGGATGGCGAAGGGGAAACGGGAGTATTCGTCAATGACGTGAAGAAAGAACGTGTTGCGATCGGTGAAGGGAAGGGGGCCTTTGAAATCCAAACTAAGGCGTTCAAAGGGACGGGAGGCCTTTATCAGGTGTGCTCTATCTGGCCTGAAAAAATGCGGTTTGCATTCTGCGCAGATTTGGCAGTTCATGGTGACTGTTCGGACGTCCTCGATGGAGTACGGGAGGTTGCGGGCCTTTATAAAGTGGTAGAAACGAATGAACCCCGGGTGGCAGAGGTCCTCGTGGAGGGCTTGGAGACGGTCCACTTGTGCGTTGGCACATGTGCCATGAGATAGGGCATCGGACGGCTCGTTCAGCTTTCCGGGACGGTACAAGATCTCGTAGTTGAAGGTGGAGAGTTCGATCCTCCACCGCAGGATCGTGTCGTTTTTTATCTTGCCCCGCTGTGCATTATCGAACATGAAGGCTACCGACCGTTGGTCAGTGAGGAGAGTGAATCTCCTGCCGGCCAGGTATGCCTCCAATGTCGCACAGCTTCCACTATGGCTTGGGCCTCGTTTTCCACTGAGGAGTGGCGAATTTCTGAAGCGTGGAGGGTCCGGGAGAAAAAGGCCACGGGTCTGCCCGCTTGGTTGAGAGTGGCCGCCAGAGCTACGTCGGATGCGTCGCTCTCGACCTGGAAGGGGAGGGACTCGTCGATGGCACGCATCGTGGCCTTTGCGATATCCGCTTTGATGCGGCTGAAGGCCTGGCGGGCCTCTGTCGACAGGGGAAAGGTAGTGGACTGGATTAGGGGGTGGGCCTGGTCTGCGTACTGGGGGACCCACTGGGCGTAATAAGAAAAGAAGCCCAGGCAGCGTTTCAGGACTTTGGCACAGTGGGGGAGAGGGAACACCATGAGGGGGCGCATGCGTTCGGGGTTGGGGCCCATCATTCCATTACGCACTAAGTAGCCCAAGATGGCTAGACGGTCGGTGCTAAACACGCATTTTTCCTCGTTGTAGGTGAGGGTGAGGGCGTTAGCGGTCTGGAGGAATTTTTGGAGGTTGACGTTGTGGTCCTGCTGGTCGTGGCCGCAGATGGTGAAGTTGTCGAGGTATGGGAATGTGGCCCGTAACCCGTGCTGGTCAACCATTCGGTCCATCTCCCGTTGGAAGACCGAGACTCCGTTCGTGACGCCGAATGGAACCCTTAAGAAGTGGTATAACCGCCCGTCTGCTTAAAGGCCGTGTACTTGCGGTCACCGGGGCGAATGGGTAGCTGGTGGTAGGCGGACTTAAGGTCCACGGTGGAGATGACCTTGTACTGTGCAATCCGATTGACCATGTCGGATATGTGGGGAAGAGGGTACGCATCTAGCTGCGTGTACCTGTTGATGGTCTGACTGTAGTCTACGACCATCCTCTGCTTCTCCCCGGTCTTCACAACGACCACCTGGGCTCTCCAGGGACTATTGCTGGCCTGGATGATGCCTTCCTTCAGCAGCCGCTGGACTTCGGACCGGATTAACGTCCGGTCCTGGGCGCTGTACCGTCTGCTCCTAGTGGCGACGGGCTTGCAATCCGGGGTGAGGTTCGCAAACAAGGAAGGCGGTTCAACCTTGAGGGTCGCGAGGCCGCAGACAGTCAGTGGGGGTATAGGGCCGCCAAATTTGAATGTTAAGCTCTGGAGGTTGCATTGGAAGTCCAACCCCAGGAGGGTGGGAGCGCAGAGGTGGGGGAGGACATACAGCCGGTAATTTTTGAACTCCCTCCCCTGCACCGTGAGGTTTGCGATGCTGAACCCTTTGATTTCAAAGGAGTGGGACCCCGCCGCCAGGAAAAACTTTTGGGTGCTTGGACGAATTACAAAGGAACAGCGTCTTACCGTGTCCGGGTGAATAAAACTCTCCGTGCTCCCCGAGTCGATCAGACACGGCGTCTCGTGCCCGTTCACCAGCACCTTGGTCATTGTTGTCTGGAGTGTCCGGGGCCGCGGCTGGTCCAGGGTCACCGATGCCAAACGTGGTTGTTGCATCTGGTCATTGTCTTCAGGCAGCGTGGAGATGTCCGCGCCGGGGTCCTGGCCTGTCAGCCAAGATGGCGGCATCCATGGATCGCACGCGGCCCACGGGTAGGAAGATGGCAGCGCCCGCCCCCTCCTCATGGTGTACGGGGTCCTAAATGGTGGCGCCCGTTGGCCGCACGTGGGTCGCCAGGGGGGTTGAGCCCGCTGCGTTGTGCCCCTTTTTGCCGCAGCTTTTGCAGATGGCCGAGCGGGCCGGGCAGCGCTGGCAGGGGTGTTTCGGCTGCCCGCAAAATTAGTAGCAGGGCCCCCCCAGGTGGTCTGGGGGTGTGGGGGGTGACGGGGGGTCGGTCGTGGCGGGGGTCCACGGAGCCCAAGGGGCTGCAGCGCGGTCGGGGGCATAGGCGCGGGCGTTTCGGGAGGCCACGTCGAGGGAGGCTGCAAGGGCCCGTGCCTCTGTGAGTCCGAGAGAGTCTTTCTCTAAAAGTCTCTGGCGAATTTGCGATGATGCCAAACCTGCGACATACGCGTCTCTGATCAGGAGGTCCGTATGTTCATTCGCCGTTACCGCTGGGCAGTTGCAGTTTCTTCCCAGGATCGTTAGAGTATTGTAGAATTCGTCTAGCGATTCCCTGGGAATTTGTCGTCTCGTCGCGAGCTGATAGCGTGCATAGACCTGGTTGACGGGCCGTATGTAGATCTCTTTCAGCAAGGTGATCGCCGCTGGGAAATCTTCCGCATCCTCGATGAGTGAGTAGATTTCGGGACTCACCCTGGAATGCAGGACCTGCATCTTCTGGTCTTCTGTTGGTCTGCCGGGGGCCGTTCGGAGGTATCCCTCAAAGCACGCCAGCCAGTGCTTAAACGCCGATGTTGCGTTAGCTGCTTGGGGGCCGATTCGCAGGCACTCCGGGGCGATCCGGAGCTCCATATTCCTTTATAAGTCTGCTCAATAAATTGTAGCACCATCGATCACACACGAGACGAGACGTAGAGAACTTCAATCGAGGCTTTATTGAGCAGACTTGTTCCCCAGCAGTTCAGTTACAGAATGTAGCTGCGGGGAGTAAACCGGGTTCTTATACCCCGCCTATCTGGGTGGAGCCCAGTAGGCGGCAGATCCAATCAGGACCCAGCATCTGTCCTCCAATAGCTCCTCGGCATCATGGTGTATCGTATTACCCCTAATACATACCACCACACACACCCCGTCTCCCTCTCTCTCTCGCACACACTCCGTCTCTCTCTTTCTCTCTCGCACACACCCCGTCTCTCTCTCTCTCTCGCACACACCCCGTCTCTCTCTCTCTCTCTTGCACACACCCCGTCTCTCTCTCTCTCTTGCACACACCCCGTCTCTCTCTCTCTCTCTCTCACACATGTGGTGTTGGGTGCTCTGGTGCACAGATGAGCCAACACAGTTGTATGTGGTACAACTCTATTTTATTATAACTCTTATAATACAGTTCGTTCTGGATACTCTGCACGTGCTGTCTCCCTGAATGTGTTTGGCAATAGATGTGTCCTGGTTCTCCTCTGCAGCTAATACTGACCACCGGGGGTCGTGTCTGTGCTTTTATATCTTTCTGTCATTGGTTGTGGTGTTGTGTGTTCTGATTTGTCTGTTGGTGTGTCTATCATGATGTGTGTATTTGAATATCATGACATCCCCCCTTTTTACAAAGATATGTGCCTACGTGGTTATAAATATAATTGTGTCGTGAGTGCATCGAAGAGTGTGTGTGTGTGTTATGTACAGCGTGTGTGTATGACGTAACTATTTACATGGGGCGATGTCGGGTGCGTCACACTAACAAGGTTGTACCATAACAAAACTTGGATGCAAGAGAAAAGAAAAAAAACTTGAACATTGGTCTGGTCAGACGATATCTGGAACAATAAACAACAACAGGTTATAATACAGAAGTGTTTGACTTTTTGAACGTATGAACAGCGTTATAAGTCCAGTCTAATGGGTGACCGCCTCAAGAATGGGCTGGTCCTCAAGCCGGTTCAGCTGTGGAGATTTGGGGTCACACTGGTTCACCTTGGACTGTTGGAGGTGATGCTGTTGCCGAAGTCTCTACTTTACCATTTGTTGTACTTCGTGCAGTGCTTGGTTTTTTTCATTCGTGCAAATATAACATTCAACATCTTTGTTAGTGGTGCCTTGGCTGTGGTTTGGTTCTGGTGGCGATGGAAGGGGCATGATCCGTGGAATCTCCACGAAGTCATCCTTGGGAACCAGTGGAGGATCCGGCGTGTGCGTACGGTTCATTTGCGAGCGTGGAAGGCGGCGCAAAGCTCGCTGATTGCGCCTACGCACCAATCCATCCGCCCTGCATGCCAGGAACAAGGTGGAGTCTTTTTCTTTTTATGTTTGTGGTGGACGGCATCTTGTAGCCGATGGGTCGTTGCCATCGAAGTGGCACCATCACTAATATCATGCAAGGCGATGACTGTGCCAGATGTGGAAGTTGGCCGAGACCGTGTACGCTGGTTCCAGCCACCTGCTGTGCCGGAAGGGCGACTCCGCAGAGAAACGTCGAAGCATGTCGCCTTGGAGAGAGAATTGTTGCTCGCATCAACGTCTGGCGATGGCGCGAATTGGTGTGTCCATCTTGGACCGCCGGTGCTGGTTGCCACTGCCGACCCAGTGGGACTGCCACGCGATCCATTCCCTGTCGCCGTGGCATCCGCCGTCACCCTGAGCGTGCCATCACCGAGGCCGCGACACCGCCCGTCCGGAGCAAGGTCTGGCGTGCGCGAATCAGAGTCGGCGCTTGGCTGCTCCCCATCTGGAGTCCGGTCTGCCTTCCGTCGATGCCCCCCGTCCGGAGTCCCAACAGGTTCACTGGAGGCAGCCGAGATTCCCTGAAGCTGCACTTCTGGAGTCGGAACATGCAGGAATGCACCAACCAGTGGAGAGGGTCGAGCCATCGAGGGTGGAAGCGGTGCGCTGCCACCGCAGTCGTCAGTGGTCCCACCGTGATCGTCGAGTGCCTCGGTACGCACTAGGCGAGGTCTGTCACCTTGCACCTTTTGCATGGGAAGTGGGATGCTGTCGTCACTCGTCTCACATCCCGTGGATAGATCCTCATTAGCAGCTTGTTGTTCACTAGGGTTGGGTAAATTGTCAGAGTTTTCATCTGGTGGTGCACACCATGTCGGTGGACTGTCATTGTCCTGCCGTTGTCCTTCATTTGGGCTTTTCTTCTTTGGAATTTTAAATCTTCCCCCAGACATTGCAGAACCTTGTTTATTACCCCCAAATTCTCCCATAGGTATGGTCTCGAATATAGGATCCAATGTTTCTATCGACATTGTACTATTTTCCAAAGAACATTCCGTTTCACTTTTCTTCTCAGGTGCCTCATATGTATCTTTGTCTAATGTACATGCCTTCATGGTCTCTGGGTCTGATTTTGCTGGGACTGGCATGGTCACAGTCTCTCTTTTACTGTTCTCAATTGCCCACATTATACTCCCCATACATAACTGCTTAATCACTGGGGTTAGTGTGGTACAATGGATAATCGGGTCGACCTTATCTGCATCTTCACCATTAGTGGAAAGCACACTTGGTTCACTTGAAACTGCTGTGGGTTTTAAATTCGTTATCTGGCTACTCGATGTCGGTGTCCTCAGGATTCTTGCTCCAATGTTCTGCTCAATAATCAGTGGAGCGTGTATAGGTTCAATGCAATTAATGTTCCCCTCAAGGTTTGAAGAGTCATTACTGACTAACTGCTGGTCTCCGAAGTTGGGATTTTGCGGTGTTGTGTTGAAGGGAGACATTTGTCCCTGCTGTAGATATGATTCAGGTTGTGTTATTTCCATTACCTGAGGATCAATGTCTTGTCCATTTTTTTGATCCGTACTAAAACACTGGCAATTCTCAGTCTGCTCCTTGCAAGTTAAACATGCAATTAATTTCGTTAGCAAATCCTCAGCATCCTTCTGTGGCCGTGCAGCATTATTAATCTCTGTTCGGCTATAATGATCCTGAAGGTCAGCGCATAAACCTTTTTTCTTCGGGCTTGGACGAGGCGATTCCTTTGGCTTGTCTTCAGTTGGGCTTGAACAGTCTTCAGCGCTGTGCCCTTCATTGTAGCATGAGAGACCGTCATGTTCATGCTGCTGTGTAGTGGAGCATGGTAGGCTGTTATAGCCTTCTTGCTGTTCACGTGAGCATGGCAGACTTGCATCGTCTGCCGCTGGTTGGTCAGGAGAGGTTGCTAGACCCTCATGGTCTTGTTCCTGCTAGGACTGCGCTCTGGAGTCTTGCGTTCCTTCCATCGTGGAGTCCGTCCACGAGCTCTCTGTGGAGGCTTGTGACACTGGAGTCACTTCTTGTTCGTGCAAGGACTGCGCTCTGGAGTCTTGCGTTGCTTCTATCGTGGAGGCTGTCCACGAGCTCTCTGTGGAGGCTTGTGATACTGGAGTCACTTCTTGTTCGTGCAAGGACTGCGCTCTGGAGTCTTGCGTTGCTTCTATCGTGGAGGCTGTCCACGAGCTCTCTGTGGAGGCTTGTGACACTGGAGTCACTTCTTGTCCGTGAAAGGACTGCGCTCTGGAGTCTTGCATTTCTGCAATTGTGGAGTCTGTCCACGAGCTTGCTGTGGAAGCTTGTGACACTGGAGTCACTTCTGGTTCATGCGAGGACTGCACTCTGGAGTCTTGCATGTCTTCTTTCATAGAGTCGGGAACGTTGAGCGGGACGTGGACCACGCTCTGTGTGGCAGCAGGGCACTCTCCGTGTGCTTGCACCGCTCCCTGTCTGTTAATGTCAGGCTGCAGCATCATCCGGTACTGATAAGTTGGAACGTCATATCTGCTGGATTGAAGATGCTCAAATCCGAAAAATGAATCCGCATCTGCGTCGGATTCAATGTGGGGGCCGCCAATGTGCAACACGAAAGGTTCGTCCGAGTCATAGTCATATAGGACCACGGAGCTATCATTGGGCTCGCGAGGTCCGGAAACACTGTAAAGATCGTCATCGAAGTATTCAAGGTCGGAATCATCGGCTTGTGCGTAGGTAACTGCTTGTCGGAGGGTTCTTCGGAGGTCAAATTCATCTCCTGGGTCAATTTGCGGCACTGTGCTGTCATTCCAGGTGAGGGAAGGTTGTTTTACAGCTTTAACAGATTTTTGTTTTTTTGATTTGGGACGTTTCCCTTTTAAATTGGATTTGGGACATTTCCCTTTTAAATTGGTGCAGTCTGGGGCCTCTGACATCCTGACGCTCGGTATGTAGCACGTAGGAAGCGACTGCGCATGCTCAGATCGCTGTTCCTTTACCGATGGCCGTTTTCTTGACTGCGCATGCGCAGCATCTCGCGCATGCGCAAACGAAACTTCCGGTTCTGCGCACTGCTCGCGCAACTGTGCTAGCGTTATACCTTTAGCAAGATGGCCGCCGACCTCGACCCAGCCTTCTCTCAGGCCCGGGATTTTGGCTTCTGGGAATTCGGGCTCCGGGATCCCAGCCACGAGGTGAGTACTGCAGCTTTTCTTACCTTTATGTGTCGATTGGATTGCGTTTTCTTCACAGTACTTGGAGAATTTGTCCAGGACTGCCTGGTAATCGTACCTTTGCTGCCTCCTGAAGAACCTGAACCTTGTGAATATTTCTCTTGCCCTTGCACCGGCGATGGTGAGGAGAAATTCAATTTTTTCGCTATCATCCAGGTCTTGGAGTTCAGCTGCCACCAGGAACAATTCGAACATTTGCCGGAATCGCCGCCAGTTTTCGCGGAGATCGCCGTAGCACTGGAGCGCCTGCGGAACCGGGAGCTCGTACATCATGCCTGGGCACCGCTGGCTGTCTGTGTACACTGAGGTATGCCGGCAGGTATCGATCCACTCCTGTACCATGTGGTGTTGGGTGCTCTGGTGCACAGATGAGCCAACACAGTTGTATGTGGTACAACTCTATTTTATTATAACTCTTATAATACAGTTCGTTCTGGATACTCTGCACGTGCTGTCTCCCTGAGTGTGTTTGGCAATAGATGTGTCCTGGTTCTCCTCTGCAGCTAATACTGACCACCGGGGGTCGTGTCTGTGCTTTTATATCTTTCTGTCATTGGTTGTGGTGTTGTGTGTTCTGATTTGTCTGTTGGTGTGTCTATCATGATGTGTGTGTTTGAATATCATGACAACACACACCCCGTCTCTCTCTCTCTCTCTCACACACACACCCCGTCTCTCTCTCTCTCTCTCTCTCGCGCACACACCCCGTCTCTCTCTCTCTCTTTCACTCACACACGCCGACTCTCTCTCTCTCTCTCACAGACCCCGACTCTCTCTCTCTCTCTCTCTCGCACACACCCCGTCTCTCTCTCTCTCACACACACCCCGTCTCTCTCTCTCTCTCTTTCTCACACACACTCCGTCTCTCTCTCTCTCACACCCCGTCTCTCTCTCTCTCACATACCCCAACTCTCTCTCTCTCTCTCTCTCTCTCACAACCCGTCTCTCTCTCTCTCTCTCTCGCACACACCCCGTCTCTCTCTCTCTCTCTCTCTCTCTCACACCCCGTCTCTCTCTCTCTCTGTCACACACCCCGACTCTCTCTCTCTCTCTCACACACCCCGACTCTCTCTCTCTCTCTCTCTCTCGCACACACACCCCGTCTCTCTCTCTCTCTCTCTCTCTCACACACACCCCGTCTCTCTCTCTCTCTCTCTCACACACCCCGACACTCTCTCTCTCTCTCTCTCTCGCACACACCCCGTCTCTCTCTCTCTCGCCCTCGCACACACCCCGTCTCCCTCTCTCTCTCTCACACACTCCGTCTCTCTCTCTCTCTCTCTCTCGCACACACCCCGTCTCTCTCTCTCTCTCGCACACACCCCGTCTCGCTCTCTCTCTCTCTCTCTCTCTCTCTCGCACACCCCATCTCTCTCTCTCTCTCTCTCTCACACACTGTAGCGCACAAAGACTCCAGAGAGACGAATAGAGGTGAAGTCGATGAGGCTTTATTAAGCGTGACTCGTTCCCCGCAGTTCAGCAACAGACTGGATCTGCAGGGAGAATTCCTGGTTCTTATACTCCGCCTTCAGCGCGGAGCTAGAGATCAACAGCTAACCAGGACCCGGGATCTGTCAGCCAATGACATCACGACTTCACAGTCCCACATGACCCCTAATGCATACTACCATATTCACCCCTTGTTAAAAATGAACCCGGCGGGGTGGTGCTTCGTATGGTGGTAGGGGTTTACAAGGCTGGTCCTGGGAGGAAAAAAACTTTTGCATGTCATCACAGTGCCCTACACTGGGCTATGTACAGGGTTTTTTGTTTTGAACTTGTCATGATATTCAAACACACACATCATGATAGACACACCAACAGACAAATCAGAACACACAACACCACAACCAATGACAGAAAGATATAAAAGCACAGACACGACCCCCGGTGGTCAGTATTAGCTGGAGAGGAAGACCAGGACAGACCTGCTACCAGACACACTCAGGGAGACAGCACGTGCAGAGTATCCAGAACGAACTGTATTATAAGAGTTAAAATAAAATAGAGTTGTACCACATACAACTGTGTTGGCTCATCTGTGCACCAGAGCACCCAACACCACATGGTACAGGAGTGGATCGATACCTGCCGGCATACCTCAGTGTACACAGACAACCAGCAGTGCCCAGGCAAAATGATAGAGCTCCCGGTTCCGCAGCCGCTCCAGTGCCACGGCGATCTCCGCGAAAACTGGCGGCGATTCCGGCAAGTGTTCGAATTGTTCCTGGTGGCAGCTGAACTCCAAGACCTGGATGATAGCGAAAAAATTGAATTTCTCCTCACCATCGCCGGTGCAAGGGCAAGAGAAATATTCACAAGGTTCAGGTTCTTCAGGAGGCAGCAAAGGTACGATTACCAGGCAGTCCTGGACAAATTCTCCAAGTACTGTGAAGAAAACGCAATCCAATCGGCAAGTAAAGGTAAGAAAAGCGGCAGTACTCACCTCGTGGCCGGGATCCCGGAGCCCGAATTCCCAGAGGCCGAAATCCCGGGCCTGAGAGAGGGCTGGGTCGAGGTCGGCGGCCATCTTGCTAAAGGTATCACGCTAGCACAGTTGCGCGAGCAGTGCGCAGAACCGGAAGTTTCGTTTGCGCATGCGCGAGATGCTGCGCATGCGCAGTCAAGAAAACGGCCATCGGTAAAGGAACAGCGATCTGAGCATGTGCAGTCGATTCCTACGTGCTACATACCGAGCGTCAGGATGTCAGAGGCCCCAGACTGCACCAATTTAAAGAGGAAATGTCCCAAATCCAATTTAAAAGGGAAACGTCCCAAATCAAAAAAACAAAAATCTGTTAAAGCTGTAAAACAACCTTCCCTCACCTGGAATGACAGCACATTGCCGCAAATTGACCCAGGAGATGAATTTGACCTCTGAAGAACCCTCCGACAAGCAGTTACCTACGCACAAGCCGATGATTCCGACCTCGAATACTTCGATGACGATCTTTACAGTGTTTCCGGACCTCGCAAGCCCAATGATAGCTCCGTGGTCCTATACGACTATGACTCGGACGAACCTTTCGTGTTGCACATTGGCGGCCCCCACATTGAATCCGACGCAGATGCGGATTCATTTTTCGGATTTGAGGATCTTCAATCCAGCAGATATGACGTCCCAACTTATCAGTACCGGATGATGCTGCAGCCTGACATTAACAGACAGGGAGCGCTGCAAGCACACGGAGAGCGCCCTGCTGCCACACAGAGCGTGGTCCACGTCCCGCTCAACGTTCCCGACTCTATGAAAGAAGACATGCAAGACTCCAGAGCGCAGTCCTCGCATGAACCAGAAGTGACTCCAGTGTCACAAGCCTCCACAGCAAGCTCGTGGACAGACTCCACAATTGCAGAAACGCAAGACTCCAGAGCGCAGTCCTTGCACGAACAAGAAGTGACTCCAGTGTCACAAGCCTCCACAGAGAGCTCGTGGACAGCCTCCACGATAGAAGCAACGCAAGACTCCAGAGCGCAGTCCTTGCATGAACAAGAAGTGACTCCAGAGTCACAAGCCTCCACAGGGAGCTCGTGGACAGCCTCCACGATAGAAGCAACGCAAGACTCCAGAGCGCAGTCCTTGCACGAACAAGAAGTGACTCCAGTGTCACAAGCCTCCACAGAGAGCTCGTGGACAGCCTCCACGATAGAAGCAACGCAAGACTCCAATGTGCAGTCCTTGCAGGAACAAGACCTTGAGGGTCTAGCAACCTCTCCTGACCAACCAGCGGCAGACGATGCAAGTCTGCCATGCTCACGTGAACAGCAAGAAGGCTATAACAGCCTACCATGCTCCACTACACAGCAGCATGACCATGACGGTCTCTCATGCTACAATGAAGGGCACAGCGCTGAAGACTGTTCAAGCCCAACTGAAGACAAGCCAAAGGAATCGCCTCGTCCAAGCCCAAAGAAAAAAGGTTTATGCGCTGACCTTCAGGATCATTATAGCCGAACAGAGATTAATAATGCTGCACGGCCACAGAAGGATGCTGAGGATTTGCTAAAGAAATTAATTGAATGTTTAACTTGCAAGGAGCAGACTGAGAATTGCCAGTGTTTTAGTACGGATCGAAAAAATGGACAAGACATTGATCCTCAGGTAATGGAAATAACACAACCTGAATCATATCTACAGCAGGGACAAATGTCTCCCTTCAACACAACGCCGCAAAGTCCCAACTTCGGAGACCAGCAGTTAGTCAGTAATGACTCTTCAAACCTTGAGGGGAACATTAATTGCATTGAACCTATACACACTCCACTGATAAATGAGCAGAACATTGGAGCAAGAATCCTGAGGACACCGACATCGAGTAGCCAGATAACGAATTTAAAACCCACAGCAGTTTCAAGTGAACCAAGTGTGCTTTCCACTAATGGTGAAGATGCAGCTAAGGTCGACCCGATTATCCATTGTACCACACTAACCCCAGTGATTAAGCAGTTATGTATGGGGAGTATAATGTGGGCAATTGAGAACAGTAAAAGAGAGACTGTGACCATGCCAGTCCCAGCAAAATCAGACCCAGAGACCATGAAGGCATGTACATTAGACAAAGATACATATGAGGTACCTGAGAAGAAAAGTGAAACGGAATGTTCTTTGGAAAATAGTACAATGTCGATAGAAACATTGGATCCTATATTCGAGACCATACATATGGGAGAATTTGGGGGTAATAAACAAGGTTCTGCAATGTCTGGGGGAAGATTTAAAATTCCAAAGAAGAAAAGCCCAAATGAAGGACAACGGCAAGACAATGACAGTCCACCGACATGGTGTGCACCACCAGATGAAAACTCTGACAATTTACCCAACCCTAGTGAACAGCAAGCTGCTAATGAGGATCTATCCACGGGATGTGAGACGAGTGACGACAGCATCCCACTTCCCATGCAAAAGGTGCAAGGTGGCAGACCTCGCCTAGTGCGTACCGAGGCACTCGACGATCACGGTGGGACCACTGACGACTGCGGTGGCGGCGCACCGCTTCCACCCTCGATGGCTCGAGCCTCTCCACTGGTTGGTGCATTCCTGCATGTTCCGACTCCAGAAGTGCAGCTTCAGGGAATCTCGGCTGCCTCCAGTGAACCTGTTGGGACTCCGGACGGGGGGCATCGATGGAAGGCAGACCGGACTCCAGATGGGGAGCAGCCAAGCGCCGACTCTGATTCGCGCACCCCAGACCTTGCTCCGGACGGGCGGTGTCGCGGCCTCGGTGATGGCACGCTCAGGGTGACGGCGGATGCCACGGCGACAGGGAATGGATCGCGTGGCAGTCCCACTGGGTCGGCAGTGGCAACCAGCACCGGCGGTCCAAGATGGACACACCAATTCGCGCCATCGCCAGACGTTGATGCGAGCGACAATTCTCTCTCCAAGGCGACATGCTTCAACGTTTCCCTGCGGAGTCGCCCTTCCGGCACAGCAGGTGGCCGGAACCAGCGTGCACGGTCTCGGCCAACTTCCACATCTGGCACAGTCATCGCCTTGCATGATATTAGTGATGGTGCTACTTCGATGGCAACGACCCATCGGCTACAAGATGCCGTCCACCACAAACATAAAAAGAAAAAAGACTCCACCTTGTTCCTGGCATGCAGGGCGGATGGATTGGGGCGTAGGCGCAATCAGCGAGCTTTGCGCCGCCTTGCATGCTCGCAAATGAACCGTACGCACACGCCGGATCCTCCACTGGTTCCCAAGGATGACTTCGTGGAGATGCCACGGATCATGCCCCTTCCATCGCCACCAGAACCAAACCACAGCCAAGGCAACACTAACAAAGATGTTGAATGTTATATTTGCACGAATGAAAAACCAAGCACTGCACGAAGTACAACAAATGGTAAAGTAGAGACTTCGGCAGCAGCATCACCTCCAACAGTCCAAGGTGAACCAGTGTGAACCCAAATCTCCACAGCTGAACCGGCTTGAGGACCAGCCTATTCTTGAGGCGGTCACCCATTAGACTGGACTTATAACGCTGTTCATACGTTCAAAAAGTCAAACACTTCTGTATTATAACCTGTTGTTGTTTATTGTTCCAGATATCGTCTGACCGGACCACTGTTCAAGTTTTTTTTTCTCTCGCATCCATGTTTTGTTATGGTACAACCTTGTTAGTGTGACGCACCCGACATCGCCCCATGTAAATAGTTACATCATATACACACGCTGTACACAACACACGCACACACTCTTAGATGCACTCACGACACGATTATATTTATAACCACGTAGGCACATATCTTTGTAAAAAGGGGGGATGTCATGATATTCAAACACACACATCATGATCGACACACCAACAGACAAATCAGAACACACAACACCACAACCAATGACAGAAAGATATAAAAGCACAGACACGACCCCCGGTGGTCAGTATTAGCTGGAGAGGAAGACCAGGACAGACCTGCTACCAGACACACTCAGGGAGACAGCACGTGCAGAGTATCCAGAACTAACTGTATTATAAGAGTTAAAATAAAATAGAGTTGTACCACATACAACTGTGTTGGCTCATCTGTGCACCAGAGCACCCAACACCACAGAACTATTTACAGTATTCGTAAGAGGGAAAAGGGAAAAAAAACATTCTCGTTAAAGTCCACAACATTCTAGTGTTACACCGATGCCACGAGTCGGGCGGGCGGTCTGGTCGTCCTTGTCGATCGCCTCAGCCCCGGTGGTGGTGGTGCTTGTTCCAGTGTTGTCGCCTCCGGGAGCTTTACGGTTTCTGCTTCAGCTCAGCTTCACTTCTGGTCGGACCTGGGAGGATGACCGATCCTCCCGGGAAGGGGGCTGTCGCGGGGTGCGCCGGTGGCAGGGAGGGGGTGATTGGTGTCGAGGGGGTGTGTGTGTTGCCGGCGAGCGCCAGATCTCGCAGGGAGACCGTGTCTTGTTGGCCGTCGGGGTACTCCACGTAGGTGTACTGCGGGTTCGCGTGGAGGAGGTGAACCCTCTCGACCAACGGGTCCGACTTGCGCGCCCGCACATGTTTCCGGAGCAAGATGGGTCCTGGGGCCGCCAGCCAGGTTGGCAGCGACGTTCCAGAGGAGGACTTCCTGGGGAAGACAAGGAGGCGCTCATGAGGCATTTGGTTAGTGGTGGTACACAGTAGCGACCGGATGGAGTGGAGGGCGTCCGGGAGGACCTCCTGCCACCGTGAAACTGGGAGATCCCTGGACCGTAGGGCCAGTCGGACGGTCTTCCAGACCGTGCCGTTCTCCCTCTCTACTTGCCCATTCCCCCGGGGGTTGTAGCTGGTCGTCCTGCTCGAGGCTATACCCTTGCTGAGCAGGAACTGGCGCAGCTCGTCACTCATGAAGGCGGACCCCCTGTCGCTATGGACGTATGCGGGGCAACCGAACAGTGTGAATATGGTGTTAAGGGCTTTAATGACTGTGGCCGCTGTCATGTCAGGGCAGGGGATGGCGAAGGGGAAACGGGAGTACTCGTCCACCACGTTCAGGAAGAATGTGTTGCGGTCGGTGGAGGGGAGGGGCCCTTTGAAATCCAGACTGAGGCGTTCAAAGGGGCGGCAAGCCTTGATTAGGTGCGCACTATCCGGCCTGAAAAAATGCGGTTTGCACTCTGCGCAGATGTGGCAGTTCCTTGTGACTGTACGGACCTCCTCCACAGAGTAGGGGAGGTTGCGGGACTTTATAAAATGGTAGAACCGAGTGACCCCCGGGTGACAGAGGTCCTCGTGGAGTGTTTGGAGACGGTTAATTTGTGCGTTGGCACATGTGCCGCGGGATAGGGCATCGGACGGCTCGTTCAGCTTTCCGGGACGGTACAAGATCTCATAGTTGAAGGTGGGGAGCTCGATCCTCCACCTTAAGATCTTGTCATTTTTAATTTTGCCCCGCTGTGCATTATCGAACATGAAGGCTACCGACCGTTGGTCAGTGAGGAGAGTGAATCTCCTGCCGGCCAGGTAATGCCTCCAATGTCGCACAGCTTCCACTATGGCTTGGGCTTCCTTTTCCACTGAGGAGTGGCGGATTTCTGAGGCGTGGAGGGTTCGGGAGAAAAAGGCCACGGGTCTGCCCGCTTGGTTAAGGGTGGCCGCTAGAGCTACATCGGAGGCGTCGCTCTCGACCTGGAAGGGGAGGGACTCGTCGATGGCGCGCATTGTGGCCTTTGCGATATCCGCTTTGATGCGGCTGAAGGCCTGGCAAGCCTCTGTCGACAGAGGGAAGGTCGTGGTCTGTATTAGGGGGCGGGCCTTGTCTGCGTACTGGGGGACCCACTGGGCGTAGTATGAAAAAAACCCCAAGCAGCGTTTTAGGGCTTTTGAGCAGTGAGGGAGGGGAAATTCCATGAGGGGGCGCATACGTTCGGGGTCGGGGCCTATTATCCCATTGCGCACTACATATCCCAAGATGGCTAGCCAGTTTGTGCTAAAAACGCACTTGTCCTCGTTGTATGTGAGGTTCAAGGCTTTAGCGGTCTGGAGGAAATTTTGGAGGTTGGCGTCGTGGTCCTGCTGATCGTGGCCGCAGATGGTTACGTTGTCGAGATACGGGAACGTGGCCTGCAACCCGTGTTGATCAACCATTCGGTCCATCTCCCGTTGGAAGACTGAGACCCCGTTTGTGACGCCAAATGGGACCCTTAGGAAGTGGTATAATCGCCCGTCTGCCTCGAAGGCTGTGTACTTGCGGTCACTTGGGCGGATGGGTAGCTGATGGTAGGCGGACTTGAGGTCCACGGTGGAGAAGACCTTATATTGGGCAATCCGATTGACCATGTCGGATATGCGGGGGAGAGGGTACGCATCTAGTTGTGTGTACCTGTTGATGGTCTGGCTATAGTCTATGACCATCCTTTGCTTCTCCCCTGTCTTTACTACTACCACCTGTGCTCTCCAGGGACTATTGCTGGCCTGGATTATGCCTTCCTTCAGTAGCTGCTGGACTTCAGACCGAATAAATGTCCGGTCCTGGGCGCTGTACCGTCTGCTCCTAGTGGCGACGGGTTTGCAATCCGGGGTGAGGTTTGCAAACAAGGATGGGGGCTCAACCTTGAGGGTTGCGAGGCCGCAGATAGTGAGTGGGGGTATTGGGCCGCCGAATTGAAATGTTAGGCTCTGCAGATTGCACTGGAAGTCTAATCCCAGTAATGTGGGCGCGCAGAGTTGGGGAAGGACGTAGAGCCTATAGTTTTTAAACTCCCTCCCTTGCACCGTTAGGGTCACTATGCAGAAGCATTTGATCTGTATGGAGTGGGATCCTGCAGCTAGGGAAATCTTTTGCGCACTGGGACGGATGGTCAAAAAACAGCGTCTTACCGTGTCGGGGTGGATGAAGCTTTCTGTGCTCCCGGAGTCGACCAGGCATGGTGTCTCGTGTCCATTGATCAGCACCGTTGTTGTCGTCGTCTGGAGCGTCCGGGGCCGTGCTTGGTCCAGCGTCATTGAGGCCAGACGTGGTCGTAGTGCTTCAGCGTCTTCCTCGAACCCCGTGGAGCCGTCGATGCTGGGGTCCATTGTTGCCGTCCAAGATGGCGGCGGGGATGAATAAAATGGCCGCCCCCATGCATCGCACATGGCTGGGGGGTCACAAGATGGCGGCGGGGTGGACAAAATGGCCGCCCCCATGCGTCGCGCAGGGCTGGGGGGTTCCCAAGATGGCGGCGCCCCTCCTCCCCTCGTGGTGGCCGGGACCCAAAATGGCGGCGCCTGCGGGTCGCACATGGGGCGCTGGGAGGGTTGGGGAGCGTTTGGAACGCGCAGGACTCCTTCTTCTCCGGGGACAGCGGCGACCCCCCGGGACCGGCACACAGCCGCGAAATGGCCCTTTTTCCCGCAGCTCTTGCAAATCGCTGCGCGGGCCGGGCAGCGCTGCCGGGGGTGTTTCGCCTGGCCGCAGAAATAGCAGCGGGCTCCCCCGGGACGACTTGGCGTCTGAACCGCGCAAGCCTGTGGGGGGGGGGGTTTGTCGCGACGGGGGCCCACGGAACCCAAGGGGCTGCCGCGCGGTCGGGGCCGTAGGCGCGGGCATTTCGTGCGGCCACATCTAGTGAGGCTGCAAGGGCCCGTGCCTCTGAGAGTCCTAGCGCCTCTTTTTCTAAAAGTCTTTGGTGTATTTGGGGAGAGTTCATACCTGCCACAAACGCATCGCGAATTAACATGTCCGTGTGTTCAATCGCGTTTACCGGCAGGCAGCTGCAGGCCCGTCCCAAAATTAGCAGCGCGGCGTAGAATTCGTCTAGCGATTCTCCGGGACTTTGCCGTCTCGTTGCGAGTTGGTAGCGTGCGTAGATCTGGTTCACTGGGCGAACATAGATGCTTTTTAGTGCTGCGAACGCCGTCTGGAAATCCTCTGCGTCTTCTATGAGAGGGTAAATTTCCGGGCTTACCCTCGAGTGCAGGACCTGTAGTTTCTGGTCTTCTGTGACCCGGCCGGGGGCCGTTCGGAGGTAGGCTTTGAAATAAGTCTGCCAGTGTTTAAAAACTGCTGCTGAGTTCACTGCGTGGGGGCTGATCCTCAGGCATTCCGGGTCGATCCTGAGCTCCATAGTCCTTTAAGCACGCTTAATAAATTGTAGCGCACAAAGACTCCCGAGAGACGAATAGAGGTGAAGTCGATGAGGCTTTATTAAGCGTGACTCGTTCCCCGCAGTTCAGCAACAGACTGGATCTGCAGGGAGAATTCCTGGTTCTTATACTCCGCCTTCAGGGCGGAGCTAGAGATCAACAGCCAACCAGGACCCGGGATCTGTCAGCCAATGACATCACGGCTTCACAGTCCCACATGACCCCTAATGCATACTACCACACACACTCCGACTCTCTCTCTCTCTCTCAATCTCACACACTCCGTCTCTCTCTCTCTCTCTCGCACACACCCCGTCTCTCTCTCTCTCGCTCTCCCGCACACACCCCGTCTCTCTCTCTCTCTCTCGCACACCCCGTCTCTCTCTCTCTCTCTCTCGCACACACCATCTCTCTCTCTCTCTCTCTCTCACACACCCCGTCTCTCTCTCTCTCTCTCGCACACACTCCGTCTCTCTCTCTCTCTCTCTCGCACACCCCGTCTGTCTCTCTCTCTCTCTCACACACCCCGACTCTCTCTCTCTCTCTCGCACACACCCCGTCTCTCTCTCTCTCTCTCTCACACACCCCGACTCTCTCTCTCTCTCTCACACACTCCGTCTCTCTCTCTCTCTCTCTCTCCCGCACACACCCCGTCTCTCTCTCTCGCACACACCCCGTCTCTCTCCCTCTCTCTCTCTCTCTCGCACACACCCCGTCTCTCTCTCTCTCTCTCTCTCTCTCGCGCACACCCCGTCTCTCTCTCTCTCTCTCTCACTCTCTCTCTCACGCACTCCCCGTCTCTCTCTCTCTCTCTCTCGCGCACACCCTGTCTCTCTCTCTCTCTCTCTCTCTCTCCCGCACACACCCCGTCTCTCTCTCTCTCTCTCGCACACACCCCGTCTCTCTCTCTCTCTCTCTCTCTCTCACACACACCCCGTCTCTCTCTCTCTCACTCTCTCACACACACCCCGTCTCTCTCTCTCTCTCACTCTCTCTCTCACGCACACCCCGTCTCTCTCTCTCTCTCTCTCTCTCTCTCACACACACCCCGTCTCTCTCTCTCTCTCTCACACACACACCCCGTCTCTCTCTCTCTCTCACTCTCTCACACACACCCCGTCTCTCTCTCTCACTCTCTCTCTCTCACGCACACCCCGTCTCTCTCTCTCTCTCTCACACACACCCCGTCTCTCTCTCTCTCTCTCTCTCTCTCTCACACACACCCCGTCTCTCTCTCTCTCTCTCTCACACACACACCCCGTCTCTCTCTCTCTCTCACTCTCTCACACACACCCCGTCTCTCTCTCTCACTCTCTCTCTCTCACGCACACCCCGTCTCTCTCTCTCTCTCTCTCTCTCTCTCTCGCAAACACCCCGTCTCCCTCTCTCTCTCTCTCTCGCACACACCCCAACTCCCTCTCTCTCTCTCTCACACACACCCCGTCTCCCTCTCTCTCTCTCTCTCACACACACACCCCGTCTCTCTCTCTCTCTCTCTCTCTCTCTCTCTCACACACACCCCGACTCCCTCTCTCTCTCTCTCGCACACACCCCGTCTCCCTCTCTCTCTCTCTCTCTCTCGCACATTCTGTCGCTCTCTCTCTCTCTCTCTCGCACTGTGGTAATACCAGGTATTGCGGTACCAGAGAGAGGAATAACCATTGGCTAGACCGCGGGGTCTACCATTGGGCAATGTACACAGCCCCGCCTCTCACCAATGCCATCCCAGCAGCCTTCACTTCTGTAACTTCGCTGCTGGGCACAGTTCTATCTGATTAAAGCTGAATCGATATGACTCCACGTGGACTCAAGCGTATTGATTGCGCATCAATTTAATCAAAAAAGTACTTTTGAAGGATGGATCTCCGCATCAAGCCGGCGTGCCTTCAGCTCAGCCCTCACGCAGAAAACTCCGCCGCGATTTTTAAGCATTGGCTGGCGTGCTTCCAGAGCTACCTCGATACGGCTGCCGACACCTCCACGGAAAGGCAGAAAATACACCTCCTACGCTCGCGGGTCGGCCCGGCGATCTACCCCCGATCAAAGGGGCGGCGAACTATGATAAAGCCATGGAACTGCTGGAAGGACACGACATTCGTCCACTTAATCAGGTCTATGCCCGTCACCTGCTGGCAACGAGACGGCAGAGCCCAGATGAGACGCTAGAAGATTTCTACCGGGCGCTGATCGTGCTGGGCCAAAACTGCGGCTGCCCAGCGGTGATGGCGAACGAGCACTCCAAACTTTTAATTCGAGACGCCTTTGTGGCAGGTATGTTATCCCCCGATATTCGCCGAAGGCTGCTCGAAATGGAGACGCTGGGCCTCACCGAGGCCCGGGCCCTGGCAGGGTCTATGGACGTGGCGTACAGAAAGGCCCTGGCGTACGCCCCTGGGCTGCGTGGCAGCCCCCCCGACTTACCCGCCTAACCCCCCCCCGACTTACCCGCAAACTCCGCAGGCCTGCGCGGCAAGGCGCCCCGCTACCGCCGCCAGCTAACCATGCTTCTTCTGCGGCCAGGCGAATCACCCGCGCTCGCGCTGCCCGGCCCGCACCGTCACCTGCAAAGGGTGCGGCAAGAAAGGCCACTATGCCGCGGTCTGCCTCGCCCGCGCGGTGAACGCGGTGTCCAGCGACTACCCTCAGCCATTCCTCCAGCCGTCCGCCGCGCAACCACAGCCGTTCCTCCAAGTCCCGACCGTCCCAGGCCCACCGCCGCACTCCCTTTTCCCAGCCCCGCCGGCCCAACGCGCACCGCAGTTTTTGCCCCGCCAGGCAGCGTCGCTGCCACAGCCTTTCCTCTCCACGGCAACCACGCTGGAGGAGTGCGCGCAGCCATTTGGTCCCTCGCCGACCCAATCGTCGGGGTCTCCGTCCCTGAACTCCACGGGCGACCCCTGGCCGGCGCCATCTTGGATGGGGCCTCAAGCCCCCAGCGCGGCTGGCTACGCGCTGCCCAACCAAAACCCGTTGTTGCAGCTGGCCTCCGCCTCGTGGGAGCAGAGTGCGCCGCCATTTTGTCCCTCCCCGCCGCCATTTTGTCCCTCCCCGCCGCCATCCTCGCAGTCCCCGGACTCCATGTGCGATCCATGGACGGCATCATCTTGGATGGGGCCTCAAGCCCCCAACACGGCTGATGATGCGCTGCCCGATCTTCACTCCTTGCTGCAGCTGGACTCCGTCACCCTGGACCAGAGTCGGCCCCGAACGCTAGCAAAGGCCACCACGACGATCGGCATCAACGGCCACGTGACGTCATGTCTCATCGACTCCGGGAGCACGGACAGCTTCGTCCACCCCGACACAGTAAGGCGCTGTTCTCTGGTCACCGATCTCACCCAACAAAGGATCTCCCTGGCCTCCGGGTCACACATGGTGCAGATAGAAGAGTTCTGCCTCACGAACCTCACCGTCCAAGGCAGGGAATTCCTCAATTTCCGCCTATACGTGCTGCCGCACCTCTGCGCAGCCACCCTTCTGGGACTGGATTTCCAGTGCCACCTACAAAGCCTGACTTTTAAATTTGGCGGCCCTATACCCCCCCTTACTGTCTGCGGCCTCGCGACCCTTAAGGTTGACCCGCCTTCCCTGTTTGCGAACCTCACCCCGGATTGCAAACCCGTCTCCACCAGGAGCAGACGGTACAGTGCCCAGGACCGGACCTTCATCAGGTCCGAGGTCCAAAGGCTGCTGAAGGAAGGGGTCATCGAAGCCAGCAACAGCCCCTGGAGGGCTCAAGTAGTGGTGGTAAAGACCGGGGAGAAGCATAGGATGGTCATCGACTACAGTCAGACCATCAACCGGTTTACGCAACTGGACGCGTACCCCCTCCCCCGTATTGCCGACCTGGTGAACAGGATCGCGCAATACAAAGTCTTCTCCACGGTGGACCTCAAGTCTGCCTACCACCAGCTACCCCTCCGTAATAGCGACTGCCAGTACACTGTCTTCGAGGCAGAGGGGCGGCTCTACCACTTTTTAAGGGTTCCCTTCGGTGTCACGAACGGGGTCTCGGTCTTCCAGTGAGAGCTGGACCGAATGGTTGACCGGTACGGCTTACACGCAACGTTCCCGTATCTTGATAACGTCACCATCTGCGGCCATGACCAGCAGGACCACGACACCAACCTCCGTAAATTTATCCAGACCGCGTACCTCCTGAATCTGACCTACAATAAGGAGAAGTGCGTGTTTAGCACCGACCGTCTAGCCATCCTCGGCTACGTAGTGCGAAGTGGAGTCATAGGCCCCGACCCCGAACGCATGCCTCATGGAGTTCCCCCTCCCTCACTGCCCCAAGGCCCTAAAGCGCTGCCTCGGCTTCTTCAGCTATTATGCACAGTGGGTCCCTAATTACGCCAACAAGGCCCGACCCCGAATCCAATCCACGACCTTCCCCCTGTCGATAGAGGCCCGCCAGGCCTTCTGCCGCATCAAAGCGGACATCGCAAATGCCACGATGCGCGCCATCGACGAGTCCCTCCCCTTCCAGGTCGAGAGCGACACGTCTGACGTAGCTCTGGCGGCCACCCTCAACCAAACGGGCAGGCCCGTGTCTTTCTTCTCCCGCACTCTCCATGCTTCCGAAATCTGCCAATCCTCGGTCGAAAAGGAGGCCCAGGCCATAGTGGAAGCTGTGCAGCTCTGGAGGCATTACCTGGCCGGCAGGAGATTCACTCTCCTCACGGACCAACGGTCGGTGGCCTTCATGTTCGATAATGCACAGCGGGGCAAGATTAAGAACGACAAGATCTTGCGGTGGAGGATCGAACTCTCCACCTTCAATTACGAGATCTTGTATCGTCCCGGGAAGCTGAACGAGCCTCCTGATGCCCTATCCCACGGCACTTGTGCCACCGCGCAAGTAGACCGCCTCCGAGCCCTCCACGAGGACCTCTGCCACCTGGGAGTCACCTGGTTCTTCCATTTCGTTAAGTCCCGAAACCTGCCTTACTCCATCGAGGAGGTCAGGTCGTCACCAGGGACTGCCAAATCTGCGCGGAGTGCAAACCGCACTTCTACCGACCAGAGAGGGCGCATCTGATAAAGGCTTCCCGTCCCTTTGAACGCCTCAGCATGGACTTCAAAGGCCCCCTCCCCTCCACCGACCGCAACACGTACTTCCTTAACGTGATTGACGAGTACTCCCGGTTCCCATTCGCCATCCTGTGCCCAGACATGACCACAACCACCGTCATCAAGGCCCTCCAAAGTATTTTTACGCTGTTCGGTTTCCCCGCATACATCCACAGTGATAGGAGGTCCTCCTTTATGAGCGACGAGCTGCGCCAGTTCCTGCTTAGCAAAGGCATCGCCTCGAGCAGAACGACCAACAACCCCCGGGGTAACAGGCAGGTAGAAAGGGAGAATGGAACGGTCTGGAAGACCGTCCTGCTGGCCCTTCGGGCCAGGAATCTCCCAGTCTCCCGCTGGCAAGAAGTCCTCCCAGTGGCCCTTCACTCCATTCGGTCGCTGCTCTGTACTACCACAAACCAGACAGCTCACGAACCTCTCCTTGTTTTCCCCAGGAAGTCCTCCTCGGGGACCTCGCTCCCCACCTGGCTAGCAACACCCGGAACCGTCCTGCTGCGGAAACATGCGAGGGCGCACAAGTCGGACCCGTTGGTCGAGAGGGTCCACCTGCTGCATGCCAACCCCCAGTACGCCTACGTAGCGTTCCCCGACGGACGCCAAGATACGGTCTCCCTTCGGGACCTGGCGCCCGCCGGAGCCCCACGCACGCCCGAGCCACTGCCCCCATCCCACCCCCCTACCGGACCTGACTGGAGGGTCAGTACTGGCGCCAGAACCCCGACCCAGAGTCGAGCAGGCAACAAAGCCCCCTACAGGCACCCCTTCCTCCTGCCCATTTTTCGACCTTACAGCGCCGCCTAGGGGTGACAAAACTGCCTGGGAGGAAGACACCACGTTCCCGGAGTCACGACCGCCGGGGTCCTCACCAGGATCGCCACCGAAACTTAGACGCTCCAGTAGGACGACCAGACCGCCCGATCGTCTGATTGCCGCACCATGAAGAAAATAAACAACACAAGAACTTTCTCCGCAACCCTCGACAGCATGGTACCTGCAATACCTGGTCCTACCATGAAAAGGCGACAGTAATACTGGCCATCACCCCGCTGGCTCTTTTTTTTAAACAGGGGGTGAATGTGGTAATACCAGGTATTGCGGTACCAGAGAGAGGAATAACCATTGGCTAGACCGCGGGGTCTACCATTGGGCAATGTACACAGCCCCGACCCGAGAGGCGGGGTATAAGAACCGATGCCGTCCCAGCAGCCTCCACTTTTGTAACATCGCTGCTGGGTACAGTTCTATCTGATTAAAGCTGAATCGATATGACTCCTCGGGGTCTCAAGAGTATTGATTGTGCATCACACCCCGTCTCTCTCTCTCTCTCTCTCTCGCACACACCCCGTCTCTCTCTCTCTCTCTCTCGCACACACCCCGTCTCTCTCTCTCTCGCACACACCTCGTCTCTCTCTCTCTCTCTCTCTCGCACACCCCCCGTCTCTCTCTCTCTCTCTCTCTCGCACACCCCCGTCTCTCTCTCTCTCTCTCTCTCTCTCTCTCGCACACACCCTGTCTCTCTCTCTCTCTCTCTCTCTCTCGCACACACCTCGTCTCTCTCTCTCTCTCTCTCGCACACACCCCGTCTCTCTCTCTCTCTCACACACACACCCCGTCTCTCTCTCTCTCTCTCTCTTGCACACACCCCGTCTCTCTCTCTCTCGCACACTCCGCCTCTCTCTCTCGCACACACCCAATCTCTCTCTCTCTCTCTCTCACACACCCCGACTCTCTGTCTCTTGCTCTCTCGCACTCACTCTGACTCTCTTTTTCTCTCACACACACCCCTACTCTCTCTCTCTCTCTCGCGCACAGACCTCGACTCTCTCTCTCTCGCACACACCCTGACTCTCTCTCTCTCTCTCGCTCTCTCTCGCACACACCCTGATGCACGATCAATTACTGTGGTAATCACCACTGTTGTACATATTAGAAGATGTTTGGTAAGACCCTGTACTACAGGTATGGGAGTAGTCCCTGCCTGCTGGCTCCACCCAGTAGGTGGAGTATAAATATGTGTGCTCCCTAAACAGCAGCCATTTCGCCAGCTACTGTGGGAGTACACATCTTAGAGTAATAAAGCCTCAGTTGTATTCAACTCTCGTCTCTGTGCAATTGATCGTGCATCAATTTATTACTCTAAGATTTTCAGAAGATGGACCTCCGCATCAAGCCGGATCGCCTGCAGCTGGATCCGCAATCAGACAACGCCAACAAGGACTTTCAACACTGGCTAGCTTTTTTCGAAGCTTACATCAGGTCTGCACCAGACCCAATTCCGGAAGCTCAGAAGATCCAGATACTCTACTCGCGGCTGAGCTCCAACGTCTTTCCTCTTATCCAGGATGCGCCGAACTACGCTGCAGCCATGGCGCTACTGAAAGAGAATTACACCCAGCAGACGAACACGCTCGTCGCCAGACACGCACTCTCTACTCGCTGTCAACTACCTGGTGAGTCCGTAGAAGATTTCTGCCGTGCTTTAATTCCTCTGGTCAGAGACTGTGATTGTCAGGCCGTCACGGCCACGGAACATTCGAACGTCCTCATGCGGACGCCTTCGTTACGGGGATGGGGTCAGACCTCATACGCCAGCGACTTTTATAGGGGGCCATGCTAGACCTCGCAGCAACAAAAAAACTGCCGCTATCGACGACGGTCACAATATTCAGGCCTACACACCCAGCCGCGCGGCCCACCCCTCCTACACGTCGTGGACTCCGCAGACGGCTGCCCCACCGGGGGCCTCACCCAGGCAATATGCCTGTGCCACGCGCCAGCCAGCCAACCCCGGGGCCCCTGATGTTACTTCTGCGGGCAACAGAAACACCCCCGCCAACGCTGCCCGGCCTGCACCGCCCTTTGCAAGGCCTGCGGCAAGAAGGGGCACTTCACTGCGGTGTGCCAGGCCCGCTCAGTCACCGCTATTGCCCTGACCCCCCCTCGCTAATGGACAATGGGCGCTGCCATCTTCACCTCCCCGGACCACGTGCGGCCAGTGGGCGCCGCCATCATCTCCTCCTCAGACCACGCACGGCCAGTGGGTGCCGCCATCGTCACCCCTCAGACCACGCATGGCCAGTGGGCGCTGCCATCTTCCCCTTCTCGGACCACGTGTGGCCCATGGGCGCCGCCATCTTGTCCACCCCAAGATCATCAGGTGCCGCCATCTTGTCTTCCCCACGGCACATGGGCACCACCATCGTTCCTGGACCCGTTCCCCACGGGCACCCCATCGTTCGACACCAGCGACGACCAGCCACGACTCGCCTCAGTCACGATCGACCAGTCTCGCCTGCACAATCTAGCCACCGCCTCGACAAGCGTGAAGATCGATGGGCACGAGACCTCTTGCCTGCTGGACTCCGGGAGCACCGAAAGCTTCATACACCCGGATACGGTAAGGCGCTGCTCTCTTGTGGTACACCCCGCCGATCAAAGAATCTCCCTTGCCTCCAGGTCCCACTCCATGGCGATCCGGGGAAACTGTATAGTCACACTCACGGTCCAGGGCATAGAATTCAGCGGCTTCCGCCTCTAAGTCCTCCCCAACCTCTTCTCTGCCTTACTACTCGGCCTGGACTTCCAGTGTAACCTCCAGAGCCTAACCTTGAAATTCGGCGGGCCCCTACCACCCCTCACTGTGTGCAGCCTCGCAACCCTAAAGGTCGACCCACCTTCCCTATTCGCAAACCTAACCCCAGATTGCAAACCCGTCGCCACCAGGAGCAGACGGTACAGCACCCAGGACAGGACCTTCATTAGGTCCGAGGTCCAGCGGCTGCTTCGGGAAGGCATCATCGAGGCCAGCAACAGCCCCTGGAGAGCCCAAGTGGTAGTGGTCAAAACTGGGGAGAAACACAGAATGGTCATTGACTACAGCCAGACCATCAAGCGGCACACGCAGCTCGACGTGTACCACCTCCCACGCATATCTGATATGGTCAATCAGATTGCACAGTACCGGGTCCTCTCAACTGTAGACCTCAAATCCGCCTACCACCATCTCCCCATCCGTAAGGCGGACCGCCCATACACTGCCTTCGAGGGAGATGGCCGACTCTACCATTTTCTCAGGGTTCCCTTCAGCGTCACCAACGGGGTCTCGGTCTTCCAAAGGGAGATGGACCGAATGGTCGACCGGTACGGGTTGCGGGCCACCTTCCCGTACCTAGACAACATCACCATCTGTGGCCACGATCAGCAGGACCACATTGCCAACCTTGCCAAATTTCTCCACACCGCCACTCTCCTAAACCTCACCACATCCGGGTTGTCGCTCCCGACTTGGCTCGCAACTCCAGGACCCGTACTCCTCCGTTGGCACGTCCGACTCCACAAGGTGGACCCGTTGGTTGAAAGGGTGCAGTTACTCCGCGCTAACCCCCAGTATGCCTACGTAGCGTACCCCGAGGGCCGCCAGGATACCATCTCCCTCAGGGACCTGGCATCAGCAGGTTCCACACACACACCCCTCTGGCCCAGCTCCACCCCCCCCCCTCCCCGGGCGCTCCCAGCAGCAACCCCCCCAGGACCATCCGTCCTCCCTCTGCCCACGCCCGAGGATGAAGAGGATTTTGGCACGCTCCCGGAGTCACCGAGGACCAGACCAACACCGGAATCGCCGCCACCACTACGTCGCTCCCAACGCCACATGAAGGCCCTGGACCGGTTAAATCTATAATTGGTTCAGGGCTATCAAACCACCTTGTACTGGACTTCAGAAATAAATATTTTATTTCGCTTCTGTATATTAAACTTGCTCTCTACATGGTTCACCACCCCCGCCGGACTCAATTTTAACAGGGGGTGAATGTGGTAATCATCGCTGTTGTATATATTAGGAGATATGTGGTAAGGCCCTGTACTACAGGTACGGGGGTAGTCCCTGCCTGCTGGCTCCGCCCAGTAGGCGGAGTATAAATATGTGTGCTCCCCGTACAGCAGCCATTTTGCCAGCTGCTGTAGGAGGCCACACATATTAGAGTAATAAAGCCTCAGTTGTATTCAACTCTCGTCTCTGTGCAATTGATCGTGCATCACTCGCACACACCCCAACTCTCTCTCTCTCTCACACACACCCCGTCCCTCTCTCTCTCTCTCTCGCACACACCCCAACTCTCTCTCTCTCTCGCACACACCCCGTCCCTCTCTCTCTCTCTCTCTCGCACATACCCCAACTCTCTCTCTCTCTCGCACACACCCTGTCCCTCTCTCTCTCTCTCTCGCACACACCCCAACTCTCTCTCACTCTCGCACACACCCCAACTCTCTCTCTCTCTCGCACACACCCCGTCTCTCTCTCTCTCTCGCACACACTCCGACTCTCTCTCTCTCTCACACACACCCGACTCTCTCTCTTTCGCACACACCCCGACTCTCTCTCTCTCTCTCTCGCACACACTCTGACTCTCTCTCTCTCTCGCGCACACCTCGACTCTCTCGCACATGTAACCCACATGGCAACTTCATTCCTCCAGTGGTCCTCAGGTTGATGCACAGAAAACAACGGTTATACCCTGGCGTCCTACTCTTGGATTCAACCATTCTTTTTTCAAGTTGCTCTAAATTACTCTTCAGTTTAGAATTCAGAAGACAGTGTATCATCTGAAAACACCTTAGTTTGCATCCTTTTTTCTTACAGGGAGAAAGCATCCTCTGTTACTATTGTTAAGCTCCAATGGTAAATCTATGACAAGAACGAGGAAGCAAGTCTTGATTTCTTCCACTCCAAGTTTCTTTGGGTTCAGTATCACTTCTCCACAACCAAACAATGCCACCTGTATTCCATTTATATACTGGTGCAGTCTATTAAACATTCAAAACCCCAATTCATACTTCAGTGCTGTGGTAAACCAGTGCATTGTGTTGCGTTGTGTTGATAAGAAGGTGATCCTCCGATTTTTTGGCATGGTCAACGTCCTTGGGAAGTTCATCCCCAACCTCGCCTCCCATACCACAGCTCTCCTGAACCTGGTCAGTAAGACGACTGACTTCCAATAGCTTCCCGCCCATGAAGGCGAATGGGAGGAGCTTAAGACTAAGCTTACCACTACCCCGGTATTGGCATTTTCTGATCCCACGAAGGAAACAAAAATTTCAACGGATGCCAGCCAATCCGGCATTGGGGCAGTGCTCCTGCAACGCGATGAGGCCTCATCATGGACCCCCATTGCATATGCGTCGCGTGCCATGACCGCAACGGAACAGCGCTACGCGCAGATCGAAAAGGAGTGCCTGGACCTGTTGACTGGGGCCGGCAAATTTCATGATTACGTGTACGGCCTCCCCAAATTCACTGTTGAGACCGGCTGGTCAACATTATACAAAAAGACCTGAATGATATGACCCCTCGCCTCCAGTGCCGTCTGCTTAAACTCCGGCGGTACGATTTCCAGCTCCTATCCACCCCGGGCAAGGACCTGATCATAGCCGACGCTCTTCCAGGGCAGTCAACACCCCGTGTGACCCAGAGGGGTTCGTCTGCCAGGTTGACGCCCATGTGGCCTTCACGGCCTCCAATCTGCCGGTGACGGATGAACGCCTTATCCACATTCGCCGCGAGACTGCGGCTGACCCCCTACTACAGCGTATCATGCGCCACATGACGGACTGGTGGCTCAAGGGCCAATGCCCGCAGTTCTCCAATATCAGAGACGATCTGGCAGTAGTCGATGGTGTCCTCCTGAAGCTGGACCGCATCGTGATCCCGCACAGCATGCGCCAGCTCGTTTTGGAACAGCTACACGAGGGCTATCTTGGCGTGGAGAAGTGCCGACGGAGGGCCCGAGAGGCTGTGTACTGGCCCGGCATCAATGAGGACATCGCCAACACAGTACTCAACTGCCCCAGCGCTTCCAGTCAGCCCAACCACAAGGGGCAGCGCGGCAGCATAGTGGATAGCACAATTGCTTCACAGCTCCAGGGTCCCAGGTTCGATTCCCGGCTTGGGTCACTGTCTGTGCGGAGTCTGCACGTCCTCCCCGTGTGTGCGTGGGTTTCCTCCGGGTGCTCCGGTTTCCTCCCACAGCCCAAAGATGTGCAGGTTAGGTGGATTGGCCATGATAAATTGCCCTTTGTCTCCAAAATTGCCCTTAGTGTTGGGTGGGATTACTGGGTTATGGGGATAGGGTGGAGGTGTTGACCTTGGGTCGGGTGCTCTTTCCAAGAGCCGGTGCAGCCTCGATGGGCCGAATGGCCTCCTTCTGCATTATAAATTCAATGAAATCTATGAAATCTATGAAACCACATGAGACTGTACAGCCCCATGAGTTGGACACGTCCCCTTGGTCTAAGGTAGGCGTTGACCGGCTCCATGCGCTCGGCATGGACTATGTTCTGATTGTAGACTTTGTTTTAACTACCCGGAGGTCGTACGCCTGCACGACATCACATCATTGGCGGTCATCCGTGCCTGCAAGGAGGCCTTTGCTCGTCCAGTCCCCTGCACCCCCAATCCAATGGCAAAGCGGAAAACGGCGTCCACGTCGTCAAACGGCTCCTCTGCAAGGCTGCCGATGCAGGATCCGACTTCTACCTCGCCTTGCTGGCCTATCGTGCGGCCCCACTCTCCACGGGCCTGACGCCAGCCCAGCTGCTCATGGGTCGCACCCTCAGGACCACGGTGCCGTCCATTCACGTCCCAGACCTCGACCACGTTCCGGTCCTTCAGCGGATGCAACAGTCTCGTGCACAACACAAGGCGGCGCATGATGCTCGGGCGACTGATCTCCCTGCTCTGGCGCCGGATGACAACGTCTGCATCCATCTTCCGGACGGTGGCTGGTCTGCAACTGCTGTGGTTCTTCGGCAGGTGTCTCCCCGCTCGTTCCTGGTTAGTCTGCCAGATGGTTCCATTCACCGCCGCAATCGGCGTGCCCTTCGTCTCGTTCCACGCTCGCTACGTGATCCTCCACCGGTGCCACGCCCTCCTGTTGTCCCCAACCTGGACTATGTGGAGATTCCGAATACTCTGCATCCTCCTCACTCTGCCGTGGCCCAGCCCGTTCCTCAGCCGGTGGCTCCTGACCCACCCTTGAGGCGGTCAACCAGAATTCGTCGCCCACCTCAGAGACTTGACGTATGAGCTTTACAATGTTGGACTCTTTGATCTGTTCTGTTATCCTGTTTCATCATTCCAGTAGTTTGTAAATAATGTTCATTTCGTTGTTGGTGTGACACCCTATTTCTCTGCACCAGGCACCTTCCCGTGTAAATAGATTAGCCTCATTTAAATAGTCATGTAAATAGCACGCTCACACATAGTCAGGTACAATATTTATTGTCACGCAGGCACATGTTCCTTATATAAAAGGGGGGATGTCATAATATACACCAGTATATCACACACACACACACACACACACACACTGATGGACATGCAGTGGGACCAATCAGCATACACAACGCAGCAGCCAATCACCAGTGAGAGCACACGCACTCTAAAGACAGGGGACAGGAGAGTTCCCGCTCATTCTAGTAGCAGCCAGCTCGGAGCACAGAGCTCACAGCCTGCAACACAGACATTCACCATGTGCTGAGTGCATCACCTGGTTAGGACTAGGCAAGGGTCAACAGTTAAAGCTGGTATTGCATTTACCCACAGCTCAAGTATGTTATTATAGTTAACCTTATAATAAAATAGAGTTGCACCACTTCCAGTGTTGGTGACCTGTTTGTGATCCAGAACACCCAACACATCAGTGTACAGCCACCAACGAGACTCCTCACGAGCGTATGTTTGCCTTCCCCAGGAAACCCACCTCCGGGGTCTCGCTCCCGTCCTGGCTGACAGTCCCAGGGCCCGTTCTCCTCCGGAAGCATGCGAGGAGCCATAAATCCGACCCACTCGTCGAGAAGGTCCTGCTCCTCCATGCCAACCCACAATATGCCTACACGGCACATCAGGACGGGCAGCAGGACACAGTCTTCCTCCGGGATTTGGCACCTGCAGGTTCCCCAGCGACCATCACCACCACCCCTGACCCTTTCACCGACTCAACAACTGGGTGAAGAAGAGGACGACACGCTCCCGGACGCGCAGGTCTCGACACCGGTGCCCACACCACAGCCGGGACTGAGGCGATCATGGCGGAAGGTCAAGGCCCCCGACAGACTTGATCTTTAAGACCACTTCACCCCCGCTGGACTCTTTTTTAAACAGGGATTGCATTGTATTGCATTGTGTTGTATTGTTACAGCCTGGGCTTGTCCCTGCTGGCTCCGCCTGTGGCTCCTCCCCTCGGGCTCGTGTATAAAGGTGGCAAGTCTCCGCCTCTGACCCAGTTCGGGTCTGTAGCGCACAATGACTTACGAGAGAGACAAGTAGAGATGAAGTCGATGAGGCTTTACTAAGCGTGAGTTGTTCCCAGCAGTTCAGCAACAGAATGGAGCTGCGGGGAGAAGCACGGGTTTTTATACTCCGCCTTCAGGGCGGAGCCAGGGGTCAACAGCCAACCAGGACCCGGGATCTGTCAGCCAATAGCATCACGGCTTCACAGTCCCACATGACCCCTAATAAATACCACCACATTCACCCCTTGTTAAAAATGAACCCGGCGGGGTGGTGGTTCGCATGGTGGTAGGGGTTCACAAGGCTGGTCCTGGGAGGAATATTTTGGGCATGTCATTACAATTTTAGCCCTACACTGGGCTATGTACAAGGTTTGTGAACTATTTACAATATTCGTAAGAGAAAAGAACATTTTCGTTACAGTCCCAACAACATTCTTGATGTCACACCGATGCCACGAGTCGAGCGGGCGGTCTGGTCTTCCTCGTCGATCGCCTCAGCCCCGGTGGTGGTGCAGGTGCTTGTTCCCGCGTTGTCGTCTCCGGGAGCGTTTCGTTGTTTGTTTCTGGTCGGACACGGGAGGAGGACAGATCCTCCCGGGAAGGGGGCGGTCGCGGGGTGCGCTGGTGGCAGGGAGGGGATGATCGGTGTCGGGGGGGTGTGTGTGTTGCCAGCGGGCGCCAGGTCTCGCAGGGAGACCGTGTCCTGTCGGCCGTCGGGGTACGCCACGTAGGCGTACTGCGGGTTCACGTGGAGGAGGTGTCTTCTCGACCAACGGGTCCAACTTGTGCGCCCGCACATGTTTTCGGAGCAAGATGGGTCCTGGGGCCGCCAGCCAGGTCGGCAGCGACGTTCCGGAGGAGGACTTCCTGGGGAAGACACGGAGGCGCTCATGAGGCGTTTGGTTAGTGGTGGTACACAGCAGCGACCGGATGGAGTGGAGAGCGTCCGGGGGGACCTCCTGCCACCGGGAAACTGGGAGATCCCTGGACCGTAGGGCCAGTAGGACAGTTTTCCAGACCGTGCCGTTCTCCCTCTCTACTTGCCCGTTGCCCCGGGGGTTGTAGCTGGTCGTCCTGCTCGAGGCTATACCCTTGCAGAGCAGGAACTGACGCAGCTCGTCACTCATGAAGGAGGACCCCCTGTCGCTATGGATATATGCGGGGCAACCGAACAGCGTGAATATGGTGCTAAGGGCTTTGATGACTGTGGCCGCTGTCATGTCGGGGCAGGGGATGGCGAAGGGGAAACGGGAGTACTCGTCCACCACGTTCAGGAAGTATGCGTTGCGGTCGGTGGAGGGGAGGGGCCCTTTGAAATCCAAACTGAGGCGTTCAAAGGGGCGGGAAGCCTTGATCAGGTGCGCTCTATCCGGCCTGAAAAAGTGCGGTTTGCACTCTGCGCAGATGTGGCAGTTCCTGGTGACTGTACGGACCTCCTCCACAGAGTAGGGGAGGTTGCGGGACTTTATAAAATGGTAGAACCGAGTGAACCCCGGGTGGCAGAGGTCCTCGTGGAGGGCTTGGAGACGGTCTATTTGTGCGTTGGCACATGTGCCGCGGGATAGGGCATCGGACGGCTCGTTCAGCTTTCCGGGACGGTACAAGATCTCGTAGTTGAAGGTGGAGAGCTCGATCCTCCACCTTAAGATCGTGTCATTTTTAATTTTGCCCCGCTGTGCATTATCGAACATGAAGGCTACTGACCGCTGGTCAGTGAGGAGAGTGAATCTCCTGCCGGCCAGGTAATGCCTCCAATGTCGCACAGCTTCCACTATGGCTTGGGCTTCCTTTTCCACTGAGGAGTGGCGGATTTCTGAGGCGTGGAGGGTTCGGGAGAAAAAGGCCACGGGTCTGCCCGCTTGGTTAAGGGTGGCCACAAGAGCTACGTCGGATGCGTCGCTCTCGGCCTGGAAGGGGAGGGACTCGTCGATAGCGTGCATCGTGGCCTTTGCGATATCCGCTTTGATGCGGCTGAAGGCCTGGCGAGCCTCTGTCGACAGGGGGAAGGTAGTAGTCTGTATTAGGGGGCGGGCCTTGTCTGCATACTGAGGGACCCACTGGGCGTAATATGAAAAGAACCCCAGGCAACGTTTCAGGGCTTTGGAGCAGTGGGGGAGGGGAAATTTCATAAGGGGGCGAATGCGTTCGGGGTCGGGGCCTATTATCCCATTGCGCACTACGTATACCAGGATGGACAACCGGTTTGTGCTAAAAACGCACTTTTCCTCGTTGTATGTGAGGTTCAAGGCGTTTGCGGTCTGGAGGAATCTTTGGAGGTTGGCGTCGTGGTCCTGCTGATCGTGGCCGCAGATGGTTACGTTGTCGAGATACGGGAACGTGGCCTGCAAACCGTGTTGGTCAACCATTCGGTCCATCTCCCGTTGGAAGACCGAGACCCCATTCGTGACACCAAATGGGACCCTTAGGAAGTGGTATAGACGCCCGTCTGCCTCGAAGGCTGTGTACTTGCGGTCACCTGGGCGGATGGGGAGCTGGTGGTAGGCGGACTTGAGGTCCACGGTGGAGAAAACCTTATATTGGGCGATCCGATTTACCATGTCGGTTATGCGGGGGAGAGGGTACGCATCTAGCTGTGTGTACCTGTTGATGGTCTGGCTATAGTCTACGACCATCCTTTGCTTCTCCCCGGTCTTTACTACTACCACCTGTGCTCTCCAGGGACTATTGCTGGCCTGGATTATGCCTTCCTTCAGCAACCGCTGGACTTCAGACCGAATAAATATCCGGTCCTGGGCGCTGTACCGTCTGCTCCTAGTGGCGACGGGTTTGCAATCCGGGGTGAGGTTTGCAAACAAGGACGGCGGTTCAACTTTGAGAGTTGCGAGGCCGCAGATAGTGAGTGGGGGTATTGTGCCGCCGAATTGAAACGTTAGGCTCTGCAGGTTGCACTGGAAATCTAATCCCAGGAATGTGGGCGCGCAGAGTTGGGGAAGGACGTAGAGCCTGTAGTTTTTAAACTCCCTCCCTTGCACCGTTAGGTTCGCGATGCAGAACCCTTTGATCTCTACTGAGTGGGGTCCTGCAGCTAGGGAAATCTTTTGCGTACGTGGATGGATGGTCAAAAATCAGCGTCTTACCTTGTCGGGGTGGATGAAACTTTCGGTGCTCCCGGAGTCGATCAGGCATGGTGTCTCGTGTCCGTTGATCAGCACCGTTGTTGTCGTCTGGAGCGTCCGGGGCCTTGATTGATCTAGCGTCACCGAGGCCAGTCGTGGTCGTAGTGTCTCAACGCCTTCTTCGGACCCCGTGGAGCCGTCGATGCTGGGGTCCTTTGTTGTCATCCAAGATGGCGGCGTCCATGAATCGCACATGGCCGGGGGTGGACAAAATGGCCACCCCCATGGATCGCACGTGGTCGGGGGTGGACAAAATGGCCACCCCCATGCATCGCACGTGACTGGGGAGTCACAAGATGGCGGCGCCCATCATCCCCTCGTGGTGGTCGGGACCCAAAACGGCGGCGCCCGCTGGTCGTACATGGGGCGCTGGGGGGGTTGGGGAGCGTTTGGGATGCACTGGGCTCGTTCTTCTCCGAGGATCGCGGCGACCCCCCGGGACCGGCACACAGCCGCGAAATGGCCCTTTTTGCCGCAGCTCTTGCAAATAGCTGCGCGGGCCGGGCAGCGCTGCTGGGGGTGTTTCGCTTGCCCGCAGAAATAGCAGCGGGCCCCCCCGGGATGATCCGGCGCTTTAACCGCGCAAGCCTGTGAGGGAGGGGGGAAGGGTTTGACGCGACGGGGGTCCACGGAGCCCAAGGGGCTGCCGCGCGGTCGGGGCCGTAGGCGTGGGCGTTTTGCGAGGCCACATCTAGGGAGGCTGCAATGGCCCGTGCCTCTGAGAGTCCTAGCGACTCTTTTTCTAAAAGTCTTTGGCGGATTTGGGGAGAGTTCATACCTGCCATAAACGCATCGCGAATTAACATATCCGTGTGTTCAGTCGCGTTTACCGGCGGGCAGCTGCAGCCCCGTCCCAAAATTAGCAGCGCGGAGTAGAACTCCTCTAACGATTCTCCGGGACTTTGCCGTCTCGTTGCGAGTTGGTAGCGTGTGTAGACCTGGTTCACGGGGCGAACATAGATGCTCTTCAGTGCTGCGAGCGCCGTCAGGAAATCCTCTGCGTCTTCTATGAGAGGGTAAATTTCCGGGCTGACCCTTGAGTGCAGGACCTGCATTTTCTGGTCTTCTGTGATCCGGCCGGGGGCCGTTCGGAGGTAGCCTTCGAAACAAGCTTGCCAGTGTTTAAAGACTGCTGCCGAGTTCACTGCGTGGGGGCTGATCCGCAGGCATTCCGGGGCGATCCGGAGCTCCATAGTCCTTTAAGTACGCTTAATAAATTGTAGCGCACAATGACTTACGAGAGAGACGAGTAGAGATGAAGTCGATGAGGCTTTATTAAGCGTGACTTGTTCCCAGCAGTTCAGCAACAGAATGGAGCTGCGGGGAGAAGCACGGGTTCTTATACTCCGCCTTCAGGGCGGAGCCAGGGGTCAACAGCCAACCAGGACCCGGGATCTGTCAGCCAATAGCATCACGGCTTCACAGTCCCACATGACCCCTAATACATACCACCACAGGGTCCAGAGGCAGGAGGCTTGCTGTTTTGTGTACTAAAGCCTCAGTTACGTTCATCACTCGTCGTGTGTTTATTGATGGTGTATCAAGTACTTAGGAACATTAACTCTTTCTCGCACTCCTTCCCTGTCTAGTCTCCTCTCCACGCTTCTCCTCTGGTCTCTGTCCCTGTCTAGACTTTGCACTACTTTGTCTCCTAGCTACTCATTTTAAAGTCCAGGGAGAAGTCAAACTCGACATATGTACGACGGTTATGGGTCATCATCAATATAAACGTTCTAATTTCTTATTGGCAGAGAACATAATTTGGAGGGGCAGCAAATGCTGGCAAGCTGACCTGACAATAAGCATGCCTGTCATGTCAATGCATCAAACAGAGATTTCCGACAACGATGGGAAGCTTGGCTCGCCTTTACAAACTCCAAAACCTAACTGCAAAAGTTCATTCTGGCGTCAGGAAATTGATTATTTTGCTGCCCACCAAATTAGGTTCCCCACCATCCAGGCTTCCGTACTGCAGTCGGGAGCAATAGATTCCAGGCTTGGTTACAGAATTCTTTTAGCAAGTTAATGCGCAAAAACAAAAATAACTGTACATTGTAAAATGGATTTGAAATTTCTAACTAATACAGTTCAGAGAAAATGATATCACTTACTTCCTTTTCAGATCATTAAATCTCCTGTACATATCATCATCATTCCACTCAGTGAGATTCTCAGAATCTCTGGAATTCGTATAAACCAGGTGGGTGCAGAGGTAAGGGTCAATATTTTCTGGGATGAAGTGAATGTGTGGAAGAATTTTGTCACTTGTTTTTATGTAGTAACAAAACAGTACGTAGGAGGGGACTAAAGTGTGAAGAAAAGATTGTAGTTATTTGAAATATTAAAGACAATAAGGTGACAAAAATGAAAAAGAAACACATGACGGACTTTCCTGCATCCCTGAGCCTGATGGGAATAAACATTTGCTGAGGTTCTAAAGGGAACTTGGTGACTTTTGTTCACAGGGAAACTTTTGCATTTTTCTTCAAAGTAATTTGTTTGTCTCCAGTGTCCTGCTCCGGAGAGCTGTGCACAATTTGGATTCACGTCCCTCACAACTTTTATTAATTTATATTAATTTGCATGGTTTAATTTACACTGATGGCAAATATTTAACCCAAACCATGTTTAGAGGAACCTGGATAACTGACAAAAACAGGAGAAGCTGTGAACATCTTGCAGGATGGGAGGTGCAAATCCCAGGAACTGACGGCTAAGAAAACAATCAAATTTAGGATGTGAGAAGGTCACCGGGCTGTATAAACTTGTCACTTTTATATTAGTCAACCTGATCTTCAAATCTCACCGTATCACTCAATCTCCTCTCCCACTGAACACATTTAATTATGGTGGAATATGGCCCTTCAACAATTGCCCACTTATGGCACAGCCGGTGGCACAGTGATTAGCACTGCTGCCTCGCAGCACCAAGGACCCAGGTTCGATCCCGGCCCTGGGTCACTGTCCGTGTGGAGTTTGCACATTCACTCCGTGGCTGTGTGGGTCTCACCCCCAAAACCCAAGATGTGCCGGGTAGATAGATTGGCTACGCCAAATTGCCCCTTCATTGGAAAATATTTTTTTAAATAAATAAATAAATGCCCACTTAATAATAATAATCTTTATTAGTGTCACAAGTAGGTTTACATTAACACTGCAATGAGGTTACTGTGAAAAGCCCCTAGTCGCCACATTCCGGCGCCTGTTCGGGTACATTCAGAGAGAATTCAGAATGTCCAATTCACTGAACAGCACGTCTTTCGGTACTTATGGATTGGGAACATCAGGATGGGGATTCCGGGGAGGCAGCACGGTGGCCCAGTGGATAGCACTGCTGCCTCAAGGCGCTGAGATCCCAGGTTCGACCCCGGCTCTGGGTCACTGTCCGTGTGGAGTTTGCACATTCTCCCCGTGTTTGCGTGGGTTTCAAACCCACAGCCCAATGATGTACAGGCTAGGTGGATTGACCTACTTAATTGCCCCTTAATTGGAAAAAATGAATTGGGTACTCTAAATTTTTTTAAAAAAGAATGGGGATTCCATCAATAAGCCTGACCAGTCCGGGACTCAATGGAGCAGAAGTGGGAAGGAAACGGGGTCCCCACCCCACACCCTCCACCTGATTAAACCCCCTCCCACCTCCAAACCGGCTGCCGGATGGGGCTATTAAATTCCACCCGACATTACCTTTCCCAGGACCAATGAAACTGGCCAAATTATATAAAATAGAAACGTACAAAAACTTACCCAGCGATGCGTACTGTAAGAAGACCAAACTCACTAAAGTAAAAATAAATACACATCTTCATTTCAAATCACATTTGACAAACAATTATTAAATGTCTGCAGAACTTTAGTCATAAAGGATCCATTACAAACTAAACTAAATTAATATTTTAATTTGATTATTCTCGGTGTAAAGGATATTCTGACATCAATGATGTAAATTCATTTCTATTCTGTTTAATCTTCTATATCTTTGATGATTTCATTTTCAGATGAATCAAACCCAGGGAGTGAACGCATTCGGTAAGTTAACAGTTTGTGAAAATCCAGTCATGCTGGATGTAAACAATTTATTTATTTATTTATTTTTACAGGATGTGGGCTTCGCTGGCCAGGCCAGCATTTGTTGCCACCTCTAAGTGCAGTTGAGAAGGTGGTGGTGAGCTGCCTTCTTGAACCACTGCAGTCCATGTGGTGTCGGTAAGACCCACAGTATGGTTAGGGAGAGAGTTATAGAATTTTGGCCCGGTGACAGTGAAGGAATGGCGAAATATTTCCAAGTCAGGAATGGAGGGGAACTTCCAGGCAGGGGTGCTCCCAGGTATCTGCTGCTCTTGTCCTTCTAGATGGTAATGGTCGTGGGGGATGGTGCTAGATTCCTAGCCTCTGATCTGCTCTTGTAGCCACAGTATTTATATGGCTAGTCCAGTTCACTTTCTGATCAATGGTAACCTCGGATGTTGATAGTGGGGGATTCACTGATGGTTTTATCATAGAATTTACAGTGCAGTAGGAGGCCATTCGGCCCATCGAGTCTGCACCGGCTCCTGGAAAGAGCACCCCACCCAAGGCCAACACCTCCACCCCATCCCCATAACTCAGGAACCCCACCCAACACTAAGGGCGACTTTGGACACTAAGGGCAATTTATCATGGCCAATCCACCTAACCTGCCCATCTTTGGACTGTGGGAGGAAACCGGAGCACCCGGAGGAAACCCACGCACACACGGGGAGGATGTGCAGACTCCGCACAGACAGTGCCCAAGCCGGAATCGAACCTGGGACCCTGGAGCTGTGAAGCAATTGTGCTATCCACAATGCTACCGTGCTGCCCACTAATACCATTGAATGTGAAAACCATGTTGAAGTCCAACAGGTTTATTTGAAATTACAAGCTTTCGGAGTGCTGCTCCTTCATCTGAAAGCTTGTGATTTCAAATAAACCTGTTGGACATTAACCTGGTGCTGTGAGACTTCTTACTGTGTCCACCCCAGTCCATCGCTGCCATCTCCACATCATTGAATGTTAAGGGGCATCTTATTGAAGATGGTCATTGTCTGATACTTGTGTGGTGCGAATGTTACTTGTTACTTGTCAGCCCAAGTCTGGATATTGTCCAGGTCTTGCTGCATTTGCATGTGGGCTGCTTCAGTGTCTGAGGAGTTGTGAATGATGCTGAACATTGTGCAATCATCAGTGAAAAGGGGTCACGGAAAGTCATTGGCAAACAGGATTATAAGAATATAATAATCGTTATTGTCACAAGAAGGTTTACATCAGCACTGCAATGAAGTTACTGCGAAAAGCCCCTAGTCGCCACACTCCGGCGCCTGTTCGGGTACACTGAGGAAGAGGAAACCCACGCAGACAGAACGTGCAGACTCTGCACACACAGTGCCCCAAGCCGGGAATCGAACCTGGGACCCTGGCGTTATGAAACTCTAGTGCTAACCACTATGCTACCGTGGATTAAGGAAAATCCCAAGGCTTTTTACACATATATAAAAAGCAAGGGGGTATTCAGGGAAAGGGTTGGCCCACTCAAGGACAGGGGAGGGAATCTATGTGTGGAACCAGAGGAAATGGGCGGGGTACTAAATGAGTATTTTGCATCAGTATTCATCAAAGAGAAGGATTTGATGGATGATGATTCTGGGGAAGGGTGTGTAGATAGTCTGGGTCACATTAAGATAAAAAAGGAGGAAGTGTTGAGCCTATTGAAAAACATTGAGGTATATAAGTCCTCAGGGCCTGATGGGATCTACCCCAGATTACTGAGGGAGGTAAAGGAGGAAATTGATGGGATCTTCACAAAACATTTTGTAAAATCACTGGCTACTGATGTCCCTGAGGGCAGGAGAATAGCTAATGTCGCTCCTTTGTTTCTGAAGGGTAGCAAGAAAGGGATGAAACAGTTCGTAGACACACTGGAACTACCAGTTGTGGGGGAGGATAGGCGGGGGGAGCTGGAAGCACCAATAGACCTGGGAGAAATCATGGAGAGCATCAGCTCCATGCAAGCGGGGAAGACACCGGGACCGACAGGTTCCCGGCGGATTTCTACAAATGATTTGCACCAGTCCTGGCCTCACACCTAAGGGACATGTTCACGGACTCACTGGCAAGGGCACCCTGCCCCCAACGCTAGCGTAGGCCACAATTTCACTGATACTCAAAAAAGATAAAGACCTGACGGAATGTGGATCATACAGACCCATTTCACTGCTGAACGTGGACCCGAAAATACTCGCAAAGGTCCTGGCCAAAAGGCTGGAGGGCTGTGTACCAGAGGTGGTCGCAGAGGACCAAACCGGCTTTGTCAAGGGTAGGCAGCTCACAGCGAACATCAGGCGGTTGCTGAACATAATAATGACCCACGCCCACCTGGGGAGAGAACACCAGAGGTGATTGTCTCCCTGGACGCAGAAAAGGCCTTCGACAGAGTCGAATGGAGCTACCTCCTCGAGGTACTGGTATGGTTTGGGTTAGGAGCGGGATTCACCGCCAGGGTGAGGCTCCTGTACAACGCTCCCAAAGCCAGCGTCTGAACTAACACCACCAGCTCTGAAAACTTCCAGCTGCAGAGAGGAACAAGACAGGGCTGCCTTGTTCGTGCTAGCGATCGAACCCCTGGCGTTAGCCCTGCAGGATGCGAAAAGCTGGAAGGGAATCCGGAGAGGTGACAGAGAGCACAGAGTCTCACTCTGTGCAGATGACCTGCTCCTCTATGTCTCGAAGCCACAGGAGGGACTGAAGTCAATACTGCAAATACTGAAAGAGTTTGGGACAATAAAGTACATTGACAAGGCTCAGCCTAATGCAGCTCAAAGTGGTGCACAGTGCACACCTGACCAGAACCCGAATGAGCAGGTTCTTCCTGGAGGTGGAGGATTAATGTGAGCGGTGCCAGAGGGGCCCGGCCAACCACACCCACATGTTCCAAGCTTGCTGGGTTCTGGACAGCCTTCGCCGAGGCAATGTCCAAGGTTGTGGGGGTGAGGGTGAAGCCATGCCTAATAATCACAATCTTTGGGGTATCGGAGCAGCCAGAGTTACACATGGGGAAGGGGGCCAACGCCCTCGTTTTCGTCTCCCTAAACGCACGCCGGAGAATCCTGCTCGGCTGGCGATCGGCAGCGCCACCCACAGCTGCAGACTGGCTCGCTGACCTCTCGGAATTTCTCCACCTGGAGAAGATTAAGTACGCCACCCGAGGGTCAGAGGAAAGCTTCCTGGATACTTGGGGGCAGTTTGTCGGCTTGTTCCAAAACCTGTTTGAGGCCAACAATGAGGAGTAAGTTAAGAATAGAAAGACAAGATAGATGAGGAACCAAAGGACTGCGCAACTCGAGGGGGTGGTTGAAGGAAGGAAGGTGGGGAAACCACAAAAGAAGATAATAGGAGGGAGGGGGAGCCCTCGTTTTTCCATGGAAATGGAAGCAAAACACAGATAAAGCCAAAGGGGGGGTGGGAGGGAGGGAGGGGGCGTGCAAGGGGGGGCGGGAGGGCGAAGGAACCATAGACCAACCCAGTGGATGGCAAAATGTATCTCGGTCAATGAAATGAAAGGCAAAATGAACCTCTCTGTACAATAAAGTAAATTAACGCGGGTAGGAAAAATGTGATGTGTATATACAGTTGTTTATAAATATGAGAAATGCCAATAAAAAAATAAAGTACATTGACAGGCAGAGGGATCTGGGTGTACAGGTTCACAGGTCACTGAAAGGGGCAACACAGGTGGAGAAGGTAGTCAAGAAGGCATACGGCATGCTTGCCTTCATTGGCCGGGGCATTGAGTATAAAAATTGGCAAGTCATGTTGCAGCTGTATAGAACCTTAGTTAGGCCACACTTGAACTATAGTGTTCAATTCTGGTCGCCACACTACCATAAGGATCTGGAGGCTTTAGAGAGGGTGCAGAAGAGATTTACCAGGATGTTGTCTGGTATGGAGGGCATTAGCTATGAGGGGAGATTGGATAAACTCAGTTTGTTCTCACTGGAACAAAGGAGGTTGAAGGACGACAAGATAGAGGTATACAAAATTATGAGCGGCGTGGACAGAATGGATAGGCACAAAGGTGGAAGAGTCAATTACTAGGGGACCTAGGTTTAAGGTGCGAGGGGCAAGGTTTAGAGGAGATGTACGAGGCAAGTTTTTTACACAGAGGGTAGTGGGTGCCTGGAGCTCAGTGTCAGAGGAGGTGGTGGAAGAAGGGACGATAGTGATATTTAAGGGGCATTTTGACAACCACATGAATAGGATGGGAATAGAGGGATTTGAACCCTGGACATGTAGAATGTTTTAGTTTAGACGGGCAGCATGTTCGGCGCAGGCTTGGAGGGCCGAAGGGCCTGTTCCTGTGCTGCACTTTTCTTTTTTCTTTTTGTTCTTTGAACACACCCATTACTGACCTTATATTGGAAGGAAGGTCATTGATGAAGCAGCTGAAGGTGTTTGGGCCCAGGAACCGAACCTGAGGAACTCCTGCATTGATGTAGGGACTGGTTTAGCACACTGGGCTAAATGGCTGGCTTGTAATGTAGAACAAGGCAGCCAGCGCGGGTTCAATTCCTGTACCAGCCTCCCCGAACAGGCGCCGGAATGTGGCGACTAGGGGCTTTTCACAGTAACTTCATTGAAGCCTACTTGTGACAATAAGCTATTATTATTATTATTACGTTCTGGGACTGAGGTGACTGATCTCCAACAACCAGAATTATCTTCCTTTGTGCTAGGTATGACTCTAACCAGTGGACAGCTTTCCCCTGACCTCCAAGGCCAGTCACTCTCACCTCACCTCTGGAATTCAGCTCTTTTGTCCATGTTTGAACCAAGGCTGTAATAAGATCAGCAGCTGACCCTGGAGGAACCCAAACTGAGCGTCTGTGAGCAGGTTATTGCTGAGTAAGAGCCACTTGACAGCACTGTTGATGACTCCTTCCATCACTCTACTGACGATTGAAAGTAGATTCATGGGGCAGTAATTGGCTGCAATAGATTTGTCCTTTTTATGCACAGGACACACGTGGGCAATTTTCCACATTGTCGGATAGATGCCAGTGTTACAGCTGTACTGGAAAAGCTTGGATTGATGGGGGCGGATGGGCAGTGAGTTCTGGAGCACATGCCTTCAGTCCTATTGCTGTAATATTGTCAGGGCCCACAGACTATGTAGTATCCAATACCTTCAGCTGTATGTTGAGAGAAAATGGAGTGGATCAAATTGGCTTAAGACGGACATCTGTGATTCTGGGACCTCTGGAGACCAAGATGGATTATCCACTCGGCATTTATGGCTGAAGATTATTAAGTGTTTCCTGTCTATGTGCTGGCATTGCGGAAACCCAGCCAGTGTCAGCACATACTGGGCAATCACAGGGATGCTGCCCGCACAGACAGTGGTGCCACATTCTGGGTCAGATGTTAAACTGCTCCATTGTCTGCCTGTTACTGTGGATGTAAACAATCCCAGGGCACTGTGCAAACAACAGCCACATGAACAGACAGAAGGTGAGAAACCAGTGACCTTCTGATGAAAACAATCGTCTGGTGATGTGGCCGTATTTACCACTTCAGATAGTCTGAAATGAAAACAATCCAACACCAAATATCCAATACTGACCAGTCAAGAGAAGCCCCTTCCCCATCCTGGAGCTGGGAATCTGCTCAGTCACTGGATTTCCGTCTGGTGCCTTTGAGAGTCCCAGCACGAGGCTAAATCAAGGATCTGTGGAAGAAATCAGAGAGAAGAAAGGAATTTGCAAAGAAACAATGGGTGGGATTTAATGGGGGTCATTGGGAGGGGGGGGGGGAGACTTGGTGTGGGGGGAGGTGTGGAATTGAGCAGAACCACTCCAGTTGGAGCCTGACCCCAGGAAAGGAGAAGTGGATCAGGCAGGCAGCAGGAGACAATGCTACATGGCAGTGACGGGAATAGTTATAGTAATAGGGGATTCTATCATCAGGGTTATTAGAGAGGTGTTATTATAGCCATCACGCGACTCCAGGATGTTGTGTTGCAGGGGAGGATGATAAGGCAGAGGCCATGGTACATGTGAGTACCAATGACATAGGAAGAAAGAGGGATGAGGTCTTCCATCATGAATTCCGGGAGTTAGGCAGTAGATTAAAAAGCAGGACCCTGTGGTTGTAATCTCTGGTTTACTCTGAGTGTCACGTCCTGGTGAGCACAGAAATAGGAGAATAATGGAGATGAATGGGTGGCTGAAGAGTTGGTGCAGGAGGGAGGGTTTTAGATTCCTGGATCAGTGGGACTGTTACCGGGGAAGGTGGGACATGTACAAGTGGGACGGTCTACATCTGAACCAAAGCGGGATCAACCGTCTTGGGGGCGGGTTTGCAAGCACTGTTGGAAGGAGTTTAAACAAATTTGGCGGGTGTGGGGACACAGACTATTAGCCGAATAGGGACACAGTATAACACAGTGAAGCAAAATGTCAGAGGGACTACAGCTGTATTAAGCTTCAATGGAGAAAGACAAGGTTGGATGACCTTTACTTTAATGCGAGAGGTATTACAAGTAAAACGGATGAGTTAAGGGCGAGGATCGACATGTGGAATTGTGATATCATAGTCATAGTTGAGGGAGGGGCAAGATTGGCAGTTCAACATCCCGGGATTTAGAATTTTCAGGCAAGACAGGGAAGTGGATGAAAGAGGAGGAGGCATTGCATTATTAGCTAAGGAGGAAGTTACTGCAGTGAGGAGAGGTGATATCTTGGGGGTGATGTTAAATGAAGCTTGGTGCGGAGAGCTTAGGAAGAAAAAAGGGGCCATCACATTGCTAGCTGTTTATTATAGACCCCAGATAGTCAGCGGGAAATTGAGGAGCAAATATGTGCACAATTCGCGAAGGTGTGTAAAAATAATAACAATAGGGTAATTATATTTGGCGATTTCAACTTGTCTAAAATTAATTGGGATAATGATAGTGTTGAGGACTTATATGGAGTAGATTCTTAAAATGTATACAGGCGAATCTTTTAATCAGTATGTAGAGACTCCAGCAAGGGACGGGCAGTGGTGGACCTAATTCTAGGGAATAAAGCTGGACTGGTAGTTGAGGTGATGGTGGAGGAGCTTTGTAGTGACAGTGATCACAACATGGTACAATTTAAGCTTGTTACGGAGAAAGAAATAAGTTGCAAAGAAAAATTTTGGATCAGGGGAGAGCGGATTTCAGTAAAATGTGGATGATCCGGCCAAGGTGGACTGGTAGCAGCTACTTGTGGGGAAATCTGCAAAAGAGCAGTAGTAGTAATAATAATAATCTTTATTAGTGTCACAAGTAGGCTTACATTCGGGGCATACAGAAAGGAAATGGGGAGGGTAAAGGTCCGACATGCTACCTTGTGGTGACAGGAAGGAGTAACAATCCCAAAGAAATATGGTTGACCAGAGACATTCAGGAAACGATGAGAAGGAAAAGAGAGACTTTTAGCAGATACAAGGGGAGCATATCAGCGGAGGCATTAGTGGAGGGTACAGAAAGTGGGTACAGCGGAGGGTACATAAAGTGCCCTGCTTAAGAAAGCTTAAGAAAGCAATTAAGAGAGCAAAGAGGGGTATGTAAAAGCTCTGGCTGGTAAAAGTGGGGAAAATTCCAAGATATTCTAGAATATATTCCATAAGGGCAGGACGGTAACACAGTGGTTAGCATTGTTGCTTCACAGCACCAGGGACCCGGGTTCGATTCCCCGCTGGGTCACTGTCTGTGCGGAGTCTGCACATTCTCCCGTGTCTGCGTGTGTTTCCTCCGGGTGCTCCGGTTTCCTCCCACAAGTCCCAAAAGATGTGCTATTAGGTGAATTGGACATTCTGAATTCTCCCTCAGTGTACCCGAACAGGTGCCAGAGTGTGGCTACAAGGGGATTTTCACAGTAACTTCATTGTAGTGTTAATGTAAGCCTACTTGCATAGAATAGATGGAATTTACAGTGCAGAAGGAGGCCATTTGGCCCATCGAGTCTGCAGCAGCTCTTGGAAAGAGCACCCTACTTAACCCCACACCTCCACCCTATCCCCATAACCCAATCTAACCAAAGGGCAATTTGGCATGGCTTGTAACACTAATAAAGATTATTATTATTCTAAGTATAAGAAGAGCATAACCAGGGACAGAGTTGAACCCTTACGGAACAAGGGGGTAATCTATGACTGGAGCCAGAGGGCACTTTCGCAGCATGGTGGCTCGGTGGTTAGCACTGTTGCATCAAAGCACCAGAGACCTGGGTTCAATTCCAGCCTCGGGTGACTGTGTGGTGTTCGCACTTTCTCCCCGTGTCTGCGTGGGTTTCCTCCGGGTGCTCCGGTTTCCTTCCACAGTCCAAAGATGTGCAGAGTAGACAGGGTTATGGGGTTGCGGGGATAAGACGGGGGGGGCTGGGACTAGGTAGGGTTCTATTTCAGAGGGTCAGTGCAGACTCCTTCTGCACTGTGGGAATTCTATGTTTCTGTGGGCTGAGTGTTGAATGAAAACTTCACATCTGTCTTCACCCAAGAGAAAGAGGATGCAGATGTGGAACTCTGGAAGAGAGACTGTGAGCTTCTTGAGCAAGTTGACATCGGGAGTGACAAGGTACTGGAGGTGTTGGCAGACTTAAAAGTGGACAAATCTCCAGGTTCGGATGAATTGTGTCCCAGGATGCTTGTGGGCGACGAGGGAGGGGATTGCAGGTCCTCTGACCCAAATTTTTAATTCCTCCCTGGCCACCGGGGAGGAGCCAGAGGACTGGAGAACAGCTATTGCAGTCCCACTATTTCAGAAGGGTTTTACAGATAAGCCAGGGAACTATAGACCAGTGAGCCTCACGTCAATGGTACAGAAACTATTGGAGAAAACTCTGAAGGAGAGAATCGATCTCCACTAAGAGGCAAGGTTTGATCAGGGATAATCAGCCTGGCTTTGTCAAAGGGAGGTCAGGCTTAACAAATCTGATAAGAGTTTTTTGAGGAGGTGACCAGGTGTGTAGATGAGAGTAGTGCAATTGAAGTAGTTGATACAGATTTCAACAAAGCCTTTGACAAGGTCCCACATGGAAGACTTGTAAAGACGGTAAATGCACATGGAATACGGATAACTTGATACGGTGAATTCAGAATTGGTTTAGCTGGAGGAGACAGAGGGTAATGGTAGACATCTGCTTTGGTGACTGGAAGACAGTGTCCAGTGGAGTACCACAGGGATCTGTGTTATTGTTCCTCATTGATATAAATGCCATATATGACTATGGGGGGGGATAGGATCAGTAAGTTTGTGGATGACACAAAGATTGGCCGGGCGGGTAACAGTGAGGTTGAGAGTCTTGGGTTACAGGAAGATATCGACGGGTTGGTCAAATGGGCAGAAAAGTGGCAGATGGAATTTAACCCTGAAAAGTGGGGGGGTGATACACTTTGGACGGAATAATTTGACAAGGATGTATTCAGTGAATGCCCTGACACTGGGACGTTCTGAGGAACAGAGGGACCTTGGCGTGTTTGTCCTTAGATTTCTGAAGGCCGAAGGGCAGGTTAATAGGGGGGTGAAAAAGGCAGATTGGGACACTTGCCTTTATCAATCGAGTCATAGATTACAAAAGCAGGGAGGTTGTGTTGGAGTTGTATAGAACATTGATGAGGCCACAGCTGGAGCACTGTGTGCAGTTCTGCTCGCCACATTATAGGAAGGATGTGATTGCACTGGAGGGGGTGCAGAGGAGATTCACCAGGATGTTGCCTAGGATGGAACATTTAAGTTATGAAAGAGGTTTGATCGGCAGAGGTTGATATTGTTGGAGCAAGGAAACAGAGGGGCAATGTGAGCGAGGTGTACTAGGTTACAAGGGGCATGGGCAGTGCAGGTAGAAGCAGCTATTTCTCTGAAGAGTCAGTCACAAAGGGATACAGGTTCATGCGGGACAGGGGATTTAGGGGGATTTGAGGAAAAATGGGCAGGATTCTCTCAGCCCAGGGCCGGGCCGGAGAATCACCGCGACCGGCGCGAATCGTGCCACGCCGCCCCACGCTGGTACACGGTTCTCCACAGAGCAGAGAATCGGCGCCATTGGTGCCGGTGTGGTCAGCGCGGAGCTGGTCGGGGCCGTTCTATGCGGCCCCTTCAGCTGATTCTCGGCCCGGGATGGGCGAGCGGCCACAGCAGAAAACCCGAGTCCCTCCGGCGCCGTTCTAATCTGCTCTCAGCCGGCGGGACCTCGGCGTGGAAGGGCCCGGGGGTGGCCTGTTGCTGGTGCCACTGCACATGCGCGCTTTGTTGCTGGTGCCACTGCGCATGCGTGCGTTGTTGCCGGTGCCACTGCGCATGCGCGCATTGTTGCTGGTGCCACTGCGCATGCGTGCGTTGTTGCTGGTGCCACTGCACATGCGCGCATTGTTGCTGGTGCCACTGCGCATGCGCGCTTTGTTGCTGGTGCCACTGCGCATGCGCGCTTTGTTGCTGGTGCCACTGCGCATGTGCACATTGTTGCTGGTGCCACTGCGCATGCGTGCGTTGTTGCCGGTGCCACTGCGCATGCGCGCATTGTTGCTGGTGCCACTGCGCATGCGTGCGTTGTTGCTGGTGCCACTGCACATGCGCGCTTTGTTGCTGGTGCCACTGCGCATGTGCACATTGTTGCTGGTGCCACTGCGCATGCGTGCGTTGTTGCCGGTGCCATTGCGCATGCGCGCATTGTTGCCGGTGCCACTGTGCATGCGCGCATTGTTGCCGGTGCCACTGCACATGCGCGCATTGTTGCTGGTGCCATTGCGCATGCGCGCTTTGTTGCTGGTGCCACTGCGCATGTGCTCATTGTTGCTGGTGCCACTGCGCATGCGTGCGTTGTTGCCGGTGCCATTGCGCATGCGCGCATTGTTGCTGGTGCCACTGCGCATGTGTGCGTTGTTGTCGATGCCATTGCGCATGCGCGCATTGTTGCCGGTGCCACTGCGCATGCGCGCATTGTTGCCGGTGCCACTGCGCATGCGCGGACCCCGCGTTGCCCAGTTGACTCCGGGATCAGCAGCTGGAGCAGCGTGGGTCGCTCCAGTGCCATGCTGGCCCCCTGTACGGGTCAGAATTGCTGATCCTGAGGCCATGTTGACGCCGTCGGGAAACGAGCCCCCAGAATCCCATCCCCCATGTTTACCGAGAGAGTGGTGACGGGAATGCACTGCCTGGGAGGGTCGTAGAGGCGGGTTACCTCACATACTCTAAAACAGGGTTTTTCAAAGTGCAGGTTACGACCTGCGGTGTGTCGCGGGCAGGTGTCAAGAGGGTCGCAGAGCGATTGGTTACGCTGTTCCCGTGGTTGTCCGAATCACGGGTGATGCGCCCAAAGGCCCGACCGGCTTTTATATTTGGGAATGGTGGCCGCTGCCACCATTTTTTTAAAAATGAGGCTGTGTGGAGTCTTCCAGCCAGAGGTGGCAGCAGAGAGCAGGTCAGGTGTCCTGCGCATACACTTGATGCCAACGCTCTCCACTTACGTGCTTTTGCCACCAAATCACAGAGCAGAGTTGCTTTCATTTTCCAGCTGCTGGTTGGATTGGATTTGCACCGTGCAACCCATAATCTATGCTTGGATGCAAAACAGGAGTGATCAGCCTCCCGCACCAGCCTCCCCGAACAGGCGCCGGAATGTGGCGACTAGGGGCTTTTCACAGTAACTTCATTTGAAGCCTACTTGTGACAATAAGTATTTTCATTTGTTTATTGTCACGTGTACCGAGGTACAGTGAAAAGTATTTTTCTGCGAGCAGCTCAACAGATCATTAAGTACATGGGAAGAAAAGGGACTGAAAGAAAATACATAAATGAAATGAAAATCGCTTATTGTCACGAGTAGGCTTCAATGAAGTTACTGTGAAAAGCCCCTAGTCGCCACATTCCGGCGCCTGTTCGGGGAGGATGGGACGGGATGGTAGGGGCTGTTTAGCACAGGGCTAAATCGCTGGCTTTGAAAGCAGACCAAGGCAGGCCAGCAGCACGGTTCAATTCCCGTAACGGCCTCCCTGAACAGGCGCTGGAATGTGGCGACTAGGGGCTTTTCACAGTAACTTCATTTGAAGCCTGCTTGTGACAATAAGCGATTTTCATTTCATTTTTCACATAATAGGGCAACACAAGGTACACAATGTAACTACATAAGCACCGGCATCGGATGAAGCATACAGGGTGTAGTGTTAATGAGGTCAGTCCATAAGAGGGTCATTTAGGAGTCTGGTAACAGCGGGGAAGAAGCTGTTTTTGAGTTTGTTTGTGCGTGTTTTCAGGCTTCTGTATCTCCTGCCGGATGGAAGAAGTTGGAAGAGTGAGTAAGCCGGGTGGGAGGGGTCTTTGATTATGCTGCCCGCTTTCCCCAGGCAGCGGGAGGTGTAGATGGAGTCAATGGATGGGAGGCAGGTTTGTGAGATGGACTGGGCGGTGTTCACGACTCTCTGAAGTTTCTTGCGGTCCTGGGCCGAGCAGTTGCCATACCAGGCTGTGATGCAGCCCGATAGGATGCTTTCTATGGTGCATCTGTAAAAGTTGGTAAGAGTCAATGTGGACATGCCGAATTTCCTTAGTTTCCTGAGGAATATAGGCGTTGTTGTGTTTTCTTGGTGGTAGCGTCGACGTGGGTAGACCAGGACATATTTTTGGTGATGTGGTAAGAGGACTGTGAAGATTGGTCATTTTCTCAAAAGTCAGAGACAGCCAGAGACTCAAATAGGCAGGATCTCACAACAGAATCTGCCGGAGAGAGCTGCCAGGAAAGTCCAGGGCAGGACAGAGCATTGCTCGTGTTGTTTCTGTTCAGAGTTCCAGGGCCTCTGATTAACAGCCTTTAAAGAAGAAACGTAACTCAGAGACAAAATAGTGTAAAGATGATTTCTTGAGGTATTTGCTTTCAATTGTGCCAACACAAATAAGGATACCAACCCAAAGTGTATCACATGCAGAGAAGTACAGGTAAATGAGAGGAGAAGTTTCAGAATTGTTGCTAACTTTTGGTTGGTTCAATTGGCTCTGTTTTATAACCTTTGCTCTCAAGTAGGCAGGTATCTTTATGATACCGCCACGAGGTTCAAGTTCGAGTAATGATCAATAACTCAATACACCGATTAGTAAGATTCAAATCAAAGCACCTTTATTATACACAGTAATCGCTACTCATGCACAAATTCTATGTCTCAGCTACTTCTACGACTAACAGGCCTATACTTAGCTTCGGACTGGCCCACCAGGTCAGGGGAACAAATGGCCTTTCGTTCGGGTTCTGAGTCTGCGGGATTCGAAGTTGGCATGGATTGGTAGCTAGGAGCGCCTATCTCGTAGCGAGCGTTGACTTAAGACTTACTGGATTTCGGCGGCAGTTGAACTGGTCACGGTCAAGGTTGGTTCGCGTTGCTTGGTGACCCGGTCAAGAAGAACGATTTGAACTTGGAGGCTTAACTTTATAGTCCCCATGGGCTTCCCGCCTTTCGGGGCGGACCCTATACCTGGTTCTAGGTGATTGGACTTCGTTCCAATCGCTTGGTTTGATTTCTCCAATACTGGAGCGGTTCCCTGATCGATGGGCGGTCTTGAGGTGTCCGTTAACCTCTTTTGTGTTGGCTCCTGCTGGCGCCGGGGAGTCTGGCTTAGCTTTGTTTGTCCCAAATGTTGCCATTGTTCCCGGGAATCGCTCATTAGTATGTAGATGGCTACTACATTATTATACAGATGGCTGCTTGTATCGATGCTGTCTGGGCTTTTGCAGAGTTAAATACACAGTAAACCTGCACCTGCTGGTTTCTGCCTGTGTTGGCTGAATTTCCCTGCAGCCTTTGCTGTTCTCCATTTTACATCGGGAGTTGGCCAACTCAGGTGGCTACAGAATTTAAAAGAGAACTGGTGGGTGGAAAATTCCTTTTGAGGTTTAGATCCCAGAGTCAATTATTAACTTACAGCAAACTTCAAATGAAAAGACTACACTGCTGTTGCTGACCTGTGATACCACATTAAAAACACGACAAAAGCTTATGAGACGGTTAGCATTCTGGAGTAGTATCTCCCAGGAGTATCCAGTGCTGAGTAAAACAAGCATTTTGTTGCTATTGACTTCACGACGACCTTCAAGTGCGAGGTTGTATTTCCCATTTTTATAAAGGTGAAGATGGCACAAATGAACTGGCTGAAGTCTGCACCTAATATGCACATTGCCCTCTCCTCCTGTGAAACTGATTCTAGTGAGATCCTGAGGACCCAAGCAGGCTCCCATTCGCCTTAAAGGTAAGTGAATGAGCCGTGTTTTGCAAAGGTCGGCCGGTTGGAAAAAATGTGCCCCGGGAAAGAAAGTTTGAAAAACACTGCTTGAAGAAATACCTGGATGAGTACTTGGCACATCATAACAGTCAAGGTATGGGATTAGGAAATTAGGTCAGATGTTTTTCACGTATCGATGCAGGCTCGGTGGGCTGAAGGGCCTCTTCTGCGGTGTGTGACCCTGTGACAGAGTGGTCACGTGATGGAGCAGGTACAAAAGTGTCCTGTGTCAGGAGAGTTGATGTCTCCCCGGCAGCGCAGGCAGAGTATAAACCTGAAGTATCGACTTAGCTAGTGAATGTGTCGGTGTTTGGGAAACCAGCACTTCGACATAGTGTCAGGTTTTGGCAGTTAGACACGAGGGGCGGGATTCTCCGCCGGCGGGAGTCTCCGTTTTGCTGGCAGCCTGGGGTTTCCCGACAGCGCGGGGCTGCCCCACAATGGGAAACCCCATTGACCGGCCGGCGTAACGGAGACTCCCGCCGGCGGGTTGGGACAGAAATGTGGTGCGGCGGGGCGGAGCCCAAGGACTTTGCCGCAATTTTTTTTATTCGTTCATGGGATATGGGTGTCGTATTTATTGCCCGTCCCTAATTGCCCTTGAGGGGACAGTTAAGAGTCAACCACATTGCTATGGATCTGGAGTCACGTATAGGCCATACCAGGTAAGGACGGCATATTTCCTTCCCTCCATGTTATTAGTGAACCAGATGAGTTTTTACGACAATCGACAATGGTTTCATAGATCACCATATATTATCATAGAATTTACAGTGCAGAAGGAGGCCATTCGGCCCATCGAGTCTGCACCGGCTCTTGGAAACAGCACCCTACCCAAGGTCAACACCTCCACCCTATCCCCATAACCCAGTAACCCCACCCAACACTAAGGGCAATTTTGGACACTAAGGGCAATTTATCATGGCCAATCCACCTAACCTGCACATCTTTGGACTGTGGGAGGAAACCGGAGCACCCGGAGGAAACCCTCGCAGACACGGGGAGGATGTGCAGACTCCGCACAGACAGTGACCCAAGCCGGCAACGAACCTGGGACCCTGGAGCTGTGAAGCAATTGTGCTATCCACAATGCTACCGTGCTGCCCACGGTCATCATTAGACTTCTAATTCCAGATTTTTATTGAATTCAAATTTCACCATCTGCAGTGGCAGAATGTGAACCTGGGACCCCTGAGCAGTACTCTGGGTCTCTGGATTACTAGTCCAGTGAGAACACCAGAAGGCCACCACCTCGCCATCGACCCGCTTGTCTTTGAAGAAAACATTGCAACAGTTGGGAAAGGTTTGCGAAGGAGTGACATATTTACTGCAGTGCTGCATTCTCTGACAAGTTAATAAAGCTTATATCTTATTGAGCTTAGTTCTTTTTTTCAAGTCCTTTTTTTTCAAATAGAGAAGAAAGCGGACTCTGAAATAATTCTGCAAACATTTGAAAATATTGGTCTCCTGGTAAAAATATAATCCTCAACAGACATGTGTTTAATTTAACAAAGCAAAGGGCAGACAAATCAATCCAATTCTATACAGTGACCTGTGTAATCTTGTCCACAAACAGCTGCTACGAGAGAAAGATTCAGCACAACAGCAGCATTCGCATCTGCATGTGAAACAAACAATCAGAAAAAGCAGCATAGATTTTAAGTAGGAAACAGAAGTGTGGTATTATCAGGTATTGCTGTACATAAGAGCTTGATGACCATTGGTTAAACGTAGGAGTTTACCATTGGCTGTTGTTATGTTAGCTCCGCCCTAACAGGCGGAGTATAAGAACCGGTGCCGTCCCAGCAGCCTTCACTTTCTGTACCGAAGCTGCTGGGGAACAAGTTCTAGTCGATTAAAGCCTCAGTTATGAAATCACGTCGTCTTGAGTGTAATTGATCGTGCATCAAGAAGTTTCCATGAAACAGGGACATCCGTCCTGCTCCAACTGCAGTGGTCATCACCCTCAGAACAAAACATGTTTTGCGTGTGGTAAAAGATGCAACAAATGGGGCAAGTGGAATCATTTGACTAGATGTTGCAGATACAAAGCACAGCAACCTTCCTCTGCCATCTTTCACATTGCAATCGGTTAACCCTCCAGGGCTCGGAGCATCAGCAAGGTGAACAAACTGGAGCTCAGCCAAGGCAGCCAAGCCACTGAGCCCCTGACAACACTGTGAGAGTTTCGACAATCACAGTCAAGGGTGAGATCTTCACCACCCTGAACATGATTTTCAGCAAGGCAAGACTGAAAGTAAAGATTCGTTAACCAAATCGTTAACCAGAAGATAAGGTCCTGATTAGGTCTTCGGGGCGGTTACACTGGAACTCATTCAACGTGGTCCAGTGACGCATGATCTGCAAAAGCAGGCCCAGAAATGATAGAGTGAAAAGACTTCTTGAAATGTGACATTACTGCATACTCCAGTTGTTTACCACCTGAGACGAAATGATTTGGTGCCTCCCAACAGTTGGTGCACCGAGAGGAATTCCAAGGACCATGAAGCAGAAAGTGGTCAGCTGGGTGCATCAGATGACACTGGGCCTGGTAACTCCTGTGGATGAGGCCACAGAATGGGTTTCAGTAATGAAGGATGGTTCGGCCAGGATGTGCATCGGCCCAGTGCACGTGAACAAGGTGCTGCTCTGACCTCATCACTCCATGGAGACAGTGGGACAGGTGATAACAGACATGCCAACCGTACAGGCTTTCAGTGTCTTGGATGAAAATGTGGGTTCTGGCAGACCCCACTCGATGAAGAATCTTCAAAATTAACCACATTCATGTTTCTTCATGTACCGTATTGGAATCTATATTTTCATCTAATGGTGCATCTCGTTGCAGGCTACCCTTGTGAAATCTTTGTTGATGATATCCTAATTTGTGGTGATATTATGCAAGAACATGACGCACGTCTTTGTCTCAAATTCGATAGAATCAGAACCATTGAACTGACAATTAATCCTGTGAAATGAAGTTTTAGGGTCATAGAACATAAAATATACAGCGCAAAAGGAGGCCATTCGGCCCATCGAGTCTGCACCGACCCAATTAAGCCCTCACTTCCACCCTATCCCCATTACCCAATAACCCCTCCAACCTTTTAGGTCACTAAGGGCAATTTATCACAGCCAACCCACCTAACCTGCACGTCTTTGGACTGTGGGAGGAAACCGGAGCACCCGGAGGAAACCCATGCAGACACGGGGAGAACGTGCAGACTCCGCACAGACAGTGACCCAGCGGGGAATCGAAACTGGGACCCTGGCGCTGTGAAGCCACAGTGCTATCTGTCATGATATTCAAACACACATCACAACACACACATCATGATAGACAGACCAACAGACCAATTAGCACACATAACACAACAGCCAATCACAGACAAGAGCAGACACAGTATAAGACAAGAAACACGACACCTGCTGGCCAGTCCATCTGGAGACAGGACAATGCCAGGACCTCATTAACAAGACACTCACACAGTCACCACGTGCTGAGTACCAAGACAGATGTGTAAATAACTAGTTGGAATAAAACTGTGTTGTACCAATCGCAACCGTGTTGGTTCGCCTGTACCTCAGAGCACCCAACACCACACTATCCAGTTACCCTAGTGGCTCACTTCCTCACAGTCAATGGTATGAAGACAGATCAAGACAAGACAATGTCTAAGACAGGTGGCCATCTCCATGGGGAAACACGGTTTACAACACATCCTCGGTCTGACAAATTATCTTTTTAGTTACATTCCGTGTTGGAGTGAGGTCACTGGACATCTTCGTCATCTTCTCTACAGGACGTTGAATGGTGCTGGCGCGAGCACCACACAGCATCATCAACAGACTCACACCAGCACTCTCAGTCCCCCCACTGTTACAATACTTTAACCCTTGATCATCCGTACTTATATCAGCAGAAACCTCCCAGCATTGGTGCAGTCTGCATCCCGAATAGCCGGCTAATAACCTTTACTTCAAGGGCTCTCACTGACACCGTGACTCATTATGGACACACTGAAAAGGATCTTCTTGCTTTTGTCTTTGATGACTTCACACCTGGTCATCCTGCAACTGTTGAGACAGATCATCAGCCACTCATAACAATCTTAAAAAAGCTTCTTCACACTGCGTCTGCACAACTGCAACACACGATGTTAAAGCTTCAATGCTACAATCTCAGCCTGGTCTACAAAAGCAGGAAGGAGCTGTACTTGGGGGATGCCCTCGCCAGAGCCTCCCTACCCACTACACACCAGGCAGATTCTGAGGAAGACATAGACAGCATGACAATAGATTTGCTGCCCACTCAGAATTCCACAGAATTCCTACAGTGCAGAAGGAGGTCATGTGGCCCATCTAGTCTGCACCGACCCTCTGAAAGAGCTCCCTACCGAGGCCCCTTCCCCACCCTTTCCCCGCAATCCTATCACCCCACCTCACCTGCACAGCTTTGGATTGTGGGAGGAAACCCAAGCACCCAAAGGAAACTCACGCGGACACAGGGAGAACGTGCAAAATCCACACAGTCACCAAAAGTCAGTATTGAATTCAGGTCCCTTGCATTGGTAGGCAGCAGTGCTAATCACTATGATGCCTTAGAAGCGAACATCACATGCAGACAACAGCACAAGTGTATCTGTACTGGTGGAGGGTGGAAGGGAATGAGGTGATGCTGTATCCTCCAACCTTTGGACAAGGAATCACTAAATCCAGTTGTGTTGCTGGACCCCATGTCCGCTCATCCCCATTGCTCCCTCCGTCCAGGCGTCTTTATTCAGGTGGGAGGACCTCCTCTGGCCATCACTTGGGAATAAGATCTCCAACTGTTCCTGAGTCGCCTGGAGACAAACCCGTAGAGAGGCATCAGAAAACCTTAGGACTAGCCTCTGTCTTCCTGTCACAATTTCCTGTTGACAGCCTCTTGCTTCACTTCCTGGAAGAAACACTGCAGGCACTGGAGTTAAAGGATCTGGCCATGGTTGCTGACATACCTAACTGTTGTTAAGAAGTTCTCTCTGTCTTGCAGGTGAGGGTTGATGCTCTAAGCTGCGTGCTTGCTCTATGCCTTGTCTCTCAATAAGAGTTAGTAAAATTACCATCAATGAAGGGAAGATGGGCTGTCATTTAAAAATGGTGCCAGATCGTCTGCTCCCAGCACCTGAGGCTGAGATAGCCTCTTTCCTGCCCATCTCCCAGATTTGATTGCATGGGCCCCGTCTGCGTCGATTAGAAACAACCACCTAACTATTCTGATCCCATTTCCCAAACCTTGTGTGCCTTGGAATTGCAAGTGCACACCTAAATACTTCTTAAATGTTATGAGGGTCTCTGCCTCCACCACCCTTTCAGGCAGCGAGTTCCAGACTCCCCCCCCCCCCCCTCTGGGTAAAAAGTCTTTCCCCACATTCCCTCTAAACCTCCTGCCCCTTACCTTAAATCTACACCCCTTGTGTAACGTTCTTTGATTGGGCAGATGTTGGATCTTGATATTGTGGTGTGAACAAAGAACATTAGACTTTGTTTTATAAACAAAGTTATTTATTCCTAACACTACACTAACAAATTACTACACCTGAAGGCCCTCCCACTTCTCCGCCTCCCAAGTTCCCAACCGCGCGGTTGACATGTGGTCTCAGCGTTCAGGAACCTGGTGTGGCAGCTGCAGAATGTGCCCAGCGCCGCCACAGGGGGAGGGAGCCATGCTGCTGGCCGTGGAGGCTTCCACAAGGGCTGGGGGGACTGGTGGCCAGGGGTGTCCAGGTGGGTACTATCAGGCAGGTCGGGTCCAAGCCCGGCGATGCCATGTTTTACAGCATGACCGCTGCAGGTTGTCACTGTGCATTTGCGCAGCCACAGATCCGTCCATTCTCCAGCCATTTTTATCGTGGGAGCCGGGGTTCTACGCGGCTGCGAGCCCTTCACTGGTCGCAGGATTGGTGAAGGGGAGGCACCAATTTTAAAAAGAAAAATCTTTTTATGCCATTTTCAAAATTAGGTACATTGCCGTTCGTTTTCATTTATTTTACAGTACAAAAAGGCTTCTTCTTACGTTTCTCTATTTCCTGTCTGACTCGGCGTACAATCCTCCCTACCCCCCCCCTCTTCCTAGCCCCCCTTCCTCTGCCAACCTCCCCTGTTGCCCTCCCTGATTGATCTGGGGGGGGGGGGTTCCCCTTCTCCTGGTTTCTCCCCTTTCCCCCCCCCCTTTCTTTACCCCCCCACTGGCACTGGCCGTTTCTATCTTGTGGATGGGGATGGGTTTCCCCCTCCCCCCTCCTTCCGCCTTGTTTCTTTTGTCCCTCAGGCTCTCGCTTATCTTCTCCCCGCCCTCCCCCTGGGTCGTGCGTCACTGACGTTCCTCCTCGTCTTTCTTTTGAATTTTCCCGTTCTCCCTCTCTATTGGTTGTTGTTGGCCTCAATCAGGTTTTGGAACAAGCCGACAAATTGCCCCCATGCAGTAAGGAAGCTTCCTCTGATCCTCGGAGGGAGTATTTGATCTTCTCCAGGTGGAGAAATTCCGAGCGGTCAGCGAGCCAGTCTGCAGCTGTGGGTGGTGCTGCCGATCGCCAGCCGAGCAGGATTCTCCGGCGTGCGATTAGGGAAGCGAAAGCGAGGGCGTTGGCCCCCTTCCCCATGTGTAACTCTGGCTGCTCCGATACCCCGAAGATTGTGATTATTAGGCATGGCTTCACCCTCACCCGCACAACCTTGGACATTGCCTCGGAGAAGGCTGTCCAGAACCCAGCAAACTTGGGGCAAGCCCAGAACAAGTGGGTGTGGTTGGCCGGGCCCCTCTGGCACCGCTCACATTTGTCCTCCACCTCCGGGAAGAACCTGCTCATTCGGGTTCTGGTCAGGTGCGCTCTGTGCACCACTTTGAGCTGCATTAGGCTTAGCTTTGCGCAGGAGGAGGTGGAGTTAACCCTGCTCAGTGCTTCGCTCCACAATCCCCCAGCCATTTCTGTTCCCAGTTCGTCCCCCCATTTCCATCTGGTCTCGTTCAGTGGTGTTCGGGCTCTGTTCAGTAGCTGTCTGTATATTTTCCTGCAGAGTCCCCCTTCTTTACTGTCGATGTTCATCGGGTCCTCTTATAGTGTTGTCTCCGGAGCCTATGGGTACCTTACTGTCTCTTTGCGGAGGAAGTGTTTTATTTGTAGCGTACACACCTTCTGGGTTGGGGAGAGTTTTGGCTGCCATTTTGGGCCAGAAATCTCAAAGAAGTCACTATTTTGGGTCTGAGTGGGAGAAGAGCCACCGGATGTGCGTCCGCTCAACACATCTCCGCCACCGCAAGTCCCGACGCCGATTTTCCTGACGTAAAACGCCACAGATCCTCCGCACTTAGCCTTAATAACGGTAAATCCAGCCCCCGGTGCGGCACGCCCCCGGGATTCTCCGTCTCACCAGCCAGCCAATGGGGTTTCCCATTGTGGGCAGCCCCACGCCAGCGAGAAAGTCCCACACTGCCGGCGCATTGGAGAATCCGAACAGCGGAGAATCCAGCACATGGTGTGTCCGGGTCATGTGTCTGCACACTCACACCACCTGGTGGTCGGATGCTGGAACTACAACAGTTATACATAAATTATTGTACGAAGTCTTACAACACCAGGTTAAAGTCCAACAGGTTTGTTTCGATGTCACTAGCTTTCGGAGCGCTGCTCCTTCCTCAGGTGAATGAAGAGGTCTGTTCCAGAAACAAATATATAGACAAATTCTGGTGTTGTAAGACTTCGTACTGTGCTCACCCCAGTCCAACGCCGGCATCTCCACATCACATATATTATTATTTACATACAAATGATAATCCACATCACATATATTATTATTTACATACAAATGATAATACACCTGGTCATTGGTGCATCCACCACGGGGAAAAGATTTTTCCTGTCTACTCTATTTATGCCCCTCATAATTTTATACATCTCAATCGTGTCCCCCTCAGTCTCCTCTGCTCCAACGAAATCAATCCCAGTCTATCCAATCTCTCTTCATAACTAAACTCTCCAGTCCAGGTAAATTTCCTGGTAAATCTGCTCTGCACTCTTTCCAGTGCTATCACATCCCTCCTGTAATAATCTTTATTAGTGTCACAAGGAGGCTTACATTAACTCTGCAATTAAATTACTGTGAAAATCCCCTAGTCACCACATTCCGGCGCCTGTTCGGGTACACAGAGGGAGAATCCAGAATGTCCAATCAGAACTGCACACAATACTCTAGCTGTGGCCTAAACAATGTTTTATACAGTTCCAGCATAACCTCCCTGCTCTTAAACCCTATGCCTTGGCACGTATAACATATGCCTTCTTAACCATTGTATCCACCTGCTCTGCTACCTTAAGGGACCAGTGTATATGCACACCAAGGTCCCTCTGGTCCTTGGGGCTTCCCAGGGTCCTGCCGTTTATCATGTATTCCCTTGCCTTGTTTGTCCTGCCCAAGTGCATCACTTCACACTTATCCAGATTGAATTCCATTTGCCACTGATCAGCCCATTGCCCAGCCCACCTATATCCTCTTGTAATCAAAGGCTATCCTCCTCACTATTTACTACAACACCAATTTTCATATAATCCGCAAACTTACTGATCAACCCTCCTACATTCATATCCAAATCATTGAAATAAACTACAAACAGCAAGGGCCCCAACACTGATCCCTGTGGGACCCCACTGGACACAGGCTCCCTGTCAGAAAAACACCCCTAGACCATCACCCTCTGCTTCCTGCCACTCAACCAATTCAGGATCCAAGTTGCCAAATTTCCTTGGATCCCATGGGCTATTACCTTCGCTATCAGTCTCCCATGCGGGACTTTATCAAAAGCCTTGCTGAAGTCCAAATAGACCACGTCAAATGCATTTCCCTTCAACAAATTCCACCACCGAATACTCTCTGGGTGAAGAAATTTCTCCTCATCTCTGTCCTCAATAGTCTACCACGTATCTTCAGACTGTGACCCCTGTTCTGGACACCCCCACCATTGGGAACCTCCTTCCTGCATCTGCCCTGCCCACTCCTGTTAGGATTTTATAGGTTCATGGGAGATCCCCCCACATTCATCTGATTTCCCGCGAATACAATCCCGACCTACTCAATCTCTCCTTATATGTCAGTCCCGCAATTACAAGAATCAGTCTGGTAAATCTTAGCTGCGCTCCCTCTGGAGCAAAAACATCCTTCCTCAGATAAGGAGACTAAACCTTCACACAGAATTCCAGGTGTTGGCTCACCAAGGCCCTGTATATTTGCAGCAAGACATTCCTGTTCCTGTACTCGAATCCTCTCGCTGTGAAGGCCAGTATATCATTTGCTTTCTTTACTGTCTGTTGTACCTGCATGCTTACCTTCAGTGACTGCTGTACAAGGACGCCCAGGTCTCGTTGCACATTCCCTCTGCTAATGTTTGGCCATTTAGATAATATCTGTCTTCACGTTTTGTCAACGTAAGTGGAGAACCTCACATTTATCCAAATTATACTGTATCTGCCATTCATTTGCCCACTCACTCAACTTGTCCAAATGACACTGAAGGATCTCTGCATCCTCCTCACAGCTCACCCTCCCATCCAACCTTGTATCATCTGAAATTTTGCAGTTATTACATTTTGTTCCCTCATCTAAATCATTAATATGTATTGTGAACGTTCCATGCTGTACCCCACTAATCACTGCCTGCCATTAATATGTATTGTGAACGTCCCCTGCAGTACCCCACTAATAGCTGCCTGCCATTAATATGTATGGCGAACGTTCCCTGCAGTACCCCACTAATCACTGCCTGCCATTTGGAAAAAGATCTGTTACTTCCTACTCTTCGTTTCCTGTACTTCAATACATGACCCCGAATCCCAATTTTACATGTTAGCCTCGTATGTGGAACTTTGTCGAACGTTTTCTAAAAGTACAAATAAACCACATCGACTGGCTCCCCCTCATGAATCCTACCAGTCACATCCTCGAAGAATTCCAATAGGTTTGTCAAGCATGATTTCCCTTCAAAAATCCTGACCCAGTCTGACCCTGCCACTGTTTTCTAAGTGTTCTGCTATAAAATATTGATCATGGATTCTAGAATGTTTCCCACTACCAACGTCAGGCTGACTGGTCTATAATTCCCTGGCCGAGAATCTCCGAGTCTCCACGCCGCAATCCCGCTTGGCGCGGGGGCAAAGAATGGGGCATCAGACCCGCGATCGAGTCTGACGCGTGCGGTCGACGTGATGCCGGTTGGGGGCCATTGAAAGAGGCCCCCGCAGCGATTCTCCGCCGGCAACTGGCCGAGTTCCCGCCGGCGTGGTTCACTCATGGTTCCACCCGGCGGACACAGTCCACGGCCGCACTGGTGGTGGGATCCGTCACGGGGGCGGGGGGGGGGGGGGGGTAGGCCCCCCCAGGACGGCCAGGCCCGCGATCAGGGGCCACCGATCGGCGGGTGCGCGCGATCTGGGGGGGGGGGCTATATTGTTGGGGCCGGCCCGCTGTGTGGGTCCGCCATGTTGAATGGGGCCGCCGCCACAGGTGGCCGGCGTGTGCGTGCGCGGACTCGCGGCCGGAAGTGCAGGGCCCCGTATCGTCAGCCAGAGCTGCGTGGACTACTCCGGGGCACTGCTAGCCCCCTGCAAAACGGAGAATCACTCTGGACTTTCTAGAACAAAGTCCAGAGTGATTCGCGCCCGTTTTCTCGCAGGCTTGGGGACACAGCCCCATTATCAGAGAATTCCGCCCCCTGTTTTCTCTCCACCTCCCTTTTTAAATGGTGGGGTTACATTAGCTACCGGGGGTTACATTAGCTACCGGGGGTTACATTAGCTATTGTCCAATCTGTGAGGAACTGTTACAGAGCCAATAGAATTTTGGAAAATGACCATCAATGCATCCACTATTTCCAGAGCCACTTCCTTCAGTACCCTGGGACGTAGATTATTGGGCCCTGGGGATTTATCAGCCTTCAATACCATCAATGTCCGCAACACAATTTCTCTACTGGTATCGATCTCCTTCAGTTCCTCCCACCCACGAAACGCTGCGTTCCCCAACATTTCTGATATCTTATTTGTGTCCTCATTTCTGAACATCGAACCAAAGTATATATACAGTGGCTCTGCCATTTCTTTGTCCCCTATTATAAATTCCCCTATTTCTGACGGAAGACATTTGTCTTCACCAATTGTTTTCTCTCCACAAACCTATATAAACTTTTACAGTTAGTTTTTATGTTCCCTGCAAGCTTACTCTCATACTCTATTTTCCTCTTATTAACCAACCCATTGGTCCTCCTTGGACAGCACGGTAGCACAGTGGTTAGCACAGTTGCTTCACAGCTCCAGGGTCCCAGGTTCGATTCTCCGCTGGGTCACTGTCTGTGCGGAGTCTGCACGTTCTCCCCGTGTCTGCGTGGGTTTCCTCCGGGTGCTCCGGTTTCCTCCCACAGTCCAAAGACGTGCAGGTTAGGTGGATTGGCCATGTTAAATTGCCCTTCACGTCCAAAAAGGTTAGGTCGGGGTTACTGGGTTACGGGGATAGGTTGGAAGTATGGGCTGAAGTGGGTCGGTGCAGGCTCGATGGGCCAAATGGCCTCCTTCCGCACTGTAATTTCTATGCATATCTATGCTGAATTCTCAACTGCTCCCAATCCTCAGACCTGTTCTGCGGGATTCTCCGTCGGCGGGATCCCCTGCTTCGCTAGCAGAGCACCCATGTCCACGGGCTTCCCGATAGCGTGTGATGGCCACAATGGGAAACCCAATTGGCCGACTGCCGGAATGGAGGAGCCCGCTGCGCTGGAAACGGGGCTGACGGGACGGAGAATCCTGCCCGTTGTTTTTCTTGGCCAATTTGAATGCTTCTTCCTTGGATAAAATACTATCTCTGATATCCCCTGTAAGCCATGGATTGGCCATCTTGTGCCAGACAGGAATTAACAATTGTTGCAGTTCCCCCGTGCGCTTCTTGAATGTTGCCATTGTCTATCCCCTGTCATCCCTTTCAGTAACTTTTCCCAATCGACCAAAGCCAACTCATGCCTCATTTTATCGCAGTTTCCTTTATTAAGATTCAGGCTAGTCTCAGGATCAACTGCTTCACTCTCGATCTTCATGAAAAATTCTATCATATCATGGTCGCTCATCTCCAAAGGATCTCACACAACTAGGTTGCCAATGATTTTGCTCTCATTACACAGTACCCAGTTGAGGATGGCCTGTTGTCGAGTTGGTTCCTCAACGTATTGGTACAGAAAACCATTCCTTATACACTCCAGAAATTCCTCCTTCAATAATAATAAAATTAAAATATAATAATCTTTTTATTGTCACAAGTAGTCTTACATTGACGCTGCAATGAAGTTAGTGTGAAAAGCCCCTAGTCGCCACATTCCGCGCCTGTTTGGGTACACTGAGGGAGGATTCAGAATTCTTAGTTTGTTCGGCAATTGAACCCATGCTGCTGTCTTGATCTGCATCACAAACCAGCAGTCTAGCCCACTGAGCTACGGTATTGTGACGAATTTGATTTGCCCAGTCTATGTGTAGATTAAAATCACCCATAATTCCATATGTTCCTTTATCACATGCATCACTAATTTCCTGTTTGGTGCCATTTCCAACTTCACCACTACAGTTTGGGGGTCTATATACAACGTCCACTAACATTATTTGCCCCTTGATGTTCTCAGCTTGAGCCATACAAATTCCGTATTGTCAGAGCTAAAATACTTCTTCACAGTATTGCTAATCTCCTCTTTAGCCAGCAATGTAACTCCACCATCTTTTCCTTTTAGTTGTCCTCCCTAAATATTGAATACCCATGGACTTTCCCATCCCTGGTCACCCTGCAGCCATGTCTCCGTAATCCCAATTATGTCACACACGATTAGTTTATCAGTTTCATTGCGAATGGTCTGCTCTTTAACGTACAAAGATTTTTGGCTTGACTTTTTGTCATTACTTGTCCTGCTCCTAATATTTTTCACTGTGGCCCTGTTTGAATCTGCCCCTTGTTTTTTCTGCTTATCATTTTTCTTAGTCCCCTTTCTGTCTAATTGTAAGGAGCAAATGTTATGCGATGAGCTGCGTAAGGTTGTCATGGACGTGTTACTAAGCAGCAGGAAAAGAGCAGGTATTTGTGAGGCAGTGAGACCACACACTGTATATTTTAATGAACTATATCTGTGTACTCATTGCTATCTCTAAATTTAAAACTGCACCTTGGCTGAACACGATTCTTCAGTTACTGAGTTTATGTCTGTCTGTGACCCCAGAACTAAAGAAGATAATTTTCTGTTTTGGGGAACTCTCACTTCTTTATCTCTTGAGGTGCTACTAACTGGGGACTGCACTGCCCAACTTCAAAGCGAGCTATACAACGGCCAATTGAAAAATGTCAACCGTATGTCAGTCTCGGGGTCAGGAACTAATAAACTTTGTCTTTCTTTGACTTAACAAGACCTGGCATTATTGCGTCCTTATTAACAAATAAATACATTTGGTTTGGAAAAAGGCTTTCATGGGGAAAAGACAATTTTTGAAATGTTTTCTTGTGGCCAATCCAGAGAGCTAAATAGAAATGAGAGTCAGGTCACTCCATTTCACCTGGTTGTAACAGTAATACTGGTGAGATACAGGTGACCCATAAAGACAGCAGAGCTAAAGTAGTTTATTAATATGCTATAGCTCAGTCGCCTCTGCTGAATATCCCCCGCACACACCCACACAGACACTCACACCCCCACATCCCCCACAGACCCCCAAGCACACACCCCCGCACACACACCCACACACACCCACACACACCCACACAGACACTCACACCCCCACACCCCCCACACACCCCCACGCACACACACCCACACAAACACACAGACACTCACCCCCCACACCCCCCACACCCCCACACACCCCACACCCCCCCGCACACAGCCACACACACCCACACAGACACTCACACCCCCACATCCCCCACACACACCGCACACGCCCACACACACCCAAGCACACACCCCCCTAAGCACAAACACCCATACAAACACACAGACACTCAAACCCCCACACCCCCCACGTCCCCCATGCACACACCCCCGCACACACACCCACATACACCCA